>NC_089795.1:65371217-65566217 GCF_040412425.1 Macrobrachium rosenbergii
TCCAACAATATTTTCAGAATTAAAAAATATTTTACTGACATTCCCAGACAGTGAATAACACAATTACCATCATAAATTGTATTTTTATTATCTTTCATTGTAGATAACTGTGATTTGGTCACTGTTAAGGCTTGTTATTTTTCTTCCATCCCTTCTGGAAACACTGAATCATACGGCTACAATAGATATATTTGTTTTCTTGCTTTTTGCTTTTTTCATTTTCATCGTAATTGCTGCCAAGTATCCGCTCACTTGCACAAGACAAGCTGATGAAGCACCTTCCTTGTAGTGTGTCAGGAGGCTGTGCTAGGGTTGTTATTTGTGCTGGAAGAAGACTGTTGATTGAGTGGGCAAGGGGCATCTCCTTCATGGCCAATGCATGCCACAACAGGAACATGACCTGAATCCCACATACCAGGACCACAGAGTTCACAGAGTCCTACTAGTGTGCACGGTAGATGGCTCATGCTACGGTACTGATGCAAGAGTCCTCGAGCCTATAAAAAAGGAGAAAACTTAGTTTCACAGTGACCACTTATCCCAAGATCTACAAAGAGCATATACAGTACAACTTACAGGAAAATTTAGAATAATTACTGCCATTTCTTTCCCCACAAGTTTTCTTTATCCAACTTTGTAAGTCAAATAATTCAAACTTCATAGTTAGCTAGCGTTTGCTACAGTTCTACTTGAATAATACATTGTAGATACAATTAGTTATACAATAAAATTCATCTTGGTGCAGACTGTCAAATAATGGTTTATGAAATTTAGAGATAGAAGCTATCTGAAAATTCTTTCTAAAGTACTAATCACATTCAGCCATTTTTAAAATAATGAGGAAGCAATTTACATTTAAAACATGATAGTTCCTTTATGCAAGAGCTCAAATTAATGGGTATCTGGAATAAAGAAAATGGTTGATAACCTGTGACTTTACGTTGAATAAAAAATTCCTGAAACACTATCGCTGTGAGAGTGGTGGTCATGCTGAGATATTGCTGGGAAGGCACAATAATCCTGCAGCCAGACCCAACATAATTAGGCAAGTCACTTCAAACCACAAAGAATAATACATATATTGGTTTGTGTGTTGTTTACTGTTCTTTATTGCCAAACCCTAATGGGTATCTGGAATAAAGAAAATGGTTAGTAACCTGTGACTGTACTTTGGACTAAAAACTGATCTGGTTTGTGGGATTTTATTTATTAGGAGCTATGCCATTTCGTTACCTGTCGGTTTCTTTTGTAAGCTCATTTGAAGATGAACACTAAGTTATACTATCAAAAAATAGGTTTTTCCTACATCAAAACCTATTTTTGGTAGCTGCTATGAGTCCTCAAAACCACCCACTTTCCTTAATAAAAAGGCATGGGAATGGGGTGAACATTATCTTGCACAGACCTGGCGTAATGAAGACAGCCGACATACATGCTGTTGTCACATCTGTGATAGTGAGGTGTCAAGAAAACCAAGGCGTTCATTGTGGGACAGAAGTGGCAGTCCTCCCATCCTGAGTCCTTATACTTTATCACTGTGCCAACAGCACTATTTTGGTCGAGACCAACTACAGTGTAAGAGAATTCTTTGTAATTGGTTGGTCTGTCTTATAGAGCCCTCAAGGGACTATGAGAGTGTAACCCTTTGAGGACTCACAGCAGCTACAAAAAATAGGTTTTTCCTACATCTAAACTTGTTTTTTGATGGGTGATACATATCCTTTTTCTATGCAGTGTGCCCCACAAACACACACACACACTGTGATTTTTATTACACATTTGAAGCAACCCCCTGAAATAAAGCTAAAAATTAAGTCTCAAAGTTTAAAATTACTATTTTTAAAATTGGTCTCAATAAGTCATAATTATTTTTCATTTCATCTTCATAACCTGGGTGTGTGGAATAGGGCAACTAGCACTGTCTGTTGCCTATTGCACAGAATGGAGCTATTTCTTGCAAATGAAACTGAACATCTAAAATATGTTTTATAGTAATCTTTAATTATGAAATTCAGATATCCTTCTTTAAATTGATCTTTTTATTTTCTCATAACTCCTCCTTCACTCACACACACACACAAAATAAAATTACTTGCCTTCTTTAAAACCAACAGTCCATCCATGTGATTTGCCAAAGATGTGAAGTACAATAATGTCTCATCAGGTCGCAAATTTTGATCTACAACATCATTTCCATATATGCTAACAATTGCCACAACCAAGAATAAATGGAAATAATCTGTCTGATAGTTACTCCAGCACGCTTCCCACATTGCCAAGGCTTCATCTTCAGGAAATTCTCTTTTAAAACACCTGGAAAAGAAGTAGATAGCATAAATTCCAAAATTTTACTACATAGGAAATTACTAGTTATAAGAAAACAAAGCATAAAAATTACAACACTGCATTAAGACATATAACATGCACAAAAATACATCACTGGATGCAGGAGTAATGTGCTGTATATTATCCTCTCTCCTTGTAAATGCCTAAGGAGTACCACTTGCAGTAGGCCTTGAGCACAATAATGTGAGGTACTACTGAGAGCTCCTAGCAGTACAGATACTGTCTCTTTGAACCACAACTGCAATGCTTTTATTTCCTGCTGGTTTCCTAACTAGCTTTTCAACTTCTTGAACTTTAATACAATTCAAGTTTTAATTTCCAATTAAGAAAAAAGCCTTTAGGTGAGGAGAAATGTGTCTGTGGTATTTTCCAACTGCTTAACAACAATGATATCTTCCAGCAAGAGACATGTCAATAATGAAAAATTTACAGCTTTCACTAGATACCAATATTTCTGCCAGAATAAAGCAAATACCTAAAAATTTGTTCAGCATATTTTTAAAAACATATACTATACTGTAACTGATACTTTATTCAGTTGTGTAACTTTCTGCAATTTTCTTCAACCTAAAATTTACTGTACCAAATAAGTTCTTTATTGGGTCAATAAAAGAGGAAACAGCATAACAAGAGAAGGGTACATTGACAACAAAAGACAAAATTACTGTACTCCTGCTGTCCCTTCAAAAAAAAAGAAAAAAAAAAAAAAATTCAATTATGAGGTGTAAGAGTATAATACAACACAACAACATTCAATTATGAGGTGTAAGAGTATAATACAACAACATCTTAATAAGCCTAGAAAGGGCACGATTATACGCCTCAGTCTAACTCTGGAAAGAAATATTTTCCAGGGTTAACAAGTTTGGGACATAAAACAAGCACACTACTTGAGTGTTAAGGAGACTGATCAGTAACTGCCATATAGCTGAGGATATTTCAAGTCAGTTAATCACAAGAATTACCAATTCTTTGGCAATGAACAACAACAGGTCATCTTGGCATATTACTTTAACACCTAAAGAAAAGACTTCTTAACTAAGGTAATTATGGTAGTACTGTACTATACACTGAATGGCAATACCACTAGCAGTGAAACTACTATTACATGAAAGAGTGAAATGCCAGAAACAATTACAAGTGACTGGGTTAGAAATAATGATCCAGAACTAGACATTATGCAATTTTTCCAATACAAACACAATCTAAGTGTATTCAGGTGTCATGCACAAAAACCAGACAAGTCATTCCACTATGGAGGAAAGAGATGATAAAGCAGTAAAGGCAAGTTGGTGTATGCAAAATTTCCCTCTCGTCCTCCGTGGTTAGCTGAATCACGGTATTGTGTGTTATTATTATCAAGTACTGTAGTTTATCTAGGCCACTTGAGCTTATTTGAATTCACCCCTCATGGGGCTGGCCAAAGGGATTTGTCTATTAATGATAAAAGTTTATATTTTATTGAATTAAAACTTTTTAAAATTGCTATAATTGGGTTGATTGATAATGACGGAGAACTTGACAAACCTTCTTTACTTACTTCCAAAACTTGACATTTGTCTATGCAGAAAAAATTTTACTCTACAGTGATTACATACAGGTATTGTACTTGGGCTATACATCAAATACAATACCTCAAATGAGTGACCAATTCTAAAACAAGTCAAAATTAACTGTGTGCCATTCCTTTTCGTATGATGAATTCCATATTTGAACATTGGGCTTCATATGTTTTCATTTGCTACTATAATGCTCACTGTTCCATATACGTCATTTATGTCAGTACAATAAGTTTGGAGATGTTAGAAAATCACTAATAGGAATATCTACATGTGCTCTTATCATAACAGTTGCAGCTTTGGCTGCTTTGCCAGCTTCTTCATTTCTCCTAATGCTTACATAGGCAGAAATCCAACATATGACTACATTTTTACTATCTTCAAATAATTTGTGAAGTGAAAATATGAAAAATTTTAAATTAATTTGTATTTTTCATAGCTAGCAAACATGCGGTCTTAAAGTAAGGATAAATTCTTCTAGCACCAGCTGGAAACGGGTAAAAATATATAAAATTATTGAACAAGGAATTGGTGGCAACAGGGTTCGGCCAACGAGAAAAGAGGTATCCGTTGACCTCCTCCCACCCATGATGCCTTGACACATTCAGTTTCTCCCCAGCCCAGGTAACCAGATTGAGGGGAGGCAGAGGTGGGCAGTATACGTTAAGACCGCAGGTTTGTTAGCTATGAAAAATGCAAATTAATTAAAAATTTGTCATGTGTTCATATGTAGAACAAACCTGGGTCTTAACATAAGGATAGACTCATTTTTGGTGGGAGACACCTGGTCCCACTTCCTGGCTAACGGAAGGCAAAGGAAAGAGACGTAAGCCTCTGATCTGCTATATAAATTGTTTATCAAACAGTCAGACTAGTACATTACTGGGGTAATACACAAAGTGAAGAGACACTGTATAAGTGTAAGTTAAAAAGCAATATCTGTTCAGACAACAAACCTAAGTTAGCCACCAACTATGTCTGTTATTGTTCTCTCCCCCTTGTTAGAGAGAAGGACTAGTTTCTGAAAGTATTTAATTCATGTATGAATAACATATACTTAAACAGAATGACCACTCATTCACCTGTTATCTAACCTGTTCCAGCACATGATGGACTAATCTTTCTCACTGCCAAGGGAAAGAGAAAAGAAAAAGAGAACAGTCATCTTATTCATTCTCACTTTAATACCATCAGCTTAGGTACGATACAAACTGTCCACTGTGTCAGCATTAGAGGCTGAAGAAGAACTATAAGCATGTCTGATGACCTCACAGGGCCAAAAAGAGACGGTATTCTTGGACACTTCTTTCTTGTTCCAGCCTATGCTAACATAAAGTCTTCAACACCCAGGTCTGAGGTGACAGGTACTTTTAAGGTAACTAAGCAGTGCTCTGACAGGACATACTGTAATAGCAATTCATTCAGATCGTTATCAACAAAATCTCCCAGGGAAGGTATTGAGAAGGACTCAAATCTGTCACCATGAGCTGAGGGATTTTGAATCTTTGCTACAAATTCGAAGGCTACGGACACCCAACCCTTGTGTGTTTAATGCTAAAAGAGAGACCATGAAGTTCACCCATTCTCTTCAATGATGCCAAGGGCAGTAAAAAGACCGTCTTGAGGGTCAAGTTCCTGTCTGATCGTCATAAAGGTTCATATGGAGCAAAAGTGAGACTGCTTAGTACTGTACCACAAGTCAGGTCCCAATTAGGTGGTTTAAGTTCTCTAGGAGAACAAAATTGCTTAAAACTTCTGAGCAGCATTGAGATTTCCCATGAAGAAGACAGGTTTACATCTTTCAAACGTAGGACCATATCCAAAGCAGCACTGTAGCCTTTGATGGTAGATACACAAAGGCATTTCTCCCTAAGGAGAAAAATAAGGAAGTCAGCTACCTGCTGAACAGAAGCTCTAACCAGAGAGAAACCCCATTGACGACACCAATCACAGCAGACGGCCATTTTCCCTGCTACACAGCTGAGGAAGATCTTCTGAGATAGCCAGACATCTCTGCTGCTGCTCTGCAAGAAAAGCCTCTCGTCCACAGGAGATACTGGATAGTCTCCAACCGTGAAGAGAGGGATCCTACCGATTGGTGAAATCTCTTGATGCGAGGTTGGCAGAAAAGATTGTGCCATGGAGGAATTTCTCTCGGAACTGCTGACAAAAGGGTTGACACATCTGGGAACAACTCTGCATAGGAGCTACTAGGGTCACCCTGAGATTCTTGGAAATCATTACCCTGCTCAAGACTTGACGGATCAGGCAAAATGGGGGAAAAGCGTAAACTTCCAGATTGTACCAAGGATGTTGAAGGGCATCCTCTGCCACAGCAAAGGAGTCTGGAACCACCGAACAATAAACCTCTAGCTTCCTGTTGAACCTTGTAGCAAACAGGTCTATCATGTGCCTTCCCCACAGTTGGAAGAGCCTGTCTGCTCTCTCCTGATGCAGAGACCACTCTGTCCCTAAGACCTGACCCTGATGACTTAGCTTGTCAGCCACTACATTCCTCTTGCCTGGGATATACCTGGCTGAGAGGTCTACTGAGTGATCTATCACCCACTGGTGATAGATCAATTTATGTGATTGTCTATCATTAATAATTTTGATGGATGATCCTATAGCTGTGAAAACAGAAGTATTGCTAGACAAGGAAAAGTAGTATGTTTTGTTGGTTGATGTGGCTGCAAATCCCATGCCTACTGAAGAATGGTTCCATCTGTCTTTATTGCATAGTGTAAATGTTAATGTTTTATGTTTTATTGCAAGTTGTTTTTGAAGTAGGTCTATTGCTGGAGGAAATTTTGTAAATATAGGCACTGCCCAGGAAAACTGAATGACAACTGATAATCTCTCTCTCTCTCTCTCTCTCTCTCTCTCTCTCTCTCTCTCTCTCTCTCTCTCTCTCTCTCTCTGTGTTGAGATAGTTGCTTCAATTACATTGCCTAGCTGAACTTGTACTTAAAGGGCACCAAGACTGTCACTATTCATCTCAGCGAAAGCACAACTGCAAGGTATGCTGAACCTGTAGAGTTTATTTAGTTACTAAGTCTATGGGGCAGAACCAGTCCTGTTTCAGGGAAGCCCTTCCCACTCCCACCCCCTTTGGTACCCTTCGGTGTAGTGTCTTACCCCCACAGTATTCTTTTCTAGATAGTAAGTCATATGTAAGCCAAGTTTGGTTGAAATTGCTCAATGTATTTCAGAGTTATCCTGGAACATACACACACACACACACACACACAAACATACATACATACATCCATTCTTATATATATAGATTTCTTAACTCAGTCTATTGGCTCTCATGGAGAATGGCAATTAGTGATTATCTCTATGATCAAAAAGTTTTTCACTTCATTATTCATTGTTATGAAGTCAGGATGAAGGGTTAGAGGTAGTTCACCACTTTCAACTTGAATAGAAAGGTAATGATAAGTAATTCAGTATTTCAAACAATGATAATTATAAAATATTTGTTAGGAGAGGCTGTGAAATGCTATATATGGAACTATGCTACAATATAAGCTATGCAAGTTGGCCCCATGGTACTTGATCATATAAGTCATGGCCAGCCTTTGTTACTTAGCGGATTTTGTTACTTAGCAGAAGGGTCAGACGCCCATACTGTCCGTAAGTTGAGGTGCCACTGTATTTAGATTTGGGAAATGAGATCTTCCCTGTTTAAGAGTCCTCTCATCCATCACATGTCAATACATAGAATTATACTCTATGGTAGAGTCATGTAACTTCAACAAGGTATTTCTCTCACTGAGACAGTAAATACCCATGCATCAAGACAGGTACTTACGAAGAGAATAAGTGGTCTGCAGTCCTCTGTGAGATTCATCTTCTAGACAAGATTGCCATTTACCACTTTCAGAATTTTTTATTTACCAAAAATGAGCTACTTTTTTCAAATATGCTTACCACATACTGTATTCTTATTGTATTCTTACATGGAAGGAATCTAAATAAGAACAATGTACTACAGGCTTATCAAATAACAAAAAGATCAAAGTTTTACAAGAAATTAGGAAAATATAGAGTCTGCGTATACATACAGAAGTATCCATCGATGACAGAATAACAAATCCATGCCATCCTGCTGATTCGCCATGTGATTGAAGAAACGAGGTGTCATCAATCGAAGCAATTCTCGAAGGTAACTCTAATTTTAAAAACAAAGAAATATGGAAATTAGTCAAATAAATCATCCTAACAAACTATGATTAACACATACCACAATATACTTAAAGAAACAGAGTTTTATACTAAATTCTCTCAAGATATAAAAATGTACAGCTGACCTCTGGTATTCGGGGGGGTATGTGTACCACTAGCCCCTGCGAATAGCTCAAATCCGTGAATACTGAAAACCCCTCTAAAAATGCTTACAACTGCCCATTTTGATAGTTCACCAAAAAGCCCTTCTAAAATGCTTGCTCCCTCAATATTTTAATAGTTTTATCACAAAAGTGCATTTAGTCACGAAATTGATATGAAAATACAGTAATTTGTGAATATTTGTCTTTGAAAAATACTGCAAATAGGTGAAACTTCCGTGAGTAATGTGTATATATGTTCCACAGAAATCAGCACATAGGCCAAGTCACTAATCCACAACCGCTGTGAGGTTCAAGAAAATATCAAGTGAAAGACCCAGTCCTTATTATTCTCGACAGGTGTTGAATGTGGAAACGGACGGAAAGTGCTTAGCAGGTGACCTGAGAGCCCCGTTGCATCCCATACAGAGGTTGTGTTTGTTAACAGGCATAAAAGACATATACTGTGCGTTACAGAACATGTAAAAGGTAGATGTATCGGCGGACAAGCCATGCAATGATGCATACAATGAGATATATAAAGAATCTGAAATAATAACTACTAGTTAGTTATAAATGATTTGTTTAACCAGACCTCTGAACTCTTTTAAAGGTTCTTCTCGGGCTGGGAAAAATGGGGAAAATTACATAAAAAATTAAGTAGTTAACTAAATAAATAAATAATAACAAAGGGGAGTTAGAAAAAACAATCGAAAAAAAAAAAAAAAAAGGGAAGATTATATTTACTTATCAATTTATTTTGTTTAGGGAAAGAATGATATTATTAATTGAAAAGTTATTACCTTCTGCTGATATCCTTTATTGATTTATTTTTGTAAATAAGTCTTTCTTCATGATGCCATCTGGGACAGTCAATCCAAGATGTGTTTGATTATTACTGAGGATGTTTACATCTTTCACAAGTTATTGGTTTGTGTGCGGTTGACATCAGATGACCATGTATGTGAGTCTGGAGTGTCCTATTCTGAGTCTTGTTAAAATAACCTCATTGATTCTTTGCTTTTGGGTAGAAGAATGCCATTTTTAACTTCGTTCTTAATTTGTTTTAGCTTGTTTTGTGGGGGTATATTTGTCCAATCATTTTGCCAATCCCTATAAATTAAGGGTTTAACTGATGCTAGCCAGTCTGATATGGGTGCTTTCATAGTAGTTGGGGGTTGTACAGCCAATTTGCAGCTTTATCTGCTTTCTCATTACCCTCCAATGCCTACATGGGCTGGGATCCAACAAATTTGAATTTGAAAGGCCGTTTGTAATTAACTGATGTTTCCCATTGTATATTTTGGACAAGGTGATTATTTGATTCACAAATGATCCTATTATGCTTCAGTGCACTTCTCGGAGTCGCTCAATATGAGTGCTGAAGAATTCCTTTTTGTTATCTTGAGAGCCAATTGTATGGCTGTTAATTCTGCTGTAAATACTATGATATTGAGGAGGAGAGCCCATTTGGATAGTTTTATCACTTGAATAGGCTGATGAGCCACTCCACCTTCATTTTGGATCCATCTGTTAGATTATGAAAGGATTACCTTCGTCTTATGTGTTCCATAACATATTGATGGTACATTTCTGTGTTGGACATATATTTCTTTGAAAAGATATGATAAATATGTGCATAGTTTCCCCTTTTAGTGTCCATGGTGTGACGGATTTATTTCTTTGTAGGTAAATTTGGGTATCATGTTATGTAAATTCAATAGATGATTAGTTTTTTAGTAAATGAGTTTTGATTTGGGTTATTATTTGTATTTTGATTGAAATTTATTTGATGCAGGAGATGTGTATTTCATGAGATAAACCTCTTCTTTAAAGTAATTAGATCTCTGTAATATTTTAGGCAGCTGGCATATATGACATGATTAATGTAGTAGCAGAAGAATGCGACACAAGAATGGAAGCGTTTGGCGCCCTTACCATCTCCCCCACCAAGACAATAATTAGAGGGCAATTCTTGGATGAAACATTAATCTGCCCGAATGCTGTGGCAGTTGAAGTTGGCCCTACTTTTGGAGAACTGGGCATGAGGCGGAACCGACATCTGGAGTTGGCTCGATGTGTCCCTAGGCTGCCCCCCAGACCCTGCTTTAATGCCCGAGGTAGGTGTGTCTCTGTGGGGAGGTACTGGGTGGAACTCTGGGGCACCTACCTGACCTCACGTACTTCACTGTCAACAGGGGATGCCGGTTTCAATCTATCGGACCCAGTGACACCCAGTCTTCCCGCCCATGGATGTCAGGAGGTATGCCTTGGTGGCCCGCTTCATGACTGGTGGGGTCCCCTGGCAGGTCTGGTTGAAGGCTGCCAGGCGTCCCCCTGGCGACACGCCGGTAGCATGAGTCTAAGGTGGATGGGCTGTAGGTGGTGGTTCTGTCGGTGAAGGTCTTATGGCAGGGCGTGAACTTCTGTGCAAGTTTCCTCAACCTCAGGAGGGGGTTGTCTGTGCCATCGGCCAATGGCGGGAAGAATTCCCCAGGAACGGCCAGTGTCTCCCCATTGCCTTTCTCAAGGGAGGCGTTGCCGATTGCCTTCAGTGTGGTGTGGAGACCCAGCAGGACCCAGGGTAACTGTTTTTTGCTTCCACCTCTCATCGATGCAACGTGCCATGAGAACTGCTGCCTTAGAGGTGTTAGCCCTCTCGACCATGCCCTTCACTGCGGGGTTGTAAGCCGTTGTGCTGTGTAGTTGTACCCATCAGGTGTGCCAAGGACCCAGAGCTCTGACAAGAGCTGGATCCCCTGTCTGTGGTGATGCTGTCATGGCACAAGCAGGTGATCCAACTGGAGGGGCCTCTGCGCATGGCCTGTTGATGCCTCTCCATGAGGTTGCCTTGGGCCAGCAGGTGGAGCGGTCTATGATCGTTAGGAAGTATCTGCCTCCTGACTGCGGAAGAGGCGGGCTGACGTCCATGTGGATGTGGCCGAAACACTGGCGCAGGCTGGGGAAATCGCCGACCCTGGACTGTAGTGTGCCGGGATGCTGCTCTGCTGGCAGGGGATGCAGCTCCTTGCCACTGGGACGTCACTTGATGCCATGCCTGAACAGACTTGTCAGTCATGAGGCGTGTGTTGTGCACCCTGATGGATGGGAGAGACCATGGACTCATGAACACCTGCTTCCTCCTCAGGCGGGCACTAGGGTCACAGAGAGGTTGTGTTTGAGTTTTGCTAAGAACACGTCATTCCCACTTAGAGCCGTCACTGTCGTCTGTAGTCTGCCCCTTCACTTGGTCTGCCTGTTCTCTTGCCAGGTCTTCGTTAGTCAATGCCGGTGGAAGGGTGATCTCTACCATGACAGGGCATGGCTGCTTGGTTCTTCCCTGTCAGGGGACTGCAGATTGATGGTGCAGCCAATTTGGAGATGGCGGTCAGGTGTCGCTGTTGCCGCCTGGTCCATCATCTCCTGCTTTGCAAATGCATGCCCAAGGATTTGTGATCTGTGGACATGAATTCCAGTCCCCTCCAGCAGGTATTTGAAGTGTCTCACAGCCTGGTAGAAGAGCTCTATGCGTTCAGGGCATTGGGGCGAGGTTCCTGATGGTACCATCTATCGATGTTCGCCTTGATAGACTCTTCTATATCCCGGTTTGGGTGTCCATTGTCGACGAGGGTCTGGGCTACATGTTCTATTACTCCGTGTGTGTTGTTCCGTGTAGCCCAGACCCTCGTCAGCAATGGACACCCAAACCGGGATATAGGAGAGTCTATCAAGCGAACATCGAGTAGATGGTACCGTCAGGAACCTCACCCGATGTCCCTGAACGCATTGAGCTCTTCTATAAAGGACAATTTCACCATAAATATAAAGAAGCGACGCGCCCTCAAAAACATCATTGAAAATAATGTCAGCCCTGTTGACTCCAACAAGAATATACATCTGGTTATTTATTATAAGAGCAAAAAAGGCGAGGCAGCCTGATTATCGTAACCTCCCAGCCCCGCCTCAGCAGGACCCCTTGCCAGAAAACCAACGCATGGTATACAGTGCTGTACTCATGCCCGTCTGAGGATGCCTCGGTTCTTACGCCGGTGCAATACACCGCACGTTTCTCCAAGAGGATTCCTGCCACCCAAAGAGAGGCTATCTTTAATCTGTGCCAGGACCGTCCACCCAGCAGAATAGAAAGAAAAAAAGCATAATCCACGAACATCGAAATAATTGGCCGAACTACACTGACCACGCTGCCTCGCCTCTTGGAAGCATTGCACATTGAGGAAGGAGAAACCAACCCTCAACATTACACGGAAATATTTCTCCTCACCACGCTCCAGCCCAGGAGACACTGCGGCGATCCCCATAAGCGAGCGTGCGAATCAAAATCGACATCAGGATGAAATTCTTCCATTTCATCCCCAGCACTAAGCGCGCTTCGCACATTGACCTGGGAAAATAGGCTCCGCCGGTACATGCGGGCAGCCAATCACTCAATTCAGCACCGATCAAGATCCCCTTATTAATTATTATTATTATTATTATTATTATTATTAAAGAGAGTGAAAACAGCTGTTTCTCATAGTGGTGGTGCAAATAGTTTGTCTTTAATAGTAAATTTTAAAAATTATTTGGCAGATAGCATTCTCTAAAAACCTGGCTACTGAATTTTAGATTATGGCAAATTGTCCTTAGTCAATTTGTTCCCAAAACTTGACATTCATCTACAATGTTTATAACTCCTTGTGGTGATCTGCATTTTTCTGCATGTGGTAGTTGGGGCATAGTTATGAAGTTATTGTTAAATATCCATGGGTAGAAATGGAGTGACCAGTTTGATCTGGTATAGTTTAAATTACTTCAACAGTGGGCTTTTTTAAATGAAATATCTAATGATAAATAATATCCCATTCAACTCATTTTTGTTCACTTCCTCAGTGTACCATTTTATTACACATCATACCATTAGCCAATTGTGCAATACAATCTATTCTGGGTAGAAGGACTACAGTTTTCGCCATGCATTTGCTGTTTTATCTGTCAGCAACCCAATTAGTATGAAAAAGTTTCCTTGGCAACTGTTAAGTAATATTGCGTTTTCCAGTCACTTAAGCTCAGTGATTTTTCAAATTTAAATGAGAAAAAAATCAAGCCTAAAGCTTCCACAGCTGCACAAAGGGCAATAGCAATACTCTCATTTTCAACTTCACTTGATAATTATACCTCCATTAAATAATCTTACAAAATATATCTTTAATTTTTTTCAATGGAGAGCTGAAAGCCAACACATGATGCCCACTGACTCTATTTATGAAATGGCAAGCTTCAGCCTTCTCTGAGAAAGATGGAGATTGGACTATGGGCAATAAACTGCTGAATCATCAACATAAACATTATTTCTTACATCACTGACTAATTCAGTGATGATATTTATCACTATGGTAAATGGGTAACCACTAAATACCCCTCTTGAATGGCCACATTTTCTAAGTTGTGTGTGGCTGAATAGATATTGTCAATACTTGCCAAAGAGGATCGGCCGCCTAAAAAAACCAATCTTTTGAAAGTCGATTTGCTGGCAAAATTCTATAGCTATTCCAGGGATCAAGAATGTGTCCACGAAATATTATGCTAAAATTTCCGTATTTCACTAATAAAATGTAACAATAACTATATACCCATAAAACCTTGCAGTAAGATCAAATGGGGACTGGTATAGTTTTTGCTGAAAATTGCAAAAATATCCTTTGAGAATTGCACATAAATAATCAATAATATATTCGGCACCTTTTTAGTTATTCCTAGCCATGACAAGCGCACCACGTCATACCATAGCGCCAATTGTAGCGAATAAACTTCAAGCTAGAAGGACACGTTTTCATCTTTCGCTAGCCTCCCAGCGACTCTGTATTTTCTTTGTTTTAGTTTTTCACACGTGCCTAAAAGGTCCAAGAGAGTTTCCTTCATGCTTTTAGAATGCCGGAAAAGCCAAGTGGAAAAGTCAGGCAAGAAGTAGAAGAAAGAGTTCAAATTAAAAGGAATGGAGCGCGGAGAGAGAGGCATCAAAGCGAGCGCAGGCAGCGATCTCTGCTGACCAGGACCAACTTTGCTTTTTATTTGTTCACTGCAAAGGGGCAAATATTTTAGAAAAGAAAACAGTAGCTCCAGGAGCTGATATTATAGGCGATCCTGAAAATAAAATGATCATAATAAAGTGAAGCAAGACTTGATGAATTACTTGAATCACATCCCTAAATTGTGAATGTAAAAAAGTAATTCCCAGGATCCATTACAGGATGATTCAGAGACACTAATAAAAAAAGTGGCAACTGTGATACCCTGAATAATACCTTGCAGCAAGATCAGACAGGGGGACAGGAACAAAATTTATAAGAATGTGTCTTTGGGCACATAAATAATCAATTAATATTCTTATTTATAATCATTTTGCATTAATTAATACCCAAAAATAAAAATTAAAACCATAGAATTAATTGTACCTTTGATTTGAAGTCCCTTTTACTTTTTCATGTAAACTAAAACTTTGAAGGCCCGTTTCTCAAAACATAAGTTTTTAAGCCTTTAAAATGCATCTCCTCCCAGTATTGGACCAATCTAAATGAAATTTTAAATATAACATGAAACATGGTAGATTAAACAAAATAGGATTTTAATATTTTGAGTTTCTGATTTTTGGCAATTTTTTCTGTAATTTTTCAGGAAAATTTCATTAAAAAAAAAAAAAAATTCATATCTAGAAAATAAATAATTGAAAAAATCAAAATCCCGCTTTGTATCGAAGGTCCATATGTGTTTATCATGGTTCAAATCTCCTTAAAACCAAAAGCAAGGAGAAAGATGCATTTTGAAAATAGCCATTTGGCCGAAAAATGCTCTGGCGTCACAAAACCTAAGGTCACTGGACAAAATTTTTCCCAGAGAACCACACAATATCCTTTAACAAACCCCTATATATCAACAACCTGTCGTTAAAAAGTCAGAAGTGGCGATCCCAGCAAATGTTTGACCACATGTGATTTACCGACTGATTACGAGGTTTAGGCCTTATGGTTAAGTGCTAGAACCAGGTTAACTGCTTGAGCCTAACATAGTTAACTTCCCTTTACTGTACATACTACTGCGCAAGTTATTCCATGTTGCAATTTTGATCCATTGGTGTAAGTTTTACTTTTTCCCACCCCCTCAGATAAACAAATCCACAAATACTTAAAACCCCTCTAAAAATGCTTATAACTGCCTATTTTGATAGTTCAAACACCAAAAAAGCCCTCTAAAAATGCTTATAACTGCCTAGTTTGATAGTTCAAACACCAAAAAAGCCCTCTAAAAATGCTTATACCCGAGTATTTTAATAGTTTTATCACAAAAAGTGCATTTAGTCACGAAAATTATGAAAAATACAGTAATCAGTGAATATTTCTCGATGAAGAAAAATACAATGGTAGGCAAATTTTCTGCAAACAATAATGTATCACGTTCCTGAAAAATCCGAATAGGTGGAAAAACAGCGAATCTGGAACTGCGAATATACGGGGGTCCACTGTACGCATACTTCTGTAATAAACCTGGAGGGATAAGTGGATGTTACATCCCAGGGATCTTTCAAGTTTTTATTATCCTCTAGCTCTTCAAGCTTTAGAAGATTCTGCTTTAAACCATCTGATGGCTGTTAGAATCTTCTGATTTAGGATTAGCTTTTGAGCTTTTCAGTTGCATGGTGTACTGCAAACCTAATTCATGTCCTCTTAGAGTTGGTGGCAATTCATGTGAATCTACATGAAGGTTCTGAACAGGCTTTATGCTGGATTTATTAAACCCTCTTATTTTTTTAGTTCCAGTTCAGTTTCTCATATGGGCAACCCAGTTCTATCGAGGTATCTATCGTTATGCTTTGTCTATACATCATGCACAATTTAGGTCATGCATGGTGATTTTAAGTCAGTTTATGAAACTTGGTTCACCGTTTTAAGTCAGTTTATGAAACTTGGATTTTGCTGGTTCCAATTTATTTGTGTTGTTTTGATCGCAGTACTCATCTGTTTGCTATGGCATTTTCTGTTGTATGCCCATATTTATAGCGATTTTTGCATAACATGCTGTATACAGTATAAGGGCTTAGGTATACGAGGTGTTACTACAGTATTTAGACCCAAAATTTGTATTTTCAATGGAAGATTTCATCCTTCATATTTCATTTTTGCTACTTTTCAAGAGGTTTCTTTATTCTTCCCACTTGGAATATAGATTTCACAACTGTGCACATTATTGTATCTTTTAATTTGAAACCACTGTAATATTTTTTCAATTGGTTCATCTCCCTTACTGGGGAATATGATTGTTACTTGTACCCTATTCATTGTGTCAGGTCCCATTATTTTAACTTTTAAGTTATCTATAGACTGTACAGTATTGCAATAAAACTCTCAAATTGATTTTTGGTTGTTGCTTCAATAAGCCATGTTTTTTTTCCAAAAGACATTTCAATTGTTGAATGTCTATTTTACATGGTTTTTCAAGTCTTAGTGATGATATTTGGTGTTCACTTTATAGTGTTAAGAACCTTAACCAGCTCTCATTTCCAAAAAAACAAAATGAAGACAAGGTTAGATCCTGCCTGAATTAAGTTTTTCTTATTGCTTTTGTTACCTCAAAATTTCTTAATGCTATTTCAACTTCAAAGGTGTGCCTGAGGTCCAAGGTTGTAGAATTATATTCTTAATATAAAAAAAATAAGATAAATTCAGGATGAGTTCTCTCTATCCAGGGAAGGGCGGGGGTTACTACAAGTGGAAGAGGCAGGTGCCTTGGAAGACTAACTGGAATATACACCTTACCATTAGTAACTTAAGGGCCATCAGTCCTTTCAGATGAAAACCAGCAATGAGTGCAAGGTTTGTTGGTAAAGTTTCCCCTTGCTTGGCCATGTCATGTAGTCCAGTTTTATGGGTGTAGGATCATCCTGTCTAACTCCAAACTACATCAAAGTTTCAAAAGCAGAATTTTCCATAATCCAAATAATTTTAAAGCCTTCTTTGTCAAGTCTTGTTTTGACAGAAGAAAAATTAAATTATTACTAAGGGAAAAAAAGGCCTGACTAAAATTTGTTAGGCCCTTCATATCTATCAAGGGAAATTGGCTCTCAGCTGCATTCCTCTAAGCCCGCCAGTGACAGTAACGGATCAGGGATGCAGGAGGATGGGCATATGGTAAAACAAATATTTTTCAAAAAAACCACAAAAAGCCACAAATTATCATTTGAATTACTGCACCCAGACCCCAATAATTCATTCAGTTTTTTAATCAAACATCAGTAATGAGTGACAGCAACTTGAGACCTGGGAATCTGCCCACACATGTGCAGTACTACTTGCTGACTGCCATTTTCTGCATTTAATTTTAAGATGGACTGAAGTACTGTATCTGGGATGATTTCATGCACATGAAAAGGACAGGTATACACAATGGATCTACGTAAAAAAAAGTTTTAATATCATATAATATGAAACTTTTTACCAGCCAAAAAGCAAAAGATTGAATAGACAAATTTGGACAGTGAAGAGGGATGAATTAAGGAAGCATAAATGGAAGTAAAGTAAAATGCTCAAAATTGGGTGCAGCTAGAGGCGAAAGGGGCACTGCAAGCAACCTTAGATGATGCCCACAGTGCCCCACATGAGGTGCACTGACATCACTAACCCCACCCCCCTAATCAGGATAAAAAAAAAAGCAATAAGACAATTTCTCTAAAGTTATCAAAGTTATTTACAATTCTTCCTACTTACCAAATTCTTCTCCATATCTTCATCTTTTGGGGATGTTACAAAAATGGTTTTGCTCATTAGGCCAGTGAAACACCAGAATACATCTGCCTCATTACGAACTTCGGCCAAGATTGGTGCTAAAATATCTGACATCCCTTGAGTGTATCTGGAAAGAATTCAAAGGAAACATCTAAGAGCTCACCTTTAAACAAGCTTATGTTTTGATCAAGAACTAAAAATTTTAAAGCAATGAATTTCTGATAAAATAAAAACAAAGACCAGACACAGTATTACTACTGTATCTGTAGGGAATATTAAAAAAGAAAGAAAAATGCTTACATGTATGCATTTAATGTTACTGAAATACATAGCTACAGTATGGCAGAAGAAAACTTGGTCAATGCATGCAACTAGGGCAGCATGAAAATCTTTTTTAGTATGATTCTATTGTGATATACAACAGGCAACAAAAGTAGCTCAGAAAACAATTTATAACACTCCCTCCACCTCCTCTGCCTCTGACAAAAACCTCTTGACGGTGACAAAAAATTTAAGAGTGCTTAAATTTGCAAACAAAATAAAAAAAAAATTGCAGGTTAAATATAAGAAGTCATTCAAAAGTTTATGTATTAGAATAAGACTTTCAGTAAGTTATTTCAAATAAAGTTACATACATGATTGTGTTTTTGTTATGTAAAGCCAATATGTAAGCCTGGCCTATAGGTTATCTTGCATGTGTAACGTACACATATGTATTGTGTTAAGTCAACTATGTACTTCATGTGCATTTACTTGCCAAATTCTTTATGTAAAAGACAATGTAGTACCTAGTCTTTTGTTTGTAGTATAAACAGGCAATATCTTCAAGTAATTTGCACTTCCATAAGCAATCATATTATATATTCTCTCTCTCTCTCTCTCTTGTATTGTGCATGATTATTTTATTACAAGTTAATATCCATTAATAAAATGTGACTTACATATTTGTGCTCATCAGCAAACGTATCGTATAACCTGTTTACCAAAGGTTTCAACCAGTGATGCTTGATTGCCTAAGCTGATTTAAGATGTGTTTAGTAAATTTTTGTATGCCATACCATAAAAACACACAGCAAGTGAATACTATAGTTTACCTCAATGTGTTGCATACATTATGTGTACACATGCCCACATACTTGGTGTGTGTATGCACATGAACACAGACTGCGACACTGATGGGGAAGAAAAGTTTAGACGCAACATGGCTGAGCAGTTTATATTGATACTATTTTGTGATCTGTTAATTTTTTAGTTCTCTGGTATTTTAACTCCAGAAAAGTTTATTTAATAAATCTGGTGAAAAAATGACGTGAGACAGCAGAAGCAGATGAAGGCTGCCCAACCCTCCCCACTCAGCTCTCTCAGCCCTCTCACCTCATAAACGCTTACCCTGATTTATACCACATATCCTGTAGTACTTAACCACTCAAAAATGATAAAGAAAATTATGTTTCAGTGGCTTTGATCCTTTTAAGCCAATAACAGCCCTCTCAACTCAGCTCATCCCCCTCCCAAAATGCTTACCCTAGTACACCACCCCAACAATACTCCTTTCTGAGTGTGGTAATGACTGTAAGCAGTGTTACCATTGCCTCTTTCTGCTGACTCAGCATTGCCAACCATCCAAGAGCAGTTTTTTAAATTTTCATGTATTGCATATATATTCTATATCAAATATATACTGTGAGGTTGGGGACCCTTTAGATAATGTCGAGTTCCAGATAAGGTGAAACGGATAATTGAAGGGCTACTGTACACTGCTTCAACAAAACTGGCACTGTCTTGAATGCATTGCTCCAGGATTTGCCTCAGTACAGATATCTTCAGTAAGTCTATAAATGTACAGCAACAGAAAAAAATTATATCCTCAAAAATGACATTTTTATGATAAAATAAAGTTTTATATATACTTACCAAGTAATTACATTGCTATAGTTTCTATTAACCGGCAGCTAAAAATTTTGAAATTCGCGGGTCGCGCTATTTTGTTT
Organism: Macrobrachium rosenbergii; assembly: GCF_040412425.1. Lineage (NCBI taxonomy): Eukaryota > Metazoa > Arthropoda > Malacostraca > Decapoda > Palaemonidae > Macrobrachium > Macrobrachium rosenbergii. The sequence continues at coordinate 65,391,218 of NC_089795.1, forward strand.
GGCTAGGTGACTAACCCCGCCCACTTTCGGGGTAAGAGAGGAACAACTAGCAAAAGTATTGAATTTGTTTGTGCCATAACGCTCTATGTGAGGGAAGGAAAAGTTAAGTATACCTTAGTTTTACAGACCACTGAGCTGATTAACAGCTCTAGGGCTGGCCCGAAGGATTAGACTTTATTTACGTGGCTAAGAACCAATTGGTTACTTAGCAACGGGACCTACAGTTTATTGTGGAATCCGAACCACATTACAGCGAGAAATGAATTTCTATCATCAGAAATAAATTCCTCTAACTCTTCATCAGCCGGCCGGGAAATCGAACTCCGGTCTAGCGAGTGCCAGCCCACAGCTCTACTGACTCACCCAACGAAGAGCCTTTGTGAGGGGAGGAGGGAGGGCTTCAATCACGTAATTACTTGGTAAGTATATAAAAAACTTTATTTTGTCATAAAAATGTCATTTTTATATAAGTAACTTACCAAGTGATTATATTGCTGATTCTCACATTGACAGGAAGTGGGATGCATGAACAAATCTACCCGAAAACATTAATAATGGTAATGAATTTGAGAATAGAAAGGACTGCTAGCATTAAAAAATGCCTGTTGTTTTCTTACCTGATAAGGGAGCTGCTGCAGGAAGGTACTGCCTCTATTGGCGCTCTCCTTATCGTATAGTGGCGCAGCGGTATAGCTGAGGCTCGCCTACTACATTAGTGGGTACCTTGTAGCAAGGGTGGTTCCAATTTTACTGACAAAGGTAATAATGTTGCTCCTGCCCAGGGCACAGTACAGAAAAAACGACAATGAACTAAACACCACCTAATACCATAAAAAGTTAAAAACCACTGCCCAACTACGAAGGACTGGAGGACACCCTAAGCTCCCTTAAAAAAATTCAGCAACATCAAATCCTCAGGAAGGAAGGAGGGTTGGCTTCTCAACTTCTTTACAACACAAAAAACCGAAATTCAAACCCAAAATACTGCAATTATCGTAATCTGAACAACTTCCTTCAAATAATGAGTTGCAAAGACAGACACATTTCCAAAAGTTGCTTTGCAATATCAGGAGAGACAATTATGCTTGAACGCCAATGTAGTGGCTACAGCTAATTTTGAGCTCTGACAAACACATTTCCAAAAAGTTGTTTGCAATATCAAGGAGAGAGACAAGTGCATGGCTGACATGTAGAAGTGGCTGCAGCCCCTAATTTTGAGCTCTCACTTTTGTGGAAAATCCTCATCTTCAACAGAAGAATGGGCTTCGGATAAGGTCTCTGGGAAGAATGCCAAGGCATTTCTTTGAAAGTGGTCGAGAGGTTCTGGCAGAACACCGTAAGGCATTTGAAGGACCACGAATCTTCACTTTGTTCTGTGAAGATAAAAACAGAGCTCTCACACAAGACACAATACTCTCTTTCTCATTTGGGCCCTGCTGTACAATCTCAGACAAGCTTTAATTATAAAGGAGAGCAGGCCGCTGGTTGGAACTGGACCCGTTCTTGGCTAGAAATCCCAAAGAGAAAGAATAGACAGCAGTCTCTTATGAAAAACCCAATCTTTGTCTATTACATGGACCTCACTGATTTGTTTTTGCAGTTGCTAAACGACTAGAAAGAGGTCTTTCGTTAGATCTCTCAGAGAAATCGTGCAGGCCAAATCAGGGGATAGAACAACATTTTAGGACCCGTCCAGGTTCACCCTTTCCATACTACCCTCTTTCTGTCTTATGGTATCAAAGGATCTAGATCAGATAAATCCTGATTGAGGAAAGGTCCACTCCTTTGTGCCTGAAGCCTAGCTCTTGTATTTCCTATGGCCCCTTGATGTCGAGATGACAGGTTCCTGTCGGTTTTAAGACATAGTAGGAAGTCTGCTATTTCTGCTATAGAAGTATGAGAAGACAACACTCTGAGCTTCCTGCACCATTCTTTAAAAATTGTCCACTTAGCCTGATATACTCTATCAGGGGACTGTCGCCTGCATTTGGCAATAGTTTCCTGACAGTCTGTATCCTGTCAGGGCCAGAGTAGACAAACCCTGATAAAAATGCCAAAAGTGGGGTTGTTTCAGCAGATGAGGTTTTTGAGGTAGCAGCCTCGGAAAGCATGGAAGGAGGTCGAGAAGATCCAGGAACCATTCCTTCCTTGGCCAAAAGGGGACCACTTGGATCACTGACAGATTTTGGTGAGTCTGGAATTTGTTGATCACCTGTCTTATCATGCTGAAGGGGGGAAACGCATAAAGGTGACTGTTTGACCAGTCCTAAAGCATGGCATCAGTTGCCCAAGCTAAAGAATCCAGAACTGGCGAGCAAAACTTAGGGAGACGATGGTTTCTGGAAGTTATGAACAGGTCTATGACAGGGTCCCCAGCGAAAGATCCGACAAACATGAGGATCTAAAATCCATCCATAGGTAACATCTGTCTTGGTGACTTAACTCATCCATGAAGCGTTAAAGCACCCCTAGATAAACAAGTAAAACATGACAAGTAATTATATAAAACAGAAGATCTTACCATTTTAAAAGGAGAAAGAGTGTCCCCCTTGGTTTTGATATATGCCAGTGGTGTACTGTTGGAGTGCACTGTGATTGTCTTGTTGTACACTTTTCTTTAAAAATTCTAACCCCCATATGAACTGCAACAACTCCCTGACATTTGTCAGCAATTTTTTGTTCAAGACCAGGTCTAAAGTTTCACTCATCTCCATAGCAAGGCTCCCCACCTCATGTTCAATGCGTCTGAGGAAGAGGAAGTCTGGGTCGGGTTCCAGCAGGGAGGAGATTTCCCTTGCGACAACCCTTCCTTCTAAAGCTCCACCAGCGCAGATCCTCTTTTATCTCTGGAGTTACTCGGAAAGCAGAAGGCTTGGGTATTTTTCCTGTTCCAACTGATTCTTAAGAGGAACTGGGTGGTCTCTATGAAGTCTGCCCAGGAGCAGGTGTTCTATGGACAATAACGTCCCAAGAAGACTCATCCATTCCTCGGTGGAGCACTGGTCCAGAAGAAGAAATCTGTGCACTATCCTGAGGCAAGACTGTATTCTCTTTGGTGAGGGAAAAACCTGAAAACTCTGAGTCTATTATCATCCCAAAATAAAGAATCTGTTGTAAAGGAATCAACTGCGACTTCTGAACATTGATAATCAATCCCAGCTCCTGGGCTAGAAGAGTCTTTTGAAGGTCCTCTGGACATTTCTCTTCTGACTGGGCCCAGTGTAATCATCCAAGTAAGATCTTGGTTCCCATCAGATGGAGCATTTTGCTAAGGGCGAGCACTCTGGTGAACACTTGGCGCCGTCAATAACTTTCCCGAAACAGAGCGGAACTGGGTTTTTGTTCCCAAACACAAACCACAGAAACTTCCTCCGATTTCCTGATGTAATGGGACGTGGAGGCGCATCCTGCATGTCTATAGGTGTCATCCAGTCTCCCCTGGCAGATGGATGACATGACAGTTCAATTATCTCCATCTTGAACTTTGTCTTCTGAACAGAGGACATTCAGTGTTTGTGACGTCAGGACAGGCCTCCAAAGCCCTGAAAGCTTTAGGCACCACAAAGAGACGATTGTAGAACCCTGGGAGCCCACATTCTCTACTAATTCTATGACCCCCTTCTTGAGAAGGGACAACACTCCCCTTCTGAGGACAAAGACTTCTTGAGCCTTTGAGTACAGTGGCAGTGTTATTGGAGAGTGCTTAAGGTGGTTTTTCTTTGGAGAGGATGAATGGCCTTCCTCAGAACATTGACAATCCAGGTCTCTGCCCCCATCTCCCCAGAGAAGGAGCCTGAAACTCTCTACAGAAGTTCGGAGGATGAAATTCTCACTTACCAGAGGTAAGAACAGGATGAGGATCTCTTAATGGCTCTGGAGATGAATCTGTTGGACAGATGGGATCAAAAAAGGGATCTTTGCTGCTGCAAAGGGCTGAGTCTGCAGAGGAGTTGTGGAGGTATGAGAGGGCACCTCCTTATGTGCCTAGAAGGATTGGGCAGAAGATCTTGCATATTCTTCTTCTGAAGATCTGAAGAAATCTCCAAAACTGTAGCCTAGAGGTGTAGGAACACTGCAGTTCTCTCTTCTATAATACTCCCACTGTGTAAAGGGAAGCTAATTCCTGGGAACCGTCCCTGATTCCTTTATCGATACACGAGAGGACACCCAGCAAGTTGGAGGCACTATCCTCATGAATAATTTAGTAGGGCGGTCATTAATCTCAGGAGCAAGAGAGTCCAATTGAGAAAACTCAACACTTCGAATACCTTCAACAAGTTTTAAGGCCCGGTGTGAGCTCCGTTGAACTGAACATGATCTTAGCTGAAGCAAAGAAACTAGCAGATCTATGAGGAGGAATCGATCAACCTGGAAGTTCCCCTGGGAGAGGGGCAGAAACTCCCAGAAAAAGCTACCCCTGTGGCATAAGAGAGCTCTCCTCTTGAACAGTCAGAAGGAAGCTGAAAACTCTACCTTGTTCCCTCTTCTCCGCTAGCCATCCCTCAATAACACTGAAGGCTTTCTTGGCAGAAAAAGAAAGCACTAACTTAAGTAGTCTTGAAGACTCAGAAGACTGTGACTCCACAAGAAAAATCGACACAGGTGAAGAAGGAGCTGCAGGCAAAAAGCAATTTGGGAAAGTAGCAAGAAGATACCTTAGCAGTGATGCATAAGCTGAAGGACAAGTGTCTTGAGCAATAACTTCAGGAGACAAAGCCAAGTCTGTAGGTTGGAGGTTAATGGAGAGCTTCAACAGGCTCAAGCCTGTCAAGCTTGCTCTGAATCGGGTTTACCAAGGAGGCCGCTTGCTTGCTAGAAGAGGGTAAAGCCTGAGGCATGGAAGTTCGAGACACAGCAGAATGCCCAACTGTTCGGGAAACAATAACAGCCGAAGGAGTCAAAGTGTCGGCGGCATAAGCACAGCGATGCTCTAGCGCCAATGGAAGATCGGGCGCCAAAGGAAGTTCAAGCGCCACTGGGCGCTTCATCTTAGTTGGCGATCCATGAATCAAAGAGTAGATGGGCGAAGATGGGCGCTCTGTGATGCTCTAGAGAAGACGGGCACTCTGACACAGCAGCACGAGAAGGAGCCAACAAGTGCTGAGATGATTTCGGGCGTTTGGAAGAAACTGGGCATTCAGCATTCAAGGGAGCTTCCAACACTGCAGGGCACTCGAGAGCCAGAGGAGTCTCGGGTGCAAGAGGTCACTCAGAAGGAGGCCTTAGACGAAGAGTGCTTACGAGAAGCAGGATATTTGGAAGCCGCTCTCTGACTCTCTACCAAGGGAGGAACAGAAGGAAAATGTTCCGGACTGTCCCAGTGACTGCAAGATGGGAAAGGACTGCAAACAGGTTCCTTGAATTTCTTACTCAGTACTACAGGAGAATGAGACACATCACCCAAACGCCTTTTCAAAGGGCGTGATTCATCCATAAAATGCCATTGGCATCTGGGAGAAGAATCATCTGAGCTAGATGAAAGACGATGCATGTCCAGGGATACACCTTTCCAGTGGCATTTGGCTGCAACCTTGGATTCGACAACAGGTTCAATTGAGGGGGCGACTACTCGTGGGCAGACATCACCGACCTTAGGCTACCAGTTTGACTCCTCCCAGATTTAGGGGAGTATGAAATTGACATTTGCCTAGGAGAATCAGTGGGAGGGGCAGCCACCTCCTCCACCAACACATAATAGACACTAAGCGCAATTGGGCGCTCCACCAGCACTGCACTAGCACTAGGAGCAACAGGGTGCTCCGAATCACTCTCATTGTCCATCAGGACCTTAACCGAAGAGGCTAATTGTGCAATAGATTCAACAATCAATTCGAACCTTTTACTAGTTTTATATTCAAGGCTGGCAATGTTGCTGGGTTCAGAAGCAAGAGAGCTGGGTAAAGGAGCGGGTTGCATAGCAGGAGAACTGGGTACGGGACCAACAGAAATAACAAGAACGTCAATCTCAGTGTTAGCATTATCAATATTATGATCAACAGGAGATCCCTGACTAGCTAAAGACTTACTAATTCATCTGGCTGTCACTTTTCTCTTTTTATCTCTAGCTAGTTTGTTTAAATGAGATCTTAAAGTCTTCCACTTCTTACTGCCCCAGTCTACACATTCATTACATCATAATTCTAAACAAATTTGTCCCCTACAATCTGTGCAGACAGAGTGCGAATCATAAGATTCCTCAGTCAAACGCATATTGCAACCTTTGCTACAATACCTAAAGTTAGTCAAACTTGAGTCTGACATTTGGAAAAACAAGTCAACTAAAGTCACAATTGGTAAATAAGGAAAGTCATTATAAAGAGAATCATACTAACGCCGAAAGGTTATCAAAGCAGGAATACTTCACCAAATACAGAGAGAAATCAAAAGGAAAGAAGAATTCCAAAATCACAGCTGCTACTAAAAGCTGGTGTACAGCCATTTGCCGGCAGAAACAAACTGAATACTTTTGCTAGTTGTTCCTCTCTTGCCCAGTGGTGAGTTTAGTCACCTAGCCAAACAAAATAGTGCGACCCCCTTTTCAAAATTTTAGCTGCCAGTTACTGAGAAACCATAACATAATTACTTGGTACATTACTTTTTATTTTCATATAAGTAACTTACCAAGAACAAGACTAAATAGACTTATCAAGAACAAGACTAAATAGACTTATCAAGAACAAGACTAAATACACTAAATACAGGCAAAAAGGTAAATGAACCCATACACAAGATAACAATGTCCAATAAACACTGGTCAACATGGCAGAACTGACCATGCAAGGCAAAGTACACTCTAGGCTAGCTACCAAATTCTGACCAAAGGAAAGACAGTCATGATGATTTTGATGATCCAAGATAAGAATAAAGAAAATGTAATGATATGGCAACCTCTTGATAATCTATCAGCCTTCCCATCACACTATTTAAAGAAACAAGATCAGCAGCAAATTGAAAGAAACCATGACAGTAGGATGTAATCCAAAGCCCCTGTAACGGTAAACAAGATATAAAAAGTGGTTCTCCCAACTAATCTTTCCCAAAGAAGATACAACAACAAAAGCCAGCATGAGATTTACAAAAGACTGATTGATTCACAGACTGACTGGGTAAGTTGTCCAAGACTTTCATTTCAATGACCAAACCTCTCTACTCTAAAAGTAACTATTTGTTAAAGCAAATACAGTAAATAATAAAAAGCTAATAAAATAAAAATTCAATAAATCTGTAACTTGTAATTCTTATTAAAAGGTCTGGATCTAACGACTTTCCCTTCAGAACTTACCTAGTACCTGTAAAGGTAGGCACTGAGTTACAACGGGGTTAGGTTCTTGCAAGCATGCCGTAAGCCAAATTGTGACATAAATCAGTTTGCAATTCAGTATACTGTACAGGTATACATGGACTACCCCATAACCTAACTCCTTTTACCTACAGTCTATCATAATTTTATTACCATGAATATATTTTCATACAGTAACTTTATCATTCTTTACAATACTAATGCATTTTCTTCATTTGTTTTACTAAGACTTTAGTAAATTTTTTTGTTCCCTTGCTATGAATTACACTTACCGAGCATTGCGTCATTGTGCTGTAGACTAGACTCTTGGTATATTGCTTTTAAAAAATTTATTAAAAAGGCATTGTTAATCATCTACTTTACTGTGATCATCAATTTCCCATTTTGCCTTGTGGTATCAAGGAAACCTTGCGTATATAACTTACCCTGTGTTTACATCTACAGTACATGTGACATTTCATCAATTATGACACACTACGGGATGGCCCACTATTTAGCTCTTTTTTTTTCATCATACTTATACTGCATATTTACAGTATGCTGAAGAATATTTTATCACTGCTGGTATATTTCTTTTTGCTAATTAATTTTCCAATTCATCTCAGTGTTTTGTAACTTGCCTTATGTCTACATCCACATATCATATGCCAGTGGTAACTGATCCTAAAATAAAACCAGTTTAACCTTATTTCAGCTTACTCTGATGAATCGCACACCAAAGTAATTCAGTACAGTATTGGAAAGAACTTTACCATTATTGGAAAGTACTTTACCATTAACTGAAGGTAATAAGGCTTACAGAGTTTTTTAATCTGGTCTTCTATCAGCACCATTAATAACTGTTCCATTTCATGGATTGGACATTGCATTTGCTTTACTATTACAGTCGAGTTCATTGAGTAAAACAGCTTCATGTTTGCCAATCCTTAAGAATTGTCGACACTCTTGAATTTGGAAGTTCTAGCTCACGTGATACTTTGCTTATTCTTTTTCCTCCTTCATAAAGATTTATTACATTCGGTTTTAATTCCAAGCTGATCACCTTTCTTGCCTTTATGGCTGGCTGAATTGTTGATGATGAAAGTATCCCTTCTGTCAACATACTACAGCTTAATAAAAACTTGTGTTCTTTCTGTCAACATACTGCAACTTAATAAAAACTTTTAAAACAGTAAATCAAGTGCAAATGACAGCTATTGTTCTTCGGACTGATACTAGCATGAGATAGAGTGCTGAGAGAGAAAAATGCACGTTAGGCAGGCCACAAACTATCAGACATGTTTAATCATACACTTGCTACAGACTGCAGCTGGTGTACAATTAAATGTCATATGCATCAGGGAACTTTGGCATAAACATTTATTTTGTCGGACCCATAAAACAAAAATTTGATATCAAACTCTTTGTGGAGGATGTTTTTGTTTTATAATATTTTCATGGAAATTTACTCAGATATGTTATAATAATAATTTTAGAAGGCATCACAAGAAACATGCTTTAATTGTATGAAGAACCTTCCACTTTACAATCTTAACCCATACATTCATAAATTTCCTTTAACTGTATGATCATATGCTGGTTTTTTCTTTTATAAGCGTTTTCTGGATATACATTTTTAAAAAAGTCTGATAGTGCGCCACTGAAATGTCATTGCATCAGGGCTGTTATTCATAAACATTTATGTCTGACTGCATGATGTTTCAACAACCAAATTTTATATTTTTATCATCATTTTTGTTCTTTTTGCCACTGTTGTAAACATGGGTTTTTGTAAGTTGCACCTGTCATAAGACAATGCATATCTTTATTACAAATCAAAATATTCTAGGAAATCAATTACAAAAAATATAAACTAACAAAATAACTCACCCCATAACTGGATTATGTACAGCAAAGTTCAGAAGTATTCTCTTCATCTTTTCAAGGTTAGGATTGTCATTACCAGCAAAACAAGGATTTGAACGGTCTGTCCTCACAACATCCTTTTCAGCTGTACACTGGATATTCCGCATAAACCAGTCCTTCTCCTCTCCAACCATGTTCTCTCTCATAGAGCTGAAAACAGGAATAATTTCCTACAACAAAGAAATTAACACTAAACAAGTGCATAGCAAAAATTTTGCACAATATACAACTTCAACATATAGTACATAACATTATGCTTATATATAACAAAGCACAAATACACAATACAATATATCATATATATCACAATACAGTATCTATTATAAAACAAAAGTCCTTTGAGTAATGTATATTTAACTGTGCCTTAACAGACACACTTCAGATACAGTACTCAAACAGAACTACATATACAACAATTAAGTACTACTAAGTAGATGATCACATAACTCCCAGTTACTTGAAATCTGTTCATACAGTACAGTATTTAATTTGAAATTTGCACAGATCAAATACACTATTGCAATAATCAAGATTTTCACCATTTTTCATTGTAACTACATTTGGAATTCCAGATACTCCTAAAATGATTAGCAACTTTTCCAGCTTGAATTTCTTCTTAAGGGTCAACAGAAACACTGCAGTTACCCATGAAAATGGAAATAACACAAGCAATTTGATTAAGCCAGTCAGATTATACTCTAGTCTGTTCACTGAGTACTGTTTTTCCTAATAACTTTTGTCCATTTCATCTCTTCACCCAAAAGTAATCAAGCCCTCACTCATTCTTATCACTACCTAGGAATTTAAGTGGCGTCTAACTTGTCTTGCACAGATTTCACATTTAGAAGTACCATATGATCTTCTAATTTCAATGTTGTCCATTCCTTAATACATCCAAATAGCTAACGCCAATGTAACTCAGCTGTCCTTGTTTGACGTTCCTCCTGCTTTTGGAGGGCTTCATTTTATTTTCTGCAGGACTATTAGACATATTTTATCAACAAACCTGCCCTGTCTCTTCTACATATCATTAACAACCCTGCCCTCTCTCTTCACTAGATTATTTTTATTATTAAGTAGTTAAACTTAACTTAAAATATTCAACAGAATAATTGGTTTTCAAAAGTAAATATTCATAATTTTTAAAGTACTGTAATTTGTATTTTCCTAGGTACAAAAACCACAGCTTTCCACCTAAGAGTATTCCTCAGTACGAGATGAAACTTGAGAACAAGTTAGTTAAGAACAAGTTAGTTAACTAGTGATATGGGAGGTGAGTGGGGGAATCCAACCACTCACTTGCCACTGGCAAGCAGCACTGCTCACATTTCCAAAATGTTGATGTGCATAAGAAGTTTGTCTTCTCTTCACACACCTGAGACATACAGGTCACTCTACACCTTTCTTTTAATGGATTCCAGAACAGAAGCATCTCTGGATGAGGGAATTTGAGTTTAAGGTTCTCCCTTACCTTCCCATTCAAGGCCATAAACTCGGGGGGGGGGGGGCACTCACGGCTGACCCATTTCATTTCAGTTGCCACTGCAGCAGACACAGGTAGAGTTGCCATGTGGGACAAGCTTCTCCAGGGATGACAGGTGACCAAGGATTGAATGCCAAAACTTTGCATATGGGGATTGGGTAATGTGGGCTATTCATCCAGTACACATGAGTCAAATATCTGTGACCAACTTGAAGGAGATATAAAATTATTTAAGTGTGGCATTCTTTTTGGTTAATCTGCTTGGTATTTTAATTACTACATAAAGTCTGCCATTTATTAAAAATTATAGGTTTCAGAGAATTCAAATAATCATTTTGCCAAAATGGTTGGTTTGATCTGATCATTACATGTTTCAATAGTCAATGAATATACCGTATATACTCGTGTATCATGCGACTTTTGAAGACCTAATTTTGAAGCTACTTTTAAGGGGGTCACATCATACACGAGATATAAAATTAGCGTATGTAATATTCACATACTGTATTAGTATCGTAATATGAAATACAAACATAACACGTATGCATCTTTTCCATGGATCTTTTAAAAAGTTATGCTTTACTTCACTGTATCCAATAATAATGCATGTACAGTATTCTCATTACTATTGTATTATAAAATACAAACACAGCAATCATGCACCATTTGCATTGTTTAGGTTTTTTTGAACGTGGACAACGATACCATTTGGGAATTTTTGTTTAGGCACCAATTTCCGTTTAAAGATAACCATGGGGGAAAGTTTCGTCCCATCTGCCATACACTTAAAACAACAATAAAATGTGTTCTTTCATGCCACAGTAGTTTTGATTAAAATATTTTCTCTGCAATTTTATTTACGATCGAGTTTGATGGCATATCGAAGTTTAGGGGAGTTTCATCCATGTTGCCAATGCACGATAATTTATGGTCATTAGCAGTTTGAACATTGTTTTCTCAGATTCAGCTACAATTTGTAGCTTGAATTTATTCTACCTAATGTCATTTGTAACATAACTACCTGGACAGTCAAAATGAAATTAAATCTGGGAAGATACAGGCAGTCCTCGGTTATCGGCGGGGTTCTGTTCTGAGGGTGTGATGATAACCAAAAATCGCGGCTAACCGAAAATCGGTGATTTTTGCGCTTTTTCGGGGCTTATCGGCACCAAATAGCGCCAATTTTCTGTTACCAGCACCTCTGTTAGGTATTTATTGGTGCCAATACCCAATTATCGGCACTGATAAACAAAAATATGATATTTTAATGATAAAATAAAGTTTGTTCATACTTACTGGCAGATATATATGGCTGTATTCTCGAAGTCGACAGAATTCCAAAAACTGTGGCTTTACCTTGAGTGGGCCAGGTGGTTAATACCCATTCCTTGCTGGGAGGCGGTATCAGAACCATTCATTTTCTATTCAGATTTTCTAGTGCCACTGTCTCCTGAGGGGAGGGAGGGTGGGCACTATGATTATATATATCTGCCAGGTAAGTATGAACAAACATTTTATCATTAAAATATCATTTTGTTCATGCAACTTACCTATCAGATATATATATGATGAATCCCACCATTGGAGGTGGGGAAGAGACAGAATAGGATTTAGGGAAACAAATATATGTAGGCGATTGGACCGCTTCTGGTTTCCATTACTTGATTAGCATAGCTGACCTTCGTGATTACAGTCACGAAGCCTGCTTCTGCTTTACTACAGTCTCCAGCAAGGTAGTGACCTATATGCTGGTGAGTTCTAGATGATCTGTCCACGGGGCATGACCACAATGGGACTAGATCATAAGACCAACTTACAGCTTTCGACATGCCCTCCTCCCCTGGTCCTGGGAGTCCGACAGGAGGTCCAGGCCTATGTTAGCATAGCTGACTTCGTGATTACTGTCACCCAAGCCTGCTTCTGCTTTACTAGAGTCTCCAGCAAGGTAGTGACCTATATAGCTGGTGAGTTCTAGATGATCTGTCCATGGGGGCGTGACCACAATGGGACTAGATCATAAGGCCATACTGTGAGGGCAAAGGAGCAACGACCAACCACCTGACCTAGAGCGTCAACAGGTCCTGCCGAAGGGACACCAGATCGGGGAAGCCTCCGCTAACCCTCTTGCGGCTTTCGACATGCCCTCTCCCTGGTCCTGGGAGTCCGACAGAGGTCCAGGCCTAGAAGCGTTATGGGACGGATCTGGACGTAAAAAAACAAAAATCAAGATTAAAATATACTTCCTAACCTCTAAAGGATAGGATGAGAATCGCTCACCTGCCCGCAACACTGTGTCTGCAGAAGCGACAACAGGTCCTGCTGAAGGGACGCCAGATCGGTGGAAGCCCCGTAACCCTCCTGTGGCTTTAACGACTTGCCTCTCCCTGGTCCTGGGAGTCCGACAGAGGTCCAGGCCTAGAAGTGTTATGGGGCCGATCTGGAGTGCGGAAGCGTATGGTCCTAGCGAATAGCAGTCTTCGTATGTCGTCTTCACGTCCGCAAGTAATGTGAAGCGAACACCGAATGCTTCGCCAGAAGGTGGTACCCAGAAGATCGCAAAGGGACATGTTCTTCTGGAAAGCCACCGAGGTTGCAATGGCTCTAACTTCGTGAGCCTTAACTTCAAAAGACTCAAGTCACTGTCTTGAAGCGTCGGAAAGTGCGTCTAAAATGGTGCTTCTAAAAAAGCACGCCAGTGCATTCTTAGAAAGAGGCAAATCCGGCCTCTTGACAGAGCACCACAGACTGTCCGGTTGACCTCGACTTTCTCAAGTCTTCTGCAAATAAAATTTGAGAGCCCTGACAGGACACATGACTCTTTCTGGTTCATGTCCGAGAATTTCCGTCATACCCTTAATCTCAAGAAGGTCCTGGGCCAAGGGGTAGAGCGGGTTCTGTTTAGCAAGAACATACGGCTTAGAGAACATACTGCATTATGGCCTCTAAAACCTACATGATTATTGATAGCCTGAAGTTCACTAACTCTCTTCGCGAGGCAGAGCAGTTAGGGAAAAAAAAACCTTCCTTGTCACATTCTTGAGCGCCGAAGAAAGAGCTCGAAGGTATTTGACATAAAAAATTTAGGGCGACATCCAGGTTCCAGGAGGCGTCCTGGAATGAGTATTGACAGTCTCAAAGGATCTCAAGAGATCGTGAAGATCCTTGTTGTCGGCTGATAGTCTGAATGCAGTTAGACTCAGAGCGGGAAGTTTTGAGGTACCTTTCGAAATGGGGCTGCCTGAGCAGATCTACCAAGGGGCGTCCCCATAACCTCCACAGCTCCTGACATACTTCCTCGTGAAGGTCCACTGTCGGTAGAAGCTGCCGCTGTCGACCGAGAAGGTCCGCGCGGATATTCTCCACTCCTGCAACGAACCTCGCAAGGATCGTGATCCCCCGCGCATGGGCCCAAAGCAGGATCTCCTTCGCCAGGGCGAACAGGGACCGGGAACAAGTTCCTCCCTGTTTCTTGAGGAATGCCAGGGCTGTGGAGTTGTCTGAATTTACTTGTACGACTCGGCCTGACACTTGGCTCTCGAAGGATTGAAGGGCCAGCAGGATCGCCCCTAATTCCTTGAGATTGATGTGCCAGGACACCTGTTACCCTCTCCAGGTGCCTGACACTTTCTCCCCTCCTAGTATTGCTCCCCATCCCTCCCTGGGGACGTAGAAAACAACACCAGGTCGGGGCTCTGAAGGCATAGAGAAAGCCCCCTTCCGCCAACCTCGAGGGGTCGAGCCACTACCTCGGGTGAATCTTGAAAACAGGAGAGATCTTAGGGTCTCCTCTAGATTCTCCTTGTCTATTCAGTTTTCCGCCAGGAAAAACTGGAGCGGCCTGAGATGAAGTCTTCCCAGGAAACAAACTTCTCCAGAGAGGAAATGGTCCCCAGCAAACTCGTCCATTCCCTCACCGAGCATATTTCCTTCCTTAGGAAGGATGAGACTTTTCTAAGCATTGCTACTGACGTTCCTGGGATGGAAAAGCTTGAAAGCCACTGAATCCATCTGAATCCCCAGATAGACGATGGACTGCGTCGGGATCAGATGGGACTTTTCTTCGTTCACTAGAAGTCCTAGGGACTTCGTCAACTGTAAAGTCGAATTCAGGTCCTCCAGACACTTGACTGTGAAGAGTTCTGATGAGCCAATCGTCCAGGTAAAGCCAGATACTTAACATCCCGCCATAGCTATCTTACCACATTTCTCATGATAATCGTGAAGATCATGGGGAGCTGTGCTTAGCCTGGAAGCAAAGAGCTCTGCATTGAAAGACCTGGTCCCCTAGTACAAACCTCAGTACTTCCCTCAACTGGGGATGTAAGGGAACGGAAAGTAAGCCAACCTAAGTCCAGAGCGATCATCCAATCTCCTGGTCTTGTCGCTCCTAGAACAGACTGACGTTTCATCTTGAACTTTCCTTCACTATGAAGCGGTTCAGTCTGCTGGACATCTAGGACTGGTCTCCATCCTCCCAACTGTTTCGGAACTAGGAACAGTCGGTTGTGGTGAATCCCGGGAAGTCCAGCTCCAGACTTGCTCCACAGCTCTTTTCGGGAGCATTTGCTCCAAAAAGGTCGAACAGGATCTGCTGCTTCTGATGGACGAGGCGACAGATCCCGGGCGACGTACAGGGGTGGCGTGAGTCGAGAAAGGGGATCTTGTATCCTCTCTCGATAACTTCGAGGGACCAGGTGTCTGCCCCTCGCCTCTTGTAGGCCTCAAAATGAAAGAAGCCTGGCTCCCAGCAGGTGTCTGGAGGCGCTGTAGTCACTTTTTGCCCTAGGTTTTGGTGGGGGCTGCTCTGGAAACTCCTTCCTCGTGGAGACGATCTCGAGGAAGAAGCCTCCACGAAAGGGCTTCTTCTTCTTGAGGTCGGACTGACGACGACGCCGGGCATCTGCTGGGCGTTCAGACGAGTGAGCCAAGAGGTTCTTAGTGGCCTCCTTCAGACTAGCGGGCGAGGTCCTTGATTAAAGACTGGGAAGAGATGGCCTGACAAAGGCAAACAAGTATGACGCCAGCGCATCTGGTGTTCTAGCGGTCACCCTATCCAAGTACTGACCAGACCTAACGTTGCTTAACTTCGCTGATCGCACGAGAAGCTGCTTTCAACGTGGTATGGCCGTTGGCTGGTAGGGGCCATAGGCTGTAAAGTTACAGTACAAGGCCCTCTTCTTCAAGAGGCCTGTACAAAAGAGGGAAGCCAGTTCCTCTGAGCCATCCCTGACTGCCTTGTCCATGCAGTTCAACACGCTGGACAGCTCCCCCAGGCAGATCGAAAGTCGGGACTCCAATCCTGACGCCTAGAGCCCCAAACACCAGTCCAGAAAATTGAAGACCTCCATGGTTCGAAACAGTCCTTTCAAATGGTGATCCGTCTCCGACATAGTCCAGGACACTTTGGCAGCCGACAGGAGGGACCTTCTGAGGCACGTCGACCAAGCTAGCGAAGTCTCCCTGGGACAACGAAGGAACTCTTGAGCCAGGCGCCCTCCCCGGTCTCTTACCACATACCTGCCTTGCCGCTCAGCGGAGGACGGAGGCAGGGCAAAAGAAGTCTTGCTTGGGTCTTCCTTCCTCCATCCAAGTGTTAACCTTCTTGAAGGCCTTCTTACGCCTGCCAGAAGCGAGAGTCATCTTGACAAACCCGGCGCTCTCTCGTCTAGGGGACGAAGCAAACAGCGAAGGAGGAGAGAGAGTGGCCGAGGTTTGAAACTTGTCGCCAAACAAGTCCTTAAGAAAGGCCAGCTAACACCTGGTAGTCCGTGAGGCGAGGAAGGGGAAGGGGCTGCTCAAGGACTGCAGGCTCCGACTCACAAGAGACTTCTCCCTCTTCAATGGGAGAAACGAAGGCCTTGCGGTCCAACACGCAGATGGGATCTCTTCCCGCTTCCCCGCTTTGCTTTGGTTGCTCTGAAGCTTCACGCCGAGCAACCAAGCGTCCTCGAGTCCATCCGGCGTCCTGCGGCAGCGCAGAGGAGCGTCCTGACGACAGCTACGAAGCGTCCAGGGATAGCTGCTTGCGGGCGTCACGATGGCGGTCAACTGGCGTCCTGCGGCAGCGGAGCGTCTGCGAGCAGCTACAGCGTCCAGGATAGCTGCTTGCGGGCGTCCGCAGCTGGTGGTCCAGCCGGAAGCCTGCCCTGCACGGCAGCGCAGAGGCGCCCTGAAGAGCAGCTACAGAAGCGCCCAGGATAGCTGCTTGCGGAGTCGCCGAGGCGATGGCGGTCCGGCCGAGCCCTGCATGGCAGCGAGAGGAGCGCCCTGACGAAGCTACAGAAGCCTGCCCAGGATAGCTGCTTGCGAACGTCCGCGATGGCGGTCCAGCCGAAGCCCTGCACGGCAGCGAGGAGGCGCCTCCCTGACGAGCAGCAGTACAGAAGCATCCAGGATAGCTGCTTGCGGGCGCACGCTGCAGCAGAGCGTCCACGATGGCGATCCAGCGGCGGTGAACACGACTGGGAGACGAAGCATGCTTGACAGAAAGGCCCCCAGTCAATATATTGTGAAATAGGCTACCTACTTGGGAAGTCTCAACTCCCGCTTAGCCTACGAGTACTAGAATTTGGCTCGCCTACGTTAGGGGCAGGTAGATTTAAATCAGTCTCGGCGAGATAAAACCTATTCTCGTCGTTTTAACTAAAATTATGGTAGGTTATCTCCTCACCCTGACTAAAACTAATGTTTGATACCGACCTGAGTAAATTATGGCATCTTTAACGTTTACCGTGCTACTTTGAACTCGCCTAGCGCTTTGTTTACTTTTTACTAGGAGGCAGCCATTTGCCTATCGATGGACGTCCACTCTAGTCCTGCTGCTCTCGGTAGACTATCTCCAAAAACAAACCTTACATTTCCTTTAATAACTCCATAAGTGTTTGATTTTGTAACAACATAGTTACGAAAACTTTATTGGACATATCCTCTTCAGCGTCCACCTTACGAGTCCGTTCACGACGTGCACTTTGACTGACCCAGCGTTACTATTGTTTCTTCTTTATTATCGCTTGACTCGCTCAATCTATGCACCTTCGCAATAGATAATATTTGTTAGCCATCTTCCAGATGCAAACAGGAGCACTATTAGTGCGAGAATGAAATCCTGAACTAATAAATTAGCAGGGTGGGAGGCAAAGTAAGCGTTTATCATTTATCAAGCAAACCTGCCCCCTACACCTCATGCATGTAAAGTGAGGATCTACCGAAACTTTCGGTAGCCTCACCTTAAACTCATTCACACAACATACTCTGAAGCTAGCATAACTAGATCCAGACATCATCCAAAGAGCAATCAAAAGCAAATTCCACAAAAGCGTATGCCAATCCACAATCCAAAGACAAAAACCAAAAGTCAAATAGAATACTTAAGTGGAAAATAACGAGTTTACGAAATCCAAAGACGGAGGTACTGAAAACAGTTGTTGACAGTACCCGGCGACGAAAAGAAAAATCTGAATAGAAAATGGGAATGGTTCCTGATACCCGCCTCCCAGCGGGGGCGGGAATGGGTATTAACCACCTGGCCCACTCGCGTGCCGTCGAGTTTTGGAATTCTGTCGGACTTCGGAGAATACAGCTATATATATATCTGGCAGGTAAGTTGCATGAACAAACAGCAATTTTCAGTGCCAAAAATTGCAGATTTCCTTCGCTAGACAAGCGCCATAAAACCGATCGCCAAGTGAGCCAAATTCGCCATTAACCGGGGACTGGCTGTATTAACTACTTTGCTGAGTTTGAATCTTCATCTAACCCTGCCAGTGCATAACCACAAGTTTCACAGTTACATGGAAAGTTTTCTAGGTATCCAACAAAAAACCAAAGTACTTCAATATATTGCTGTATGTTTAAGCTAAAATAAATCCTACCTGCACAGATCTGAAATATGGTAGCAAGGAGTACTTTTCTTACCATTTCTCCAGGTAATAAAAAATTTTTAAAAAGTACCAAAAGGTTGACTCACTTGATTTTCTGATAGAGTTGATGTTTCTCTTCCATAATGGCTTGTCTTTCCACAAAAGTTGTCCTGTAGTCATAATAATGAAGTAAAAATGGCCAAACATTAGCCCTTAATTGAGGTTCAACACCACCAAAGAAAATTGCTCTGCGCAGCTTCAAATCATCCTCTATCAAGCCTTCCTGTTAACAAAAAATGACAATTATTATGATTTTCTGGAAATAATAAAAGAATAAACATTGTTATTTCTTGCTACTCAAGTATGAAATTATACAAATTGAACATTTAAATATTTTACTAAAGTATGTATTTGTATATGAAGGTGACAGCATAGGAAACAGCAAGCTACATTTTACGAAGTATCTAGACCATCTTCACCATAAGCTGCATGTGTAACGTAAATTCAACTACAGTCGACCCTCATTAAGACAGACTAATAGAGGGGCCAGGGTGTCCGTTTTAGCTGACAGTCCGGTTTAACTGGCAATATCTATATATATACCCATAAATACCTATAAATATACTGTATTTCATTATTTTTATAAAGAGTATGCATAATAAACCAATGTAGAAACGTTTGAATTACAGCTCATGGTAAAAGATCAAAAATGAAAAATAAAACACGATAAAAATGATAGAATTCAGCTGCATATGTAGATGCCTAGGCCGAGACATAAACACATAACTGTTAAGTAAATGAAGGGAGTTCCAAATGAAGAGTAAGATTTTTCTTTTTCATGTTTTTACTTTCTGTTATTTATTCATTATAGTTTATTATTATCTATATTAATATAATTGTTAACAAATGTGAGATGATTAGATCATCAGTAATAAAATAGTACCAAGTAAGACCATAAGTCACTAACACATTTTTGTTTCTTTACAAAACATTCCGTGAAATGCAAAATATACATGATCAAAATTATTATATCCAACTTGTGAATTTTAACAATAAGTAAGACTATAAAATACATTTCATCATATCAATCTTGGAGAGGGTTGTTTTTTATTGTTACCAATGTCGTCATCAGTTTGCAGTCGTGAATTTGAGGACATCCCGGGAATTGGATTCACAAATGATGACACATCACCACTGTGGATTTTTCATACGACTATATTAAAGTTAAAATTATTATTGAATTTATGTTTTCATGAAGAAATTATTATATCAAGCAAATTATTGAGTAATTTTTGCCATCAGCAGTCAAATAATCAAGATCACGGCAACGTTCAAACTTAGTGCCATCATGACAAGTCTATAAATAGAACAGAAGTAGAGGGTCATTGGCTAGCAGATCTTTGTGGCAATCAGCCAGCCAATCTGGTTTTAGCTGTATTCTGTCTGAGAAAGAACTTTTGCTCAGAGAAGTTGATGATGACATAAGTGCGTGTGTTTTGAATACAAAACGTAGTTTTGATAGTATGTATTTTACTGGTTAAGTATGAAGAATAGAATGAATTCCTTCTTATTACTTTGAGTGCAAAACTGTTGGTTCAGAGATTCTTCAGCAAATAAAATATATATATATATATATATATTTTTTTTTGCTTCAGAAGATATTTACTAAAGCTGCATTGACATACCTTTAAAACAAAATCTTCTTTTTAATTCTCTAGGGTAGAAGTATGGATATTGACGACGAAAGGTTTATAAAGCGAATGTGATGTCTCGTACATTCACAGAGACCAAGGGTACAAGATTTACAGGTGACCTGAGGTCAAAACTAATTCCCAAAAACAGGACAGGGTCATACAGGAAAACACAGTGATCAATAATGTCTGACACATAACATAATTTGTTACTTGTACATAAAGCATGATTGTTTAGAAGGACAATAAATATACAATTTACAATTATGGTGATAAATATATATTCTGATTGACCCTAGGTCGATGTGAAGGCACCGCAGAAAACAGGATGTTCTCTATAGAGAACACGTTGAGTGGGGACTTTACAAACACAAGTAGATATTGTTCAGTAACTCAGCCTTTGTCTTTGTAAAGCTTACTTTTGTTACGGTTTTCTTTTCCAAAACATACAAAGCATTATGCAGCAGCCAGTCAGGCAGATAAAGTAAAACTGTTAATGCTCAGAGACTGGCTACGATACTTCCTACCGATCCAGACAACAGCATTTCTTAATGACGGTATGTACCGTGCGCAAGTTAAATTGGTTACAAGTTAAAAGCATTTCAGTTCAGTACAGTATAAATACAGAACAGTATATATAAAATATAAACATAAATGAAAAGCTTTTTATTTACCCTTGGTAAATAAAAAGGAAAACGGTACACGACGAGCGGAGGAACAATAACTATCTTAAATCGTGGTCGAACATTACGTATTTTAAATTGGTTGACCCTCTTCAGTGTCCGTCTTATCCAGGTTAATGAGGTCCGACTTAATGAGGGTCGACTGTACTGTCTATACAAACTGGTATACAAATAAATACTAACTTCACTGAAGTATGTGATCCAGGAATCGGCATCTACACATTCATGTCGCCCTTCTTCTGGATGAAGCTCAGACTCACTCACATGTGGCCTGCAAATAATGTGCAAATAAATACCAACAAAGCCAAACTCAGCAAAAAACATAAGGAATGATTAAAGAAATTTTCAGAATTTTAAAAACTAATGTTTTCAGTACAAATCCATGACTTACATAAACCACACTCATGGTTCTCACAAATCCTAAACACTCATTTTTGCATAAAAACAATCCCCTGCAGTTGGACAACTGTGAAGTGCAAGCACCTCCATGAATGCTGGATTCCAAGCAAGTAAGAAATTTATTTCTCATATAGTCCAGGCTATAGCTGTAAGCAATCAGCTAGGCTGGGTGACAGGATGTTTGATATATATAATGGGTGTAATGAAAATACATTACAAGATCTGGTCATGTGTATTGCCTTCCTCCCCAACTCACTCGATTACAAATATCTGACATCTGAATGTGACTATTCAATACGTAAGTACCAAAATCTTTCCTAAAGAACAGAGAGGAGAGAGGTTAAGATGTGCAGTTCTGCAAAACATTACTTTATTTCATCCTTTAAACTAAGTTATTTGAGCCAAAGCATAGAGGTATCTCTTGACAACCTTTACAGACACAGTTGGGACTCCTTACAAAGTTTTTTATTATTGTAAACATAGGCATATCATTCTGCTTGGTTTTTGTAAAGGTGAAGGGCATTGAGGTCACTTGCCTCCAGCCTAAGGTAGAGACACTTATGGTGAGCACTCAGTTCATCAGCCTGTTTCAAAGGCCCCAGCCAAAGACTGTCTCATTACTGCATCAATGACCTGAAGAGAAGCATAAACCTATAAATAGAGTACCTTTTTAGTAGTTTAGAGATACTGGTTAGATTAAAACTTCTAAATCTCAACAATATGGCCAAGACCTTTGCAACCTTGAAATTTCAGCATAATCACGACTGGTAGATTTTTACTTCTCCAGATAGACAGGAACCTCCAAATAAGAAGAAACAAAACTTCCTAGTTCCCTTGGAATTGACAGAGCCTAAGGTTGATGTAAGAGGCTCCTGCTATGTGTGATTATCCCTGGGAATGTCTCCCCTAGAGCTACAGAAGTCTGTACAGCAATCTTTGCTCAGTCATTGCAAATGTAGCCAGAGACATCTAGGAGGTTCCTGGAGTTCCAGATCTAACCAATACTGCATGGGTCAGCACAAAGTAGGAAAAAATGTGAGATCCTAGGATATGCAATCCAAGTAAAGTGGAATCTATCTTCTAGGATGCTGGATGTGAGTTCATAAATATGATGGGGTTTTGTGGTGTCTACACAAGTTTCCAATAGCCTCCCTGAGTCCATCATGTGGGGAAAAAGTAACCCCACTCCATCCTGTTGACAACTGACCTCTAGAACTTCCAGCTCACTGGCCTATTCCTAACTGCCAAATTTTACTGGTAGGTGCAGAGTTCTGCCCTTAACCCCTTAAAGGGCCTATTTTTTAACAATGTGTCAAAAAAGATTCCAATTATTTTATTTAATTAATTGAAAATATAATTTGTTTAGACACTCTACTTAATTTCAACAAAAATTATGATTATTTTATGTAATATAGTGATTTTTAGAAACTCAATTTGAAACCTTTTATGGTCATTAACTTGTTATCTGCATAAATTATACTTGTTTTGGTCTATCACGAGATATCTCGTATGCTTAGTTTTAATAATTTTGAAAACTGGCCTTTCAAGGTCAGTAAATGATTCTTCAGTATCAGTGTCATCATGATAACTTGCTATAACTGGGCTAAAATAATAAATAAATAAAGTCAAGAGACTAACAAATTACACGACATCAACGTAATAAATCATTAATATAAGCAGTCTACAATGACAAATAAAACAACCAAACTTGCCTAAAAAAGTAAAAAAGAAGAAACAAAACAAACAGATTCTCAAAGTCACCACTGGAGAGCTAATAATAGTGCGTACTCAGCGTAAATAAAAAAAAAATTATACTTGATGTATCACTAAATGGTCAAGAGACTAACAACAGACACGACATCAACGCAATAAATCAATAATATAACATATGAAGTGTCTAAGATGTCAAATAAAACAACCAAACTTAATTGCAAACTGGCGAAAAGAAGCAAAAAACAAACAAACAAACAACCAGGATGGCCAAGGAAGTGCTACTAATGACGTGTAGTCGGTGCGAAAAAAACAAAAAAGTCATTCTCGATAACTCATGACTTCCAGCAGCAAGTACCACTGCCAAATGTATGATATAACACGAAATATCTTGAGGAAGCCTTAAAACAACACTGTGGATCACGAGACATCTTGTATTAGTCCTATATTAGCATTTAACTTTTTTATGAGATATCTCGTGGTAAGTCCAAAATTTTTAGAACACTGATCACAAGATATCTCGGGTTAGTCTGGTAAGGGGTTAATGCCGTCCATCCCACTGAAGTGCAAGGACTTGGCCAGACATGGTAGCCTTAACCCTTAATGGACAGGAATCCTCATATTAGTATCTATAACAGGTTTTGGGTGATGGATGGGAATCCTCATATGAGTATTAATATTACGTGCCATACTGTGTGAATGAATTTAGCAGGAAAGAGGTTCATAGCACTTCAATGGTCCATAAATGACTTATGGCAACTTATTACCTTGGCACAGGAGAGATATCGCTCAGTATGCCTTGAGATTTCAGATGATGTACTGCCTCTTTGCAGCTCCAGGACATCTTTTTATTTATTTGCTCATAAATATACCCAGGGATTGCTGTTGGTTTTAGTTCTATTTTATGATAGTATGTCAGCTGTGCAATTGTAATTTTGCAAAGAAAAGTACAAAGAAATACTAGAAAAAACATGTATACCTCACAAAAATTACTGCATCTCCCCATCTCAGTAAATCTAAGAAATATTTTAAACAAATATACCCAGAATTTGTGAGATGTAACAAAATTTTAAAAATAAAATAAAATAAATTATTAGAAAAAACATGCATAATTTGGTAAAATTAGGGATTTTGACAAGGAAAATCTATTTCTGAGGGAGGCCCCTGTCACCCGTGAAATTCATACTAACACGAATTTCTAGGTATAAATATTGCTAAATATACTCAGAAAAAAAGCTTTCCAGGAATGCTGGAGTTGCTGCCCAGATTGAGTCTTCTATATTGAAGACGTCGGTATTACTCAAGGGTGAGTGAAAGAATCACAACCATAGAGCCACACTCGGATGGAGCATCCCCATGTCAAAACCCGAAGAGCGGAGAGCCGCATCAGCCCACACCACCCGCTCCGCCAATGGCGACTCCAGCCCATCTGAACTCATTCCAGACTAGCACCACCCCCAGGCCTTGGTACGAGCAAGTAGAGGGGGTAAACCAGCTCTGGGAGGTCAGGGTGACACGGGCCCCTCAGCCAGATTTTTCCTTTGTCAAAATCCTTTCTGAGCCCGCCGGCCCCGTGTCACCCGGTGAAATAGTGACAGAGAATCATGCAAGACTGCAAAGCTGCTAAAGAAAACAAAAGTGATTTGAACAAAAACACACGCTTATGAAAAATAGATTTAAATCTGATATCTCTCCAACAACAGGTAAATACTGGAACTTAAATTTAAGAGTAATGTACAAAAATAGATATACAATGTAAATGCGTGGTGGAAATAAGACACACCCAACAAATATAATGGCACAATCAGTAAATATAAACTTAAATCTAAGAACAATGAGAGATACAATATCAAGGTGAGGTACATGGAGCAAAATAAAACAGCTCAGTACTCTGGGATAATCTAAATTCATAGCACATCAAAATACAATCACCAAGACAAACAATAACAAAGGCAATACTAGCATCAGTGCATGAGGAGCAAGGCAGTGAGGCATGATTGATCCAGAAGAGCAGGCAGAGAAATAAATGAGGCAGGCGGGCGGGAAAGGAAAGTTAATGATAATTGGGTGGAAATGACACTAGCCACTGTGAAAATTTCAGGGCTTAAGGATTTTAATTAGTGAAGCGTTTAAACACTAGAGGTGATTTCCATCCCGTATACTAGGTAAGTTCAGCAAAACCCATTATGAAAATAATTAGTGAGGTAGCTACCAAGACGGATATCATGAACCTTAGGACTGAATCCAGGTTGGCTTGTTTAATAAAATACAGAATTTGCTGTCTTAGCATTCAACGAAAAGAGTTCACCTTTTTCCCTGATAAAAAAGAGGACCAACTTACACTGTGGAGTTCTTTGTAGGTAAGACTTTAAGAATAGACTGGACATAAGGACTGGTCCTGTGGAAAAGGCACCACCTTCCAGGGGGAGCACCTCCTGAGGGTCTTCATTTTTAGTTAGGAACCTATGATCAGGGGGGGAAAGGAGGACTTCTCAGGACGGGAGGAAATCAATGTGATCATCACCTCTGGCGAGCCGATAGCTCTGAAATTTGGCATTTGAAGCCAAGCTAATCAGAAACAAGGTCTCTTTAAATAGATCCAGATAAGAGTACACTGTGAGTTACCAATATCAGAGGCTAATTTTAGAAACATCATTGAGAAACCAGGTAACAGAATGGGCGGGTTATCGTCTCAAACGAGCGCATGCTCTAGGGATGGATGAAAAGTATGAATCTGTAAGGTCAATTTTAAACCATACAAAAATACCTTTCTTGCTGACTTGGCTGAAATGTAGTATGGCAGCACAGGACTTTCAAACAATGATCTAAAGAAAGTAACCGCTAGGTTAGTAGTCATAGTTTGAGCCTCAGATGCCTTCAAAAGGATGCTAATTTTGACTGCTGAATCATATTGCTGAGAGTAGAATCTCTCTTATCAGATTCTAGAAACAGAGTTAATAATTTAGGTCAATGTTTGCTCCCCTTTTTAGCAGCAAACTTTATAAGTCCATAAAAACCAGGGCATTTCTGAATTTTTAGGAAGCTAAATACAGTCTCGGTTTGTACTACTGGGTCAGTCTGGGTTTGGGTATCCTGATGACACAGCAACTTGAGCTCTGAAGCAGAGGGAACCAGTTGTCTTGATTAGGGAGCTACCGAGATGAAGGTCTGAATGACCTGGAGTTTGTGCAGTACCAACAACATGTTTATTGGGGAACAAGTAGATCCTCCCAATTGTTCCAGTCTATGGTCATCGATCCAGTGGCATAGGCCTGGGGGTCCAGGATTGGGAGCCACATAACAGGAAGCATGGGTGCTCTCAGTAGCTAACAGATCCACTTGAGTCCCGGAACCTGGCGGCAAACTCAATGAATGATTCCTCGCCTCCAGAGACCACTACGTCTCAACGGAGTAGTCCTGGACAGGGAATCCGCCACCACGTTCCGCACCCGCTTAGGTGGGTGGCTGACAGATGCCAGCCGTGCTTGTTCGCCAAAGAGAAGATAGCTACCATCACCTGGTTTACGTGACCTGATTTGGAGCCGCCCTGTTGGATGCAATGAACCACCACGGCGCTGTCCAACACCAGCCTGATGAATCTGGCCGTAGGGGTGAAGTTTCTTTAGAGTTAGAAACACTGCCATAACTTCCAAGGTGTTTATATGAACTGTTGGAAACATTTGTAGACCATGTCCCTTGTACTTTTTGTTTTGGTGAGTACCACTCCCAGTCAGCTAATGAAGCGTCTGTGTGAATTACCAGAGCTGGAGGGGAAATTGAAGGGGACTGACTTCTCGACAGGCCTTTGACTGTCAGACCATGGTCGTAGCCTTGTCTTCAAAGATCAGGATTAAAGACCTGTCTCTGAGCCCCTGACACGCAATCCTCGCACACTGTTTGTCTCTTTTAATTTCGCTTTAAGAGCAGGTCTGTCACTGAAGCGAACTGAAGAGAGCCGTGAAATTTCTCTGGAGACCCATGATGCTGCTTTGTCCTTCAAACATTTTCTGAGAAGCGTGGCTATCTCCTTCCGCTTGACGCGGGAGGGATAGCCTGTACGAGGACAGGTCCCACTGGAGCCCCAGCCACTGAAACCGACTCGGAGTCAGGCGGACTTCTCCCTGTTCAACTGAAAGCCCAACGACTCCAGGAACTTGATCACTATGGCTGTAGCCTTCCGGCACTCCTGTACTGTTGGAGCCCAGATTATCCAATCGTCCAGGTATGCTGCCAGGAGATCCCGGACAGTAGCTGCTGAATGACTGTTTTTTCAGCTTTGTAAATATCCTGGGGCTATATTGAGTCCGAAAGCATGACCTTGAAGGAGTAGGCTTGTTTCCAGTCAGAAACCCAGGAAGGGAGAGAAGTTCAGCGCAACCGGACGTGATAGTAAGCATCTGAAAGATCAATAGAGTGGTGACGGCTCCACGCGGCAGCAGAGTCCGCATTTGAGCCACACGTAAGCATGCGAAACTTGTCGATTTTATGTAGAGATTTAGACGCGAGAGATCTAGAATCACTCTTTGCTGACCGAATCTTTCTTTTTGGGACAGTGAACAGCCTGCCTTGAAATTTGAGGTGCCTTACTTTCTTTATTGGTCTCTTGCTGAGAAGCTCTGTCACAAAGTCCTTTGGAGGGGTTGGTAAAATCTGGTCAGGGGAGGGGATCCAGACCTGAAGCCCAACTCAGACCTTTGGACACAATGCTGTGTGCAAGGACTGAAGGACCACTGGTCTCAGTGGGAGGGAAGCAGGTTTGTTTCCTCTACCGCGCCAGGTTTTCCCCGAGGCAGATCCAGCTGCTACTCTGTATAGGGTGCGACTCTACACCCTTTGCGCTCCTATTAAGGCCGTGAAAGACCCCCACGGCCCTCAGGTAGGGTTGTACGCTGGTGAGGGAGACGACGAGGAGCAGGATTGGGCTGGTTGAACCTTTTATATTGTTGGGGTTGAGCCCTGAGGTGGAGGTTGGCCCACCACTCTAGACTGGGACTGCCTGAACTACCGTCTGGTGCTGAGGTCTTCTGTGCAAAAAACGTTTCCAGACTTATTCTGGGAGCTGCCAGATCGGGGTCTTCCGCTGAAGGCGAAGATACTCCCAACGAGCGTAGGCTCTGGTTGGCCCTGGTAGCCTCGCCAGGACACTGGCAACTTCGTCTTTCTGGGAAGAGATTATCCTCAGATAGAACTCTTCATGAACTTGTTAGGCTCATGACGCATGGTGGCATCCGCGAAGATGAATTTGCAGCACTCCAACCACACCATAAAGTCATACAGGTCTGACTGAAACCCTGCCAACAGGATTTAGCCAGAACCTGGAACAGAGGCTCTGCACAGGAGACGCAAGTCGCTTCTGTTAAGCACAGGAGTTCAAGGATCGGCTCAACCGACACCGAGCCTCAACCCGCCTTCAGCAGAGCTCCGGGAGCTTAGAAGCTGCTCACTGAATTGTGAAGACGCTGCAATCAGTGTCCAATTTACCCACTGTAAATGTGGACGGGCGTCCTTCCAGAACTCCTCACCCCTGGGAATACCAGAGATGTGGAGTCTGTCTCCTCAGCTGAGGCAAGGGTTTGCCATCAAGCAAGCTGAGCCATTGCCAAAGCAACTTTGTTTAGGCAGGGAGTGGGCAACTTATCACCCAAGGAAAACATGGTATAGTGCCCTTGAAGGGAGTCAATTTAGTATTATCTGCCTGCCACTCCGTGGGAGTGCACACAGAGTGAGTTGCTTGGTCCCTAGGGAAGATCACTGTCCCTTTAGGACCTTGTCTGGCGTATTCAGGCTTCCTCCGTCAGCCTAACGAAGCCTGGGTAGGGGGCAAGAGATCAGGAGGAAGAACTCAGTTCCTCCAGACGCCCTGTGCCAAGACCCTCCGATGGTCAGGTGTCTTCGTGACGCAATAACGAAGAGCAAAACGCCACGGGTTCCTACATCGAAAGAGGGAGGTCGGCAGTGTCCAGGGATCTCATATCGCGGACCACCCCACTGAGCGAGCCATATCCGCCAGCAGAGTCTCCTGATTATGAAGCCTTCCGTAATCTTGTAAGCTTCGCCTCTACCTCCGTAGAGATTCTTTCGAGCAACATCTCTGCAAACGCCTCCCAGGGTCAAAGGCAGGCTGGCGAGGGCTTGGTTTGGGCGCCCTCTTACTCGCCTCCTTGCCCGAGGTACCTGGTTTGCTCCCGGAGGCCACAGGTACAACAACCTTTGGCCTTCGACGGGGAAGGGAGATGCCTTCTGAAGACGAGGACTTGTAGCCCTTCCTTCACGACGCCTCAACTTCAACTTGGGGACAGCAGATGAGCCCTGTCCCTTCAAGAAGGAAGACTTGTTAACCCTGAAAAGATGACACAGAAGAAGATGGGAATCAAAAGGGGACCGCCCAGCTGCCTCACTTACCTCTCTACCTACCCCTTGGTCCTGCTCCATTCATCGGCTCCAGGTCCAAATCTAAGGCGCGGCGACGCCCCTGAAACCTCCGCGCATAGGGGTCCTCTGAGGTGGCTGGTCGCGTCCCGGATCTGCTGGATGATGGGAGGGCCAGATCTGGTAGGTACGGCCGCAGCAACCGGGCGCCGGGTAGAGCAGGTCCCCTCAAGCTCGCGCGAGGACATGGAAGTTTCCCGAGGCACGTCTCCCAACCCAGTCACCCAAGCACGGAGAGACTCTAGGGCCTCCTTCTTGGAGGACCTCCGCAGCCTGAAAGAGAGAGCAGGGAATCAGGTCTGCATGTTGTAACACAAAAGTCATGACCTACAATATGAGCACATATCAGACTGAAAGTAGCGTGAAGAACGAAAGTCAAGCTTACCCGACTGGCCCTGATGCTACTGCTCAGAGCCAACAAACTCATACCCGTCAGGATGCCAAACGATAGATCATCCAGCCGGACCGCATAGCCAGCGGGGTCCGCACACCATGCCCGTAAGGTTGATGGAGGGTGGCGGTGCATCCTGGCTCCTCACAACGCACAGTCTGTAAGTGTGAAAAGTACATGAACCTACCACTCTAGAAACTTAAACTGCAGGCACGGGTATTTTCGAAACCCACTACCGGAGTACTCCGCGGAAGAAAACCCCGTCAGAGACGGGCCTACCAAACAAGTAAATAAATATAGTGGTAAACCAGCTGCTCTCCACCACCGGAATACTCCAGCGAACGACAGAGCCGAGTCAAAAGGGCCCTACCACAAGGGGGATGCCGAATAAAACGGCGGAACCTGGGGTAGGGACACCGGACCCTGATAATAACAATATGTCCAATCAAGGAGTGAGCTGCCCGGAACAAACAAGTGTATATGCATATATAAAATACAGGGATGGTAAATCAAAACTGGTTAATTCCATATACTCCGGAGTCCGGAACTACCCCCTCCGGAGATCCCAAGCCTCAACCGCTGAGAACAATAGTAGGGTGAGGCTATCAAACATCACAGGACCACGAGGGCCGAGTGTTTTGCCCAGTCAACCCAACTAAAGTATCTTGAACGCTGTTAACGCGAAAAAGGGGCAAGAACCAATAACCTAAGAATGTTGGAAACCTGCTCGATCCTAGGAGAGCGGGTTAACGAGACACTGAGCCAAGCAAAGCCATCGGGGACTTGCCCTGGGAGGGAACGAATCCCTCCACCAGAAAGGCCCCACAACTCGGAGGAACGCCAGCTGACGCCACCTGCCTAGAAGATGACAAAGAGCTTGACTTAGGGTAGGTGGGGGAGGAGGAAAGGGTTGGAGGGGGTAGGGATGGGAGTAGGCCAGAGCAAGTGAAAACAGGAGACTGGGGAAGATTACTTCACCCGCTCGACTGCAGACACACATCACGCCAAGTAAATTAATACCAGCAGTGGAAGAACAAAGCCTACCCGAATAAGGGAAGGATGGGATAGCGACCCCAAGGCCTCAACGCACTCGCCCCACACCTAGGCGTAGCCTGAGGCTAGCACCCAAGCACCTATGGATAGCCTAGGGCTAACAGGAGGGAATAAGGGAAGGAGGAAAGAGGAAACAACGGGAGAGAAATTCTGTGCTGAAAACCAACCAGAGCCGAAGAAAGGGGAGGATGCTATGATAGCACAGAGGAGACACACCCACAGAAAGCCTCACCCCTCCGTGAGAAGGGGAGGACAATGGGGTCTCACTCTGCAACCCAAACAACGGCCAGTGGAAGGAACAACAACAGCAACTCTCTACCTGCTGATCCCCTCCTCACACTCTAACCTAACTCAGGTGTAAAGGGAGAGCGGAGCGGATGCAAAATACAAGCCCTAACGTGACATAGGCAGGCTAGGAACCCCACACAACCTAACCAGATAAAAATAAATCACCATCATTAAGAATAATATATATACATAAACAATAATATAATCTTGTGCTCGTGCAAGGCGCATAGCCTAACCGAGAGGAGCGACAGGGAGTAAACAATAAACCTGATCTGACACTCCCCGCATAACATAATCAAAGCAATAAAAACACCTGATTAGCACCAGCACGCTACAATATAATAATAATGTAGCTAAAACTGTCCATGGAAACATCCTGGGGAGAAACCTAGGTGGAAAATGACGGGAACCCTAATGAAGGAACCCCGATATGCTGTTCAACAAAATTAATCGTGAGAACAATCAAAACAACCCGCCCAGGAAACGCCACCAGGATGAATCCTAGGGGATAATGATAAGAAATGTAAACGACAAGGAGAAGCCCCAAACAGAACAAGCTGGTGGGCGAATCTCGCGTCGCATATGGCTGACTGGGGGACGCCACGAAGGTTATAAACAACAACCACGTATAATATTAAAATACGGTTGGAAACAGCCAAACTTATCATAAAACCCCGCAATAAGATGGTACTTAACTTGGTGACAGTAAAGCTGCTCGAAGACATGCTGAGAAAAAAGGCAAAATCAGCCAAAAGCACAAGCACAAAAATTTACAAGTGAGAATATCACGTTGCTAGAAATGGAATGAGTTCAGATGGCGCTGGAGCTCGGGCAGGCGGGTGAGTGTGGAGCTGGTACGGCTCTCTGCTCTTCCCGGGGTTTTGACATGGGGATGTCTATCGAGTGTGGCTCTATGGTTGTGATTCTTTCACTCACCTCTTGTGAATACCGACGTCTTCAATATAGAAGACGCTCGATCTGGGGGTAGTAACTCAGCATTCCTGAAAGCTTTTTCTCTGGTATATTTAGCAATGTTATACACAAATTCAAGTTAGTATGGAATTTCACCGGGTGACACGGGGCCGAGCTCAGAAAACATATTTTTACAAGCTTCTTGTAAAAGAGGCCCCATACCGGATTGTAAATACTGTGCATTAGTATATCTTCCTCTTGCCACTGATGTGTTTTTTTCTAAAAGTGGCCAACCTTAAAGTTTGCCCGGTCTGGGGTGTGCTTGATATACATTTAGCCTGTCCCTTAGGGGTTAAACAATAAAAGGTCCCACAAAGTTTTATATTAGCAAGGTTCTCTTGTGACCATTCACAAGAATGACTCAGTGGCTGACCAGACATGCAGTTGCTATCTAAAGGCTGTAACTGTGAAGACGATGTACATAACTGCCTACAAGGATGAAGTCTCACTAGAGCCCACTGGGAAAGAAGATTCATAATAGCTCCAATATGGCAGAGGCAGTAGGGACACTTAACAGACTACCTAGATGAGGATAACATCTGGGTCATGTCATCCACAAACACGAGAGGGTCATTACCATATTGGTATTCAGGAGCAGGAACCTTCAAGCCAAAGGAGGCTAGGGAACATCCTTTCCAGATGGAACCTGAAGAACTGTTCTTTATAAAATCAAATTTCCCAAAGGATCTACTGCTGATATAGCCATTCTTCCTGGTCTAGATGAGTAATGTTATCTTTCCTTCAAGTTATATCATGAAATGAAAGATTTCATGTTATTATGGCACAAGGCTCTTTGCATTTACACTGAGGGAACGGGGTTGTTCTTTGATAGTTTCTCAACTTTTAAGTCCTGGTGTACAGTCCCAGAAACAAAAGACTATTGTCAGACCTAAGTTCTTCATCCAGTTCTTGTATTTGGTCAGACATTGCTAGACCATGTCCTTATATTATTGGGTCAAGGACTGTTCCTCCAGCCAAATCTGATATCCCAATGCATTCTCTTTCCTTAAATCTCTGTGCTGCCAATATACAGAGAATCCCACTATGTGAGAGACCAGGGAATTATTGACAGAAGCCATCACTCACTTTGTCTTGAAGGGACTTAACACCTCACTTTGTTTCATGGGAGAATATCAACTATCATAAAAACCTATAAATGCAAAAAAAAAAAAAAAAAAAACATTCCAGGTCCAAACTTTGGTTTGGTGCCAGTGGAGAATATGTTACTGGTGGGAAAGGAAAACCTGTCAAACTTTTTCAGTTCCAACTACAGAAGTGTAGTCTTCAATGGAATCTCTCCTTGTCATCCACTTCCATGTTGGTAAATTCATCCATGTGTTGATAACTATCAATTGTTAACTGAAAATACAGATTTTCTTGCTCATTTATCAGCTGCCTCTTGCATTTTAAGAGTTGGCTAAGCTGACCTTGAGTCTTCACTGACATAAGATTTGCCCCAAAATGTGGAACTCTCATTGATTCTTGCAACCCCCTTGCCATGGGTCACACTAATCAACCTTGATCATTCTGGTGTGCTGTGCAAATACTAGGTTCTTAAGACCCTAATTTTTTTCAATATGCAGTACACCAACACTTACACCATCCGTCATTCATGGTCATCTGCAAATCCTGCCTTTCACAAAGAAAACCATCTGCTAGCTGGAAAACCACACTGCACATTAATCCTCATGGATCCTGGGTTCCAGGTAGGCAAGAAACTCAGTTTTCTTATAATCTTGGCAGCAGCTGCAAGTAATTAGCTGGGTTGGGAGGTGGGACATTTAATACAAATGATGAGTTTGTATTGGAAAATAAATTTTGTAGTTCATATGAACCCATAATTTTTACAGTTATGTATGTCACAAAAGTACTTTACAAATTTCCATTTTATCATAATTTCCTAACCTAATATCACAGAATATGAAACTACTGCAAAATTGTCCTTACTAAATTACTGAAAAACTGTCCTTGCTAAGATATATGGCGGCCTTACTTGCAAACTAAGAATAGCTTGAGAGCAGAATCTGCTGCTCTACCATCCTCATAATCTCTAGGCTTCACTAAGAAATTCCAGTCTTCAAAAACTGATGCCAATTTATCTAGCCCTCCATAATGGAAATGGAAGATCTTATACTGACTTTCTTGACTAGCAATTACAAGCTGACCACAGGTTCGATCTCTGTCACTGAAGAAAAGCCTCAAGGACTTGCTTTGGCCTGTCAATAAAAGGAACAATTTATCTGTAATTACTGGTAAAAGCATAAAATTATTGTTTACAAAAATTTAAAGAGACCACTGAACTGCCTTTCTAAATTCACCGTATTTGTTGGAGGGATTTGTCCTTTTATGAAGGGTGAGAACTGGAACAAGTTGAAGTTAGAGAAGTTGAACACCTAGCTGACAAGAAACCAAATCAAACATGAAAAATGAAATACAAAAGGTAATTCATCTGGGTGCCAAAAGGAAGTTGCAAAGAGCCTGTAGTACTGTCTTCAATGCACCACACAAGACACTCTGTAGGCAGTGTCCCCCACCCAATTATAGATACAAAATTAAAAGCTGCTCTTTTTGGAAAATACATATCTTGCTGTGACACTCAACATTAGTACAAGGGAGGAAAAAACATACCTGCAAGTATAAAAGAGCTGCAGTAAGATTACTAAACATAAAAAATGTAAAACAGTATGACATGTTGATAACTTACAGTATAATTTACAGTGTAATCCTTTATACATGGCTTTAGTCTTGACATGTTCAGCACTACTGTACTTGGCATTACGAATTTCTATGCCAGACGGGAGTGTTATTGTACATATTAACTTTATACCTCAGTTAAACCTGTTCTTTGAGTGATACAAAAGAAATAAGATTTTAAATATTCTAAACACTCCATTCACTCACCATACTAGTAAAAATAAAATTAAGCAGTTAGAATAATAAACCCTTAACAAACTACATTTCTACCAGCACCTGCTACAATCATAAATAGCTCCCATAAATTTACAATTGAAAATGATGGTACAAAATTTGCAAGTTTCTCTACTTGTGGCAATACAGTATTCTCATCTGTTATTACAGCATCTCCTCTTAATAACAATCTTTCTGCCTTTTTTTAATTTTATTCCTTCCCTTTGGTCTCCTCCAACCTAGCTCTCCAACTCTTTGTCTTGCCCCAGTCTTCTCAAATTAATAATAATAATAATAATAATAATAATAATAATAATAATAATAATAATAATAATAATAATAATAATAATAATAATTAGAAAAGTCTCCCCCCTCTGTCGAATACAATGGCCATTTATTTGGAATTCAGTATGTATAGAATCTTCTCTATGTATCTTTCATATTTTTTCTTTAGCAGGTCATAGAAAAATGTTATACTACAGATGGTTTATTGTTTGTCCTTTACATTTCATCCTACATTCAGGCAATCATTTAGAATTAAAAAGTAAATTATTAAAACGCAAAGGGGTTACAGGTAGTTATGTTGGGGTAGGTGGATTATAGTCTGTGTATGGCCAAGTGTATAAAATTCTGATTGGTTAGGTGGACTGCCAGAAACTCTTTAAGTAGAATAACAGTATAGGAGCACCCTGAAAAATGACTTTAATGAAACCTTCAAAACCAAAGATGACTTAAAAGGTGCTATCTAACTCTTCTACAGTAACTACTACCTGCGCCATAGAAACTCAAGAGGACAGAAAAGCCTTAATGAAAATAATTAAGGCAAATATCCTACCAACTACAGAAAGAGAAAAAAATTATACTGTATAGTGTAAAAACATTTCACACCAGCCAACTGCTCTTGTGAACTGCCAGGCACCCAAGAGAATGTCCATGAGGGAGAGTAATGTCATTTATGAATTGCATGCTTGGTGGAAGGGGCCATCACTTGTATATCAGAATGACAACCTCCAGACTTTCAAGGAGACACTCTTTCACCTTCAAGATAGATTCATCTACAGCCATTACCAACATGAACATAAAATAAGAATTGAAAGAGATTCATTAATAAGGACTTACAAAATCACATGACTGCACCTGACTTCCAACACTTATGCCTTATTGAAGTGATAAATATCTTTGAAAAACAGTGAAGCATAAATACTATTATTGAAACAGAATTTCCCTCAATAATAATAATCTGAAGGAATATTAGAACTCATCCTGTGAGAGAAAGAGAGAGAGAGAACTCTCTGTAAGCTGTCACACCTGCCATACCAGCAAGAATTACCCCATCAATACATTCTGAGAGGTGACAATAGCATCTGGCAGCCTGCCCAACCAATAAAAATAAACCACATGTGATCATACACCAACCACAGACTCCATCAATATTACCAGTGTTTGCATATATAACTTAACTGTATATGATTACCAGAGCACATATCAAAATGTATGAATAAAATAATAAAACTTCCACAGCAAAACATCTTACCATGACCTTAGGAAACCTGACATACTGTACCAGCTACCTGCTGGAGAAAATAAGATGCAGAGACAACTCTATACAAACTGAATGCTACAAAAAGCCAGCTATTGTATTAAATACTAATAACACTGAATGGCCTTTTTTCATTATTCGGGTTACTAAAATGCAGAAAAAATATCTCAAGCTAAATCAGGCAAAATCAACATTTAAGGCAACTAGTAATTATATAAACTTTATGATGTAATAAATAGGTATATTAATGAAACCTAATTTTTACATGACATTTTATCATATACAGTATATTTAAGTAAATAATGATCCATTAAACACCTTCCATAGGCATTAATGACAATCATTGTTTTCATTATAAATGTGGACTTTTAGTCTTGCAGCTTCTACATAACGAAATTAAAGAAGTTCAAATTACTGAGCACTAAACTCTCTAGGTTAACTTCAAAAATGTTACTCCATAATCTGCATTAAGTTCCAGAATGGGATTCCATAATCTCCACTAAGAACCAAGCAACTAGCTTACTCTACTCTTAAAAGATTAAACTACAACATGCACTATTAATACATACTGACATCGATGCTGAAGATCCCACACTTATGTTCCCTTCTGATGGGTGAAGAACCTCCATCTACAGGAGTTGGGCAAAAGGAAGACATTGATGACTCAGGAAATGCTAAATTAGCAGAATAGGCCATTGACTCAGCACTCCTTTCATACCAATACTGTTCTCCTGAAAAGGAATAGGAACTTTTGAATAGTTTCTCAGACTCCATTTCCCTACCTAAATAAGAATTACTACTAAATAGCACTATACACTTGGAAATACATCTTGCATAATGGAAAAACAGATCAAGTATAAAATAACTGTCTATCACTCATCTAACCAAGGGAAATCATCAAAATTAAGGAATACTGAGGAAGGAAATATTACAGGCCATAAAAGACAATGCAACAAATAAAAGTAAATCCTCTGCATACTGCATATGCATTTCACCCTCCAGAAAAGGAATCATGTATGTCAACAGTCAAAAAACAAAACCACTTAAGGTTCCTTAAACCCTCTGCCCTCTAAATTCTCCAAAAAATTCCTTGCATGACAGTTATCACACAGAGCAGTAGTACACATAACAAGTAGTAAGCAAATGTCTTCAATTAAAGTTTGGGTGGAAACAATTTTCTTACATCAAAATCTTTAATATTTTTCAGGTCTACAATTTTGTTGAAAACATATATAAATCTGTATGGACTATGAGGAACATCATTCAACATCCATTCCAGAACAAATAACATAAAGACCTCCAATGTAAGGAGTTGCATGATATGCGTTTACTTCGATTACTGTGCAGTAATCTGAGTGTTTATACAATCATCTTACAAAAATACATAAGCTTCTGTTTAAACTATTATTCACCAATTCTAAAGCTTTCTCTTGGGTTACTGACAACACTTGATGATCTTATGGCTAAAGAGAAATATTCAAACCAAGTTCCTTCACAAAATTAGAAAGACGCCTGAAAGCTTGAATGGAATCAACTCTACACAACAAAGAAATTCATAACTTCAATATTCGTTGGTTTTGGCCATTGTTCTTATTTTGTTTGTCTCAATGGTGCAATTCTTCATTATGAGAATATCCTAAAAAAAGTGTGTACAACTGTATAACTTTTTAAGACATATAGTCAAAGAAGCATTGCAAAGCATTTCAGCCACATATTAGGAATAAATATGCACTGATTACAATACTGTACTAGCTGTCTATCAGTGCTTTTAGTTGTGATGAAATACCTAGGCAGTATTAGGCCAGTTAATAATGCAAATCTTCCATAGCCTTAGACATAAGAACACTTTTTGGAAACCTGATGAAAAATATAAAGGCAAATTACAATAGCCACTGTTTTATGCCAGGCTTTTCTTTATATTATTTTCTCTACTATATACTGTATTTTTTATTTGGTGGTTACAAACATTGATAGGGTGTGAAACTTTATCACAGAGGAATAAATACTGAAATACAGTACTGTATGTGACATTTATTGGAATCAGCAAAACTAAATCTAAGCAAGGTGTGCATCCAAATTTTATCAGTATTGCAATTAATGGATAAGCAAGATCTAGGTAAATGATCTGTGCCCAAACTAGGAGTAGGTGTTTGGTCTGTCCTTGTCAGGTTTGGAGAGTTCAGAGGCTGCTTGCAATTTAGTAATAACTTACTATGAAGCATCTATTAGCAATAGCCACATAATGACTGACTAAAAGTGGTTACCTGTTTTAGCTATTGAGTGTTCTACTTTTGAGCTAGGTTCTCATTCCTGGTGATTCTGATGAAGGTACAGTATTCTAGATCTAAAGGGTAAGGATGATGTACAGTAGTTTGAAATCTTTAGTCAATGGAGATACTAAAATTCCTAATTTTGTTTTGCTACTATTATTGCACAAACTATAGAGGGTTACCTAAATAACAGAAATTTTAGTCATTATTATGTATGAATAAGTTAAAAAAAAAAACATGTTCACACAGATAGAAAAACTTTCCCCATAATTTCTTCCACAAATACATCACTCATATACAGCCCATATTTGTGATCTTTAAATGTCTTATGACACTGCTGTCTTTTGCCTACCAGGCAGAAGAGTGACCAACTTCTAGTTTTCAAGTATTGTACTACTTGAAAGTAATTATTTTTGTTTTCTGTGGAAAATGCCGTATTTGCAGTGGTTAGTTATAGTTCACTGTCTTTTTAAGAGTTTCCTTGGAAATTTTTTATATCTTGGATTATCTGATCAATAAATTAGGTTTAGTATTGAGATGACTTACCATAGGTAACAAGGGGTTAACTAGCTAGATATCAATACTAAAGCTCTCTTTTGCATTCAACAACTTAGGCTTTGTGTATTTACTTATTTAAGATTAATTTACTCTTTGTTGTGTATGAAGAGTAAGTTTGGTTATGTGTATGAAGAGCAAGTTTGGTTTGTCTAATATTTTTGTGTTTCTTTTAACTCTGTTACTTGTATTTCTAATTTTAAGATTTTCATGCTCAAACAGTAATAAGCTGGGTTTTTTATGCTAGTCTCTTATACTTAATACATCTGCTAGTACTTCAATTACAAAAGTGGTTTTTCAAGAATCTTTCACATTTATGGTATTTTCTTCTATTTTTTGACCAAAGTGTTTCAAGGGGATGCATCCCCGTTTAAACAATGTAACAATTCATACAGTTTTTATATATATTATATGAGTCTATTTCATTATCAACATACAAAAATTTCAAATCCATAGGATAAATAGTTTTGATTATCCAAAAAGAAATGCAGAACTGGAAAAAAATATTTTGCAAACTCCTTCAATACAAAAAAAATGTTCCTTTGATTCTTCACTGAATAAACCTTATGGCAACAAACTTTACTAGTTAAATTTTTATTTTTTATTTATATTTTCTAAAAAAAGATTTTTATGGAATCCACATAAAACATTTTATTGAAAACAAAAAGTAATGAGTAAACTTGTAGAATTTAATTTATTTTCATCACTATCTGTATCTCAAATTGTTTGAAAAATAAAAAAAGTAGTTTGCAAATGAACAGAAAACAGATCTTACTTTTGAGATATGGACTGTCAAAAAACTTTTTTCAGATAATGAGCGCCAAAAGGTAAAAACACATCAGTATGATGCTGAGGATGAGGATGAAAAAATGTATTAAATTATTCATAAACAAAAGCCTGACCTATTTTTCTTACTGTACTGTATTACCTTGAAAACTTACATGGGACCAAATCTGCCCTCTTATAAGGTATTTAGTTGTTCAAAAGGCAATGGTATTAAAAGTACCATAGCTTTTCCATATGGATTTAGCAAGTTTCCTGCCTGATGTTCTTTAATTCCCCGAGTTTTTACTGTTCTTTTCTTGGTGATCTTTACTTGAGAACTTATTTCCTACTAATGCCACACAATTTTCTGAACATAGTAATTTCAATAACAAATTTGTCTTATATATCCAAAGTTGTTTCCTTTTCATTTTAATTTGAGTACAATTATTTCTTCATTATTTAATGAATTAGGTAATTAAACTTTGCCTCTTGATCATGAAACTTAAAGCAATAACAGATGCCACGTTATCTAAAATTAACTATGTATATAATTTCCAAATATTATCAAAAAGAGTGAATGGGTATAATAGTAAATTGGCACTTGAATCCCTAATGATTGTGCAAAAGGAATGAGGGTGAAAAGCACCACTACCTTTGTTATTTTAAAGAATTCTAAGAAAATTTGCCATGTAATAACTTAGGACATACAGTATGTCAAAAACTTCTCAACAAAAAAGAATTTTTTCAAAATCACATCAAAGTACCTCCTTGATACCCTTGCCTTCACTTATATCCTTTAATATTGTAATTATCTATACTGAACAGTACTGTACTACATTTGTGTTATCTCTTGTAAGCAAGCAGTGCTTTTTACTAATGTTTTGCACGATTTTTCTGTTCTTTTTTGGCTTAAGACGATTTGGCAAGGGACAGTCATTTTAATGCCTACCAAACATGTGTGTCAACTCTCACAGGGGCCTTCATCTGTAATGTAGCTGGTATTGTGGACAAGTTTGCTTACCCAACCACATCTGTGAGACATGTTGGAATTGGTATCCCACCCAGTAGACTTTTCTTGAAAAGACCCTAAAAGATAAGACATGCCAGATGTGCTACTGCTGACGTGTTCTGTTCAGGCATCAGAATGCTTTAGCTTAAGACTTCCTGACATGCAGCAGGATTACCTCCTTCTCTATATTGGTTTAGGAATACCCCTCTTTGAATAATGTCAGGTCAAGTGACCAGGTGCAGTTTAAACCTCCTCATCAGTTGAATTGCCAGTGGTCAGGACTGATAATGTTCTTATTGTTCCTAACATATGTGGCCCCAACTAAAAGAGCACTTGTCCTGTCTTCACAATTTCATGCAGCAGCACCTAAGACAGTTAATCAGGTAAGTGTCCCCCCCACCACCAGCACCACCATTGCAGCACACTCTGTTCTGCACCACGTGCTTGAGGATATCATGCTTCCAGACCCAAGCACTCAGTCTCCAACAGGTGTGCTGTCCCAGTGATAACACAGGCAAAGTGCAAAGCCAAGCACTTTGGGGTACACTGAAAGAGCACTAATCTCCAAAAACCTCATCATCCAGAGACAATGCACACCCAAGCAGCAAGAAGGATCAATGTTCCAGTCAGGACACAGACAGCTGTTAAGACCAGGACCATTATTCAAGAGTGAGTGCTCTCACCATTGTAAGACTTCATTCAAGTCTGGGCCACGACTAGGACTGTGGCTGGATCACAACTGTGACTGGGACTAAGACTGATCAATGACCTGGGCCAAAGAAGCAGCAGTAGCAGTGCCCAGATCAACAAGACAACTATAACGACTAGACACAATGACTGCATAGGTACCTAGACTGAAATACCAACTACAGAACACAAGACTGTGACTCCTCAGGTACCTATATTCAGTAGTCTAGCAACAGCAGTGGCCAGACTAGCTAGCAGACCACAGGAACAAGGGATCAAGACCACCCAGTTGCAAAGACCAAGGACTTCGGAACAAACTACACATGCTCAGACCACAACCACACAGGAGCAAGCAATCTACTCGTATGTACATCCAGGAACCCCAACACACTTTGGACCTGGAGAATCTTTCTGTAATGCAAATCGCTGACATCAGAAGCCATGAAATAACCACAGGACTTTAACAGAGTGAGTTAACACTGGACTC
This sequence comes from Macrobrachium rosenbergii, assembly GCF_040412425.1. Taxonomy (NCBI): domain Eukaryota; kingdom Metazoa; phylum Arthropoda; class Malacostraca; order Decapoda; family Palaemonidae; genus Macrobrachium; species Macrobrachium rosenbergii. The sequence continues at coordinate 65,433,601 of NC_089795.1, forward strand.
AAACCACATAGGTGGACCTAACCAGAGTTATGTTTTCAATGAGTAGTCCTCTGATGGGAAGTCACGAGCACCATCAGAGGAAAGGTCTCTTCGACTTTGCTCTCTTTCATTGTCATTGAATGAGGTTTCTCCTTTCATGGCCTGCAGGGATCCTTCCAAGAAGAATGAGACAACCCACATCTTTGACAGGAATTAGCAGAGCACCTGTATCCCAAGAAAGAAAGCCCTCTATTCTCCTGGTCATTACCTCTATGGTAAAAAATACTACCTTGGGACCAGTTATCAAAGTCCCAGAAATTTTGGGTCAAACAAACAGAATAAGCATTTCAAAGCTTTATATCCCTCACACTCTTACCTATAACTTACTATTGATTCTTAATACTGGATGTAAAAACCTTGACCTTTTTTCTTAAGAGTACAGGCAGTCCCTGCTTACTGGCAGCATCAGTTGACAGCATTTCAGTCTTACGATGTTTGGCTAATGACATCGTTAACCAGATTTTCGGTGCCCGTAGGCAATTTTCAGTGCCGGTAAGCAGTTTATCAGTGCCAGTAAGCTGTTTATTGGCATCAGTAAGCAGTTTATTGGCACTGTTAAGCAGTTTATTGGTGCTTACCATAATTATTGTTGAGGTACGGTTAACAACGATTTTCAGTTATCGGGGCTCGGCCGGAACAGAACCCCAGCTGTTAACCGGGGACTGCCTGTAATATGTGTACCTTCAAGGGAAATATCTTTGACCACAATGTATCATGGATGTCTTTGACCACATAATGTATCATGGATAAGTTAAAATTGTCTTTAGCCTAGTAATAAGAGATTTACTGCAATTTTCAGGAGTTAAGAATCACACATTATACTGGAAAAATGCACCTTTTAATTTTTAAAGTACAGTATATGCAGAAAACAAAATACAGGCAGTCCCTGGTTATCGGCGGGGTTCCGTTTCTGAGGGTGTGATGATAACCGAAAATCGGCGATTTCAGTGCTTTTTCGGCGATTTTCGGGAGTTATCGGCGCCAAAAAGCACAGATTTTCAGTTATCAGCGCCTCTGTTAGGTATGTATCGGCGCCAATACCCAATTATCGGCGCCGATAAGCGGAAATCGGCGACTTTCGGCGCCGAAAATTGCCGATTTTCGTCGCTAGACAAGCCCCATAAAACCGAATCGCTGTTAACCGAGCCCGCTGTTAACCAGGGACTGCCTGTAGGAATTTGCCAAGAGACAGATAAGCTGGGTTGCTTGTGCATGAGTATTTAAGCCATTGCCTAGGGGGTGTCCTGTGGGTATGACTTCTGGTATCATGAGGTAAAATTTATCCTTATTCATATCCAAAAGGGATTTATCAACAGCATGCCTGCTGCATGTGTAAGTTAGGGTGATCGCTGGTGTTTGCAACAATTTTCTTTCTTGATGATGATAATGCACCTCTACAATGGTTATGAGGCAATTAAACAATGGCTTGGATAAATTATATTTAATGATCCACCAACCAATATCATTGGAAGAACAAGACCTGTGGGACAGAACTCAAAGTTAGGCCTAGTAAAGCTGTTAACCTGGGCTGTACAAGGTCCCCAACCCAGAGTAGAAACACTGGATTACTAATAGTCATAAGAATGTCTGTCAATTACACAACTTCAGCTTGAGGGAGTTGCTACAAAGGAATTCAAGGAACTGGTCACCATGAATGTAGTGTCTTTTGGACAGGTGTTTATCAAAATCGATACACACGCAAACAGACAGATTTCTTAAAAGTGATATACAAATGAGGAACATGCACAGTATGAATAAAGGTGGACATAAAAATTTTGCTGTTTTGTCTGAACTTCCAGGACACCAACATTACTGACCAAGAAAACCTGGTTTGACAAAAACCCAGACAGGGTGGTAATTGTTGACCAACCTAATGAGACCAAACCAAAAGCAGCCATTGTCCTACAGTTCAAGGCCTCTTTCCCGAAAATCCTTGACTGAGTCTGCAACGTCTTAAAAAGTTTAAGAGGCAGCAAATGCTAAGAAAGAAGGATTGGGATTTTAAAAGCTGGAGGCAACAGAAGCCAATGAAGATGATTTGGGCTGTAGAACCTAAGACTGACCTACCCCATGATGAGCATGCCAACATATAGATAAAATGTTATTTTCAACTGATTTAAATTGTTTTAATAGTCTGCAGCCAGCATGGTGAGACTTCAGGTAGCCTGTCAGGGATTTCAAATTATCTTGATGTTCATGGATAACTTAGCAAAGTAACCCTGAAAACCAAGGTAATATACAAAGTAACGAAATAAAACTAATGGTATAACTTAAACTAATGGTATAAAAATTATTAAAGAAGGGAAAATAGATACTTAGTTACAAAATATAATTTTTGAACAAGATGACCATATACTATTGTAACAAAGTATCTATTTTCCCTTCTTTAATAACTTCTATACCATTAGTTTTATTTCAACATAACATCCTTAGAAAAGGTTAAGATTTAAAAGGAAATGAATTATCTGAATAAACCCACAGACTCTTCTCAATTTATGACAACTGTAACAGGGAAAAATATGTAGAGAAAAAAAAAAGTTGGAATAAATCAACATCTGGAAGCCTTATGTAGGGCTGCGCTGTGCAACAGAATACAGTACAGCACAAGCTGAGCTTCCTATGACAGGTGCCACAAGCTCCAACTAACATAAACCACTTTTCACTCAGCCTCATTCTCACTACAAGTAGTCAGTGACACTTAATGGATGTCATATATATTTTTGTCAAAAAATATTTTTATTTTTTGACAAAAAGAATAAAGCTTTGTTTTTATAAGAATGAGAAGTAGAGAGAGAGAAAGGAGGCACAAATGCCTAATTTTTATGAAAATAGATGTACATGTGTATGTATATACACACTTACAGACTAAAATATATATGAAGTATATGTAAAACTACATTAATGAATGTAAGTAATACTGTACCACATTAAATACATGCTAACTAAAAATACTGAACTAGAGAGACGGAAGGTGGGTCACAGTAATTGCATAATATTTCCTAACTCATGTTAAAAAAGGAAAAAAAATTTTATAGTCTTTCTTTTATATCATATGAGTTTTGTGTACTTTACATATCTTGTAAGCATACATAGGTAGAACTACTGCAATCAGCTATGCTTTTTTACTAATAGCCAGCAGGTTTATCATGCCTGGGAAGAATAGTTTTCTGTGTCAACAAGACATGTGAACCAGGGAATATTCAGGGACACAAATATAAGCATACACAGTATATAACTGATTGGGTTGAGATAAAGGAAAATCTAAGTAGAAGGAAACAAGTGTTAAAAAAGTATAAATTCTTAAAATAGTACTATCAAATGATAGAAAATCATAAATTATAAGCTTACTACTATACTGCCTTCGCAAAGAAGGGTATATTTTTTGTTTAATTTGTTAGTCTGTTTACCAGCACCATTATAAGGAGAAGGGACACTAAGGGGGAATTGCTCAGACCTTGTGGAGGTTTGTGATCTTCAAATAATTACTGTTATTGCTATTGTCATTATTATTAAAGGGTAAGCACAATAATTTTTATGGACATGTAAATTCCAACTGATTATTGTACAGTATTTGGAAATATATATGAGAAAACAGAATCCAATGAAAAACACCTTTTGAATAGCTCTTATATATCTTTAAATCTGCACTGGTAAGGCAAAACTTGGGTCTGATAGTGTTGTTAGCTGAAGACATATTACAATACCATTCCTGCACAATACTTAAGACGGAAAGAGTATGTAAACTACCTTTCTTGACAAATGTGTTAAACTGCAACCATTAAAGATCGGTGAATACAAAATAAGGTTCACTGTATATTCATATGAATACAAGAAGGGAAATTCTATACACTAGCTAAATACAGTAATATTATCAGAAAAAGTCCACTTCGTAAAGAATAAAACAAGATTGAATACAGTAATAATCTAATACACAGTCTTAGGCTACCATTAACCCTTTAACGCCGAAGCCCTATTTACAAAAACATCTCCCGTATGCCGGCGGCGTTCGGTGAGTTAGCGCCATGGAAAAAAGTTTTTTAAAAATCACAGCACGCTTTAGTTTTCAAGATTAAGAGTTCATTTTTGCTCATTTTTTTGTCATTGCCTGAAGTTTAGTATGCAACCATCAGAAATGAAAAAATATCATTATCATATATAAATATTAGAATATATGACAGCAAAAAAAAAACTCGTATATAATTGTATACAATTCGCAAGCAAGAAGACGGTTAAACTAATGAGTTAATTTTTTTAGTTGTATTGTACACTAAATTGCGATGATTTTGGTATATAACAAATTTTAAAACGATCAAAGCAACACAGAGAAAATATTATCACAAAATGATGCATGAATTGCACGCCATGGACGAAAAAAATGTTTTTTTAAAAATTCACCATAAATCAAAATATTGAAGACTTCCCGTTTGTTGAAAAATGAAGCTAATTATTAAATATTACTAGACTGTAAGTGTTTTAGCTATTAATTGTGATTTTTCGACCATTTCGGTCGAGTTAAAGTTGACCGAAAGCTCGAAATTTTTTCTATTTATCGTGATTTATATGGAAATATTTCAAACCAATAAAAGCTAAAACCATGAGTTATTTTTTGTTGTATTGTACATGAAATTGCGCACATTTTCATATAAAAACTTTATATAACGACTAATACAAAGCGATTAAAATATTACGACAACGAGACGAAAGAATTTCGAATGTTCGCCGAGTTACCGCAAGAAATGTAAGGAAAATGTTTTTTTTAAAAATTCACCATAAATCGAAATATTGTGCTAGAGACTTCCAATTTATTGCAAAAATGAAGTTAAACGATTGAATATTACTTTAGAATGTAAGAGTTTTTACATAAATTGCGTTTTTTTACCATTTCGGTCGAGTTAAAGTTGACCAAAGGTTGAAATTTTGGCAGTTATCGTGATTTATGTGAAAATATTTCAAACTGATAAAAGCTACAACCATGAGTTATTTTCTGTTGTATTCTACATGAAATTGCGCACATTTTCATATATAAAGTTTATGTAATGACTAATGTAAAACGATGCAAACATTACGACAACATGACGAAAGAATTTCTGAGATGTTAAAGGCCGAGTTACTCATAGCGCAGAAGTAAGGAAAAAATGTTTTTTTCAGAAATTCACCATAAATCGAAATATTGTGCTAGAGACTTCCAGTTTGTTGCAAATGAAGGTACATGATTGAATATTACTAGAATGTAAGAGTTTTAGCTTATAATTGCGTTTTTTGACCATTTCTCGTCGAGTTAAAGTTGACTGAAAGCTTGAAATTTTGGCAGTTATCGTGGATTTATATGAAAATATTTCAAAACTGATAAAAGCTACAACCATGAATTATTTTCTGTTGTATTCTATATGAAATTGCGCACATTTCCATATATAAACTTTATGTAACAACTAATATAAAATGGACGTAAGGAAAAGTTTTTTTCAGAAATTCACCATAAATCGAAATATTGTGCTAGAGACTTCCAATTGGTTGCAAATGAAGGTAAATGATTGAATATTACTAGATCGTAAGTGTTTTAGCCTAAAATTGTGTTTTTGACCATTTCGGTCGAGTCCAAAGTTGACCGAAGGTTGAAATTTTGGCAGTTATCGGTTTATATGAAAATATTTCAAACTGATAAAAGCTATAACCATGGGTTGTATTTGTTGTATTGTACATGAAATTGCACACATTTTCATATATAAACTTTATGTAACGGCTAATATTGAACAGTGCAAAAATTACGACAAATGACAAAAGAATTTATGAAATTTTCGGCTGAGTTATCACCGTGTAAGAAAAAGTTTTTTCAAAAATTCACCATAAATCGAAATATTGTGCTAGAGACTTCCAATTTGTTGCAAAATGAAGGTACATGATTGAATATTACTAGAATGTAAGAATTTTAGCTTACGCTTGCTTTTTCCACCATTTGGTCGAGTCAAAGTGACCGAAGGTTGAAATTTTTGTAGTCAACGTAATGGCACGCCCACTCGGCACCCAACAGACAATTTTAGTCGACGTATGATACGTCCAATAGGCGTTTAAGGGTTAATTTCCAATACTGTAATGCTAATTTTCACTTACGTTAACAATCTGGTATTTGTTGCCTAATCCTATTGCTAAGTGAGGAGCGGATTCCGAATAAATTTCTAATTTATCATTTGAACTTGCACCTTGTGCTTAATAGCTTTGTTACTTGCTTTGTTTAGTTTTTTAGAATCCTGCAGTGATGTTATCATGACAGACGGCTCCAATATGAGTATTTTCTTTGCAGACAACAGAAGACTGCACAAAAAGGCAAATACATTCAACATCAACAATATATATTCCTTAAGGTACTTCAATCTTAAATACATGCAAATCCCCAAGTGCAGCGTCATACTATAATTTAATCAAACAACAGAGTTAAAAATCTTAAATTCTCATGAGACTAGTGACTTCCATGTCAAATCAGCATCAGATAAGTTTAAAGAATAGTAGTTAAATAGTCATTACAAGGTAATGCCATAAATTTTTTATGTATGAAATAAATTCTCTTCACAAACCCCATGAAATTTCTACTTCTACTTTCTCTATAATAGTAAGCATTCTTGCCTCTTCTGTTGTATGAAATACTGTATTCTTTTTGTAGATCCAGAACAACTTCCTCCAAAGGAATGAGAACATTAATAATACTGCATTAAAAGTGCTCATGAATCCCATGTCACCTGCATTTTACCAAACTGAGTTGAAAGATTTTATCCAGTTCAAAATTTGGTATTATTTACTTATGGACATTAATTGCTTTCAACATAAAATATAGGTTTTTCTGTTGTATTATGATGTGATTTGAATGATTTTGAGGTTTATTTCATCGCATGAATACAAATCACCCCTCCCCTATAGATAACAATTTAACTCTTGGGAAGAAAGTAGGCAAAAACAGGGCAAAATGGAGGAAAAACCTTAACACTCAAACATATAAAATGGACCGGTATAAGCTATACACTGAATTCGAAATACATAAAAACACTTGAAATGGGAAACCCGAGCCAAGAATTTTACATGAGAAAATGGCATACAAATGCACTATATGACCATTTATTGCACGTCACATTGTAGTTGTGCACTTAACCTAAAATTTTCTGACCTAACCTGTCACTGAATATATTCTGCACCTGGATGAGCATGTTCGGATATGCACCACCATGATATTTGCCTATTACCCAAAAATAATCGAGCTTCACAAGAGTCACACAACTGAATTTCAATTATCCATACCTTAAACTGATGGGCGGAAAAGAAAATCCTGGTCTGTTGGAACCGTATTGTTTTCTGATTGGTTAACAATGAAAACGTTTGACAGCCAGTTACATAAAGTGTGACAACTGATGTCATCATCTCTTTAACGAACAACCAAAACCATAGCATTTTTGAGAGAATCAGGTATGTTTGGCAGATGCAGTTGTAGATTACATTAAACAGTGGCCTGAAGCACCTGTTCAATGGCAAAACGTCAAAAGTATTATTAAAAAAACGTTTGTTATTGGCTGGAAATCAATAAGATAAGCGACAAGAGATGAAACAGGTGATTTGAGTGGTGTCGATAACAAATAAACAAATGAACAAACTCAGATACTGATGATTGTGTAGAAGGCAAATATTAAGACGTCATAAAATTACTTCCAATAACAGAAGTGAAAGGTGGAGCCAACAACTTGAACAGATGGGTTTATGCGACGCATTGAGAAGATAAAATTTACCACCTACTAGAATGAGATTTACGAGCTTCTACCTATAAATGAGATTTACAGAGCTGCCCATGAAAAGAATAACATTGACTTCAACTTTTTTCAGGTGAACTCACAACGTTTTTCTGATTTTTATAAGAACTAGGCATTTAACAGATAATATTATACAGAAATACTACAAAAACACCCCTTAACATAGTGAACCAAGTTAAAATACGCCACATTATTAATGTCCATAAATAAAATAATACCCAAAATTTTGCTAATAAATGAACTGCCTTGTGCAATTGGAGTAGGAAAGGAATGAAGGCACCATAACCAGTTCAAAGGGGCTTGCTCCCTAAGCTTTAGTTTCACGCAGTAAGATAGAATTATTTTTACGTTGGGTCCCTTATCACTTTACTTTAGGTCACTTAGAAATTAACTGTTGGTGGTTTGCCTGAAGCCTTGGTACTGTAAACACAAAGCTCTACTGCTACATCTATAAAAAAAAAATACTTGTCAAAATATATTCTATGAATAAAGCAAACTTTCACTTACTATAGCATTTCACTAACAAAAATATTAACATCTGCTGAGGGAGACCTACCATGGTTTGAAGAGTAGTAGTGTGAAGAGGGTAGGGACATCTGAGGTTCTGGAGATGACTCCAAGCTGTCTTCCATTTCGCTATTTAACTGTCCCCCAGGAACTGAACTTTCCGTTGTTTCAGTAATAGTAAGTGTATCACCTCCAAGCTTATCACCATCAGTGCTACTGTCTGAAGAAGATATAGATGTATATTTTTCTCTGACTAATTCAGGTACCTGACCAATTTCTTTCTCTTCATCTTCAACAGTCAAAGACTCATGTACTGCAGGAACATCAACTAGGCCTTCTGCCTGATCCTCATTGTTAATAGGAGTTTCTCTATTTTCATTTGAATTTCCATTATCAAATTCCTCCTTTGCGCCCTCTTCCTCTGGAATTTTTACATTATCATCGAAGACTTGATCATCCTCTGGAGTTCTATCTTCACTCATTTTCTCACAGCCAAGACCCTCATCTGACACCTCTGATTTCCTTTTCTCATCATCTGCTTCCTCTGAGTTTGGACTCCCTGTGTTTTCCTCTTTAGTCTCACTTGCTGTATCCAGTGTTGAAACACCTGATGTTGACATTGTAGCACCATCATCTACTGATGTCTGTTGGTTAAAAAAAGAAAATAATTCATTGGTAAAATACAAATTAAATATCACAAGTTTTTTTTTTCCTTCTACAAGAGAACCGCATGATCCATAGCTTACCAGAACTTAAAATATCTTAACCCTTTAACGCCGAAGCCCTATTTACAAAACATCTCCTGTATGCCGGGCAGCGTCGTGAGTTAGCGATTAGCGAAAAAGTTTTTTCAAAGAATCACAGCACGCTTAGTTTTCAAGATTAAGAGTTCATTTTTGGCTCTATTTTTTGTCATTGCCTGAAGTTTAGTATGCAACCATCAGAAATGAAAAAAATATCATTATCATATATAAATATTGGAATATATGACAGTGAAAAAAAAACTTGTATATAATTATATACAAATCGCGCTGTAAAAGCAAAACTGTTAAAAACTAATGAGTTAATTTTTTTAGTTGTATTGTACACTAAATTGCGATGATTTCGTATATAACAAATTTTAAAACGATCAAAGCAACACAGAGAAAATATTATCACAAAATGATGCATGAATTGCAGAACGCAGACGTAAAAATGTTTTTCAAAAATTCACCATAAATCAAATATTGTGCTAGAGACTTCCGTTTGTTGAAAAAATGAAGCTAATTGATTAAATATTACTAGACTGTAAGTGTTTTAGCTTACAATTGCAGTTTTCGACCATTTCGGCTGAGTTAAAGTTTACCAAAAGTCGAATTTTTCTATTTATCGTGATTTATATGGAAATATTTCAAAACTGGATAAAAGCTACAACCATGAGTTATTTTTTATTGTATTTTACATGAAATTGCGCACATTTTCATATATAAAACTTTATGTAACGACTAATATAAAGCGGTGCAAATATTATGACAAAATGACAAAAGAATTTATGAAATTTTCGGCTGAGTCACCGCCTGTGCGTAAGAAAAAAGTTTTTTCAAAATTCAACATAAATCGAAATATTGTGCTAGAGACTTCAATTTGTTGCAAAAATGAAGGTAAATGATTGAATATTACTAGAATGTAAGAGTTTTATGGCTATTAATTGTTTTTTCGACCATTTTCGGTCGAGTCAAAGTTGACTGAAGGTTGAAATTTTTGTAGTTCCGTATGGTACCCCACTGGGCACCCAAACAGAATTTTAGTCGACGTATGATACGTCCAATAGGCATTTAAGGGTTAATTAACTGATTAAGGCCATCATATACTGCACGGGTAAATTTTCATTTGCCGAAATCATGTTTATCCAAACTGACAATTAGTTAGCAAACATCTGATAAAAAGTATGATTTTAATTTCACCCCTTAACAGTTTCCTTAATTATGTATTAAAAATAATTTTTAATGAAGTGAAGAATGATTGGAAATAATTTTTAATTGGGCTCTAGCAGCAAGTTTTACATTCACTAAAGATCTAAATATAATTTTAAAAAATTATCCATACAAGGCACTGTAATGTGGTTTGATCTGCATATGTGCTTGGTTACCTTAGCTAAATTTTTCTGTATACATGCAAAAAAAAAATCACCATCAAAGGCACCATACCCTTACTTCCTTATGGCATGCTTTTTATTTTTTACTTTGAATGGGATCAGCAAATGATTGCTAAGCTAAGCCACCTAGATTCATGGCCTATGGTATATTTAGTCATACCAAGCCACATAATGGAGGTTCAGTAACAATTGTTAACTTTATTTTCTATTCTGCCTGGGTGCATTACTGCATTTACTTATTTTAACTGATTTCAACTGATGTATGCTCTCCTTAACATCTTACTGTTCAACTGTGACTGATTACAACAAATAAAGAGTACACAATGACAAATGCACAGATATTCACAAACAAACATAATACAAAGACTTGGCAGTTGTTTATTCTGCTTTTTCTCAACTTAATCACTAGTTGGGGTCCCTGTTATTAATAAGCCTTTTCCAGGTATCTAACATTCATTAAATGGCTCATTTCATAATTTGTTTTGGCAGATGTTTTACAGGTGGGTGCCCTTCCTGACTCCATCACTCCCTATTTATCCAGCCACATGACCAGCAATCTCTGGATAAGAGACGGGTACCATCATGATAAAACAGTTTTATTGTTATTTAAAGTTATTAGCGATATTTTATGATAAAAAAAGATAATCATTTATGACTGCTGGCACCAAAATCTCTACTTGATGAAGATTCTGCACACAAGATGGGGTTTTATTTTTCAGAAAAGCACCACAATCAGGGAGTGTACATCAAATGATACCATAAGACAGTTCTGCATTCTGGATATGGTGGTGGTCACATGCAAATGAGCTGCACGTGTACATAAGTAGGGGGCTCTCACCCAAGGACACCATGACATATCCATGTCTATTTATGGGTTGGTAGTGCAAAGACTGGATGTCCACTGAAAGTCCCCTCCCTAGTATAGTACACGAAGTTACTTCAGAGCAAGCAAAGAGAACAATGAAGCTAAAGAAAAATCAGTGTCAACCATCAATAAGCATGGATGTGTGCACATGCCTTCCCTCATTCCTAATCCTGGACACAAGTTCACAAAATTATGTTTTATAATTGAGGTCCTCTTTTTTTAAAATCATATTAATGTTACACTTAAATAATCATAAATTGCTACTATCCCCTGGTGTGAATCATCCTTGATCATGTGGGTTGACCAGAGCTCTTGGCTTATTACAAAACTGGTTGTCAGTGATGAGATCTGATGCAGGAACTTCAGAACTAATTACAAAACTGGGTCAGAAGTGGGATTTGCTGTAGCAATTTACTAATTACTTATTAGGTGATCAGCAGTAGGATCTGATGTAGCAATTTCAAAGCTAGGTGCAAGACTGGTGGTCAGTAGTGAAACTAGATGTCACAACTTCAGAATTAATGACAAAATCAGCAGTCAGCAGAGGGATCTGATGTTTCAAAATAGTAAAAACAGCACAGGATGTCGAGGGTTTTCCCCAAGCATCAGAAAATATCTCTGAGGATGAGGAAGCACCATGATTAAAAGAACAATCAGCCTGTAGCAGAGCACCCCTTCTAAAGCACTAAGCATTCCTCCAAGCAAAGAGACACAAAGAGCCTTTAAAGAAAAGGCAAAATGTGATGCAGAATACACGAATCCCACGAAATAGGAGGCTTTTAAAGTAAAAGGGAATAGCAGAATGTGTTTAGAGAATATACTTGACATTTTGGAGGAGCAGCACTTTAAAAGGGCAATAATTCAAGTGGGTCTTTCTCTATAACTGTACTGGCCACTTACAGACAGTTAAAGTATTTTATGAAATTAAGCATACCATTTATTGCAAGTATTCTGTTGGCTATGCACTAAAACCTCAATATAGCAAAATCAAATACAGCCTAATTTCTTCCAGAACAAGATTTCTCTCAGACACTTACTTCTTGTACCTCCTATTACCACTGAGCATTTGTTGACACTCAAGCCCAGGATGGCAAGTCCTGTGCATGTTACACCAAAAATCTCACTACTTCTGGACACAGCAGCATCTCACTGCAATCACCACAAAGTCTTGAAGGGAAGGGATAGAATTAGTCTCAAATCTCTCATCAAAACTGATAGGTTCTGAGTCTTTGTCACAAACACTGATGAGAGGTACCTCAATCCCTCAAAACGCTGCACTAAGTGAGAGATACTGTGCAGCTTACCTATCTCTTTATTGATGCTAAATTAACAAGAACAGTCTTTAGTGTGACACCACTTTACAAGAACAGTCTTCAGTGTGACATAACTTTCCAAAGACAACCTCAGGGACTTTTACAATACTGTACCTATGTGAGACTACAGAGAGCAAGAGCCACACCAACAAGAGAGAACCTCCTGTGATATCACCAACCACAGAAAATGGCACATTGCCTGGTTGATAGTTACTGTGGACTTTCTGATGGTACCTGCCATCACCCACACAACTCTGAGAAAAACCTCTCTCTTATGGGAGATGCTGGATATTTGCAACTGTGAAGTGCACTTCTTCAACTTCTTACAACCACAGATCTCTCCAACCTCTTGCAGGCCAACCATGGACAGAATCAAGACAGGCTTCCCTGAAGAGACAGGGAGGGGTTGCTGGAGCAGCAAAAATAGCAACAGCAGTGTCAGTGTACCTGATCTTGGTCAGAGGAGCCGTAACAGCCAAAGAAGTGGGGCCCACCTAAACTAAGGCAAGAAAAGAACATTTGGGTGAAGATAAATGTTCCAAAAAGGGGAAGAGTAACACTAAACGTCTAACTAGCTTAGCAAATGAAGAGATGTGACACTGTTAGTTGAGCGAGTGTAGTTCCACACCCCTTACTTAGGCTTACCTCCCAACAGCTAATCAAGGTACAGCAATCCCATACAAAAGATGAAGGATTATATTCTTGTAAGAACAAATAGTTTTACCATAATACATCATAGGATAACAATGTTAGTCAGATATAAAGCCTTCAAATGGTAACTGTTGCAAGTTTTTGGACAGAGTTACTCTGCCTGTCATCTGGGCATTCACTATGTCCAAACATATATAAATACCATACATTTCTGTGTGTAAGAAGACCTTTGGATAAAACAAGGTAAAAAATTATGGCAAATTTTCATGAATTTATCTCATATTTGTAGTATAAGATGACTGCTAAATTACAAAACCATCTGTGTATATGCTAGCTTTTGCAACAACAGGTATCTTATGAAATATTGGTTATGTAAAGATGATGCTATTACAAATGCTGTTTTACGGTGCCTAAAAGGAAACGATTGTTTTGTTTACATTTCATTGCCAATCACAAACAACCCCTAACAGCAACACAAAAATGTACAATAATTATATCGTACAAAACTACTATTCATATGACTGAATTGTTCTAAAATTGTGCTGTTTACAACCAAAATGATAATGAATTTTTAATGAAAAATTAATATTATGTTATCCTAAATGTTATTACTACCATAATTACACTACCATTAAAATTTCTGAAAGGTTACCGAAGATAAAAGTTCCTGTGAGCAAAACCATAACTTGATGTTTACACTTTCTCAGCTGGGCTCACACTTATTAAAGTTGATTTCGTTGATATGGAATTATTCCTAGAATATGGCTATTTATTATGAAGATATGCCAATAATAAAAATGGTTTTATTACCTTGATTATCAGTTTACTTCATAATGTGAATCTTTTCATGTATGTTAGTTAGTTACTGCACCGAGGCTGAGACTAGCCTGCCGATAAACATCACTTAGAATTAAAAGTCTGATTTTTTGAATGCTAGTATAAGACGACCTCCAATTTTTAGGGGTGAATTTTAGGATTTAAAGGTCATCTTATACATGGAAATATATGGTATGCATATTTTAGATCATGGGTTTTTACTGTTTTATTAACATGAAGGGTTGTAAAATAACATTCATTAAGAAATATGTACAGCACAATATCACTGGAAAGTTAAAATTATGGGAAGGCTGAGGTAGTATGTTAATACAGTAGTTCATTTTCTCTTCATGCACCAATTATGGTAATAACAGTGTCTGAGGATGGTCAGTGTGGATGTACATTTGTCTGCTGATTTTGCACTGAGCAACTAGCTACCAATATGTTCTCACAATCTAGTAAGTGTCTCTCTCTTTCACTCATTCGAAAAATATTTTTTAAGCGGCAAATCACACTAAAAGTTCAATAAACATTTTATCCAAACCTTTACATACATGCATGTGTTTGTGTGTGGGCAGGGCTGCCTGTAGTGCTGTGAATTACTAATGTCTGGCCTAGCCTACTCTCTTATTCTCTCCATAGATTATTGTAATTACATACTCACTGAAGATATTATGGCAACACTGTTATACTGTACATTCACATGGTATGCAGAAATGTACACAAGCTTACATTTTGTAAGCTACTTGAACTTGGATAATCAAAACTTGGAATACATAAAACAACGATTCATAATGCAAGAGAGACAACAGACTGTCAGATACTTAGATGACTGCTTAATAAAGCTACAACTCATGTAATCAACAAATAAAGTTAAAAACATTTTCAAGTAAAACTGATGATTTATACTACAATATCACAAGGTATTATCACTTTTACAACTTACATTAAAATAATATGAGAAAAATTTGCTATACCACCCAACAAACTAACAACATTTTAATGTAAAATCAATGATTTAAAACACAGTGTCAATGACAGTGTTTAAAAGTGTTACCTTCATTCGAACAGACAAAAATATTAACAGAGGGAGGGACTGCTTGCTACAACTAGCCTAGCTAGGGTAGGGCTGACATGACAAGCTCCTTTGATAAAAGTTTACAGTAATTTATCATTTGATTAGTTTCTCATTATTACTTACTGTACTCTGGAGAAAAAAAAATTGTTGGAGTGAAATTAAGAGTCACTGCATAAACTTTCTCACAAAATAACAAACTCAGCCACTTTTAGATTCTTATGCAGAGATTTTACTGTAGTCTGACATCAGTAAAAGTCTTATTTCTGGATCGGGTCCCGTGTCAGCCGTGAAAAAGTCCATTCAGCACTTATTTCTAGGTAATTCCGTTGCTAGATACCAGAGAAAGCTAAATGAAATGCTGGAGTTACTTCAGAGCGAGCCCATTAGATGGAGCCGTGGTGTATGGAAAAGGGTGAACTACAAAAACACGGAACCTTATCATATAGAGATCCCAAAGTCAAAGTCCCACAGAGAGGTGCCACATAAACCCATGCACCACTTCATGGACAGTACACAAAATCACCACTAGCCGTATTCCATTTCAGCAAGCACCTACGGTCACACGTGTTTTCGTTGTGCTTTTTATCTTGTGCTTATTTGCATCATTATGGCATCCTCGCAAGGTCTTTCTTCATCAAAGCTGAGCATCAGTGTTACGCTTTTTTATTTGAGGCGCATTGGGCCTTATTTCCCTTTAGTCTAGTAATTGATTTATAACGCCTGCCTCGCCTCCCTCTCGCGTCTCACGTGACTCTCCATGCGTGGTTCTGAACCTAACGCTTTGTTTTTCGATCTTTCACTGTTCCTCTTCATGTTTAGAATATTTTTCCTATTCATGAAGTCTAATTAGTGATTTTGATTGATTGACTTTTGTATCCCTTTGTTTCGAGAGTGAAGTTGGTGTTTAGGCTTCGGTTACCCCCTTGAGCCTTGTCGCTCTTATCATTTCCTTAACATGCCTTATTTTTTGCCCTTCACTTCTCTCAGCTTCTGGGAATTTTATTTACGTTGGTACTGTTAAGATTATTTGTTTAATCTTGCCCTTGTGTTCGGATGCAATGATATTTGTTGATTATTATGGATATTTTTTGTTAGAGGGCGCCATTTCCTCACGCCCACATCGGGTTGGGTATGGTCCTCCTTATATTCGTTTTGTTAATTTTTTATCCATTTATCATGGGTTGGTTGTTAGCTTTAGTATTACCTTTTGGGCGTTAGGTTATTGTCCCCTTTTTCCATGAAAAAAGGGGGTGGTCGATCATCTGCTTCGCCTCACATGTCCCCATTGTATTTGTGTACGTTTTTTCCAATGCGCGCCCTTAAGTTTTTGACTAGGTCTTTTCATCTTATGTTTTCCCTTCCCTGTTTCAAGGTAGGCTAATGCCTCTTGTTTAAGCTGAAATAGCGTAGGGATCCTCAGTGTAGCTTCCTCTTCCTGTTTCAGCTGCTAGGCTAATACGCGCTTGGTTAAGCTTTCTGGGATAGCGACATCACGTAGCCTACCCTAGTTTGGTCATTTCTGCTGTTAGTTTCAGTTATTGGTTATGTCGACACACCCTTACCCCTTCCCCTCCCGAAAGTGCTCTTCTCCCCTTGATCTGTTTTTCAGTCTTGTTAACTTATCAAGGCTTGGGAGCATTCCTTTCTTTTAGCCTATAGCCTGTGTCCCCTTTCTCTGCATTGTTTGGCCTGTCCTTGGCACGGTGCCCTGACTTCACCAGCATATACCCTCCTGGGATTGGTGGCTGAGAGCTTCCCCTCCCGCTCCACTATCTTTGGCCTTCTTTGCCTCCCCCCCTCTTTCTGACCATGGAGGTTGTTCCTCTCCTCTCCCCTGCTTCGTGCTTGCTGGGTAGCTGGTCTCAGTCAGCGAGTGGACGTGGAGGACCCGGAGCTCGGATTGTGCATTCCCACTCTCTGCTGTTTCTTTTACGGTTCTTCCTCCCTGGTCTTTTCATCCTCCCCTCCAGACGTCATCATCATCCCCCGTGTCGCTTAATTTGGCGAAACTCCGCTTATAGTCCTCTGTTTCTCGTACCAGTTAGTGTTTTCCACCTGACTGTCTTCGTCCGACCTTTGATTCTTCCTTCTTAGCTAACCACTGTCTCGTTATCGAGGCGCATTCTTGCTTCCCCCCGGGCGGTTCTAGTGTTTACCGGTCTTCTCCGTTGTTGTTAGTTTCAGAATTTCATTCTAGTTGCCGGAATGCGCCATCCGACAGTTTTTACCTCCCATTTTATTTTATCCGGCCACTTACTTTTTACAGGCATGTTACCCCGGCTAGTTCGGCATATTTATTATATTATTATGTTTATTTTGTAAGAGATTTTATTTTAATCCGGCACTCGATCATTCCGCTGGTCTCACGGCTTTATATACTAATGTGCTGTTCGCACACTACCCGCACCTTGTGTACTTCATAATCTCATACTACAGGTGGTACGCTGCAAAGAACAGGGTGCCTGCAGCTCTCCACCAGGCCAGCGCCACGAAGTTTGTCGTCCCACTCCGATGTGTGGTCCACGTAGGGGATCTCATTGTTTGGCACCCTGACGATGTGATGGCCACATTACGCTCTTTACGAGCAAGCTATCGGCGATTCGGCAGGTTGTCATGCATCTTTCCTTTTAGCCAAACTGTATTTATACGTGATTACCGATTTCCCTGCCTTCAGTAAGCCGCAATAATGTTTTTCTTCCGCAGGCTGACCGCAAGTCTCGTGATGCTTCGCCTCCAGGCCCTTAAAGTCTGTTAGCGTGCTTCTGACGCAACGAGCTGGCAAATCTTATACCGAAGGAGATTTTGCAATGTCCTTTTCCCCGGCGCTGATCACAGCTTCAGTCACCGACGATTTTGCTGCCCGTTGATTGCCAGGGGATTCGAGTTGACCCAGCCTCCCAGACGTTCGCCCTGAGCGTGGCGTTTCAGAAGACGCGCGGATCTTGGACCTTGGCCTTGAATCTCCTAACATTGTCCCGGAGCATCAAGCAGGTAAGGGGGTGGTGAGGCTGCTTCTTCACTGTTTAGCTCTCCTCTTCCACCGTTTCCTCTTTTAAAGGTTTCTAAACTTCACGCCCACGGGCATGTCTGGATCTGTTGTCCCGGCGGTGAAGTCTGTCAGAAGAAAACCTACCTACCCGCAGGTCGATCTGAGGTCCCTCCGGCGGCGGCACGGGCGTACAGCCCTGTTCCACGATTTAGGTACAGCCTCCCCCGTGGGCTCACAAGCGGAGTCTCAGTCGGCCAAGGCGGTTCCCCTCCTCCTGCTTGGGATACGTCCCTTTCTTCGAGCATTTCCTTGAGAGAATCGGGACGCGTAGATTTGAGAATTGATTCGACGCGGTGGGTAGACAGCAGCTGTCTGGTCTTGCTAATTCTTTTCAGTCTCTTTCGGAGAAGGTAGAATCACAACAGGGAATCATCCAAGGACTGGCCGACATGGATCTCGTCTAAATCTCATTCTGTTCCTGACCCCTTCCACTCTCCCTCCTCTTCGATCTGGGGAACGCTGCATCTGGCCGCCAATGTCCCTGAGAATCTTGCGGTACTCTCTCCATAGAGGGTTTGGGCACATGGAGTGGAAGAGCAAATTCTATCCTCCGACCTGACATCCCCCCACAGGTTTCGCCAGGCTGAAGGGAGGTTTGGAACAGGTCTGATAAAGTCCCTAAGGAGACCAGGTATCTATCCTAGGGGACCAAGCCAAGTCGCTTTGATGAGGACTCACGGAGTGGCAGTATGGAGAACACTTTGCTTACACCAGCCAAGGGAGTGTTCACTATGTTCACTCCCTAAGTGATGTTCTCCTTCCTCCTTGTACTTCGAAAGCCTCTCTGACTAGTCAGGCTTGCTTTGAAGGTAAACCCTCCTCATCTCCGGAGACGGACCCGACATCTCGTCTTTTCCGGGGCACCAATTCTGAAGGGAGACCCTAATACGCTTTACGGTGACTTGGCTTGACCCAGAATGCGCTTCTGATCTGATCAGTGGAGCAGCTCTCAAGATCCCGGAGTCGCTCCTGAAAGCAGAGGCTGATACTAGAGATAGGCTCGCCAGTCTTTGAACTCTTTGACTTTAGCAGAAGCAAACTTCTTTGGTCTATAGGGGATTCTTTTGTTCCAGGTCTTGACGAAATCTCTCTTGGCAAGTTTTCAACAAGACCTGTTTGACTTTATGATTGCCCGACTGTACTGCCAGCATATCTTTCAGCAGCCGCATGTCGGCATGAACCAAATAAGCTTGAAGAGTTCTATCTGGGGGAAGCAATCTTTTCCCAACAAGAAGAAGTTGACGAAGTCTTATCTGAGGCGGCTAGGCCAACAGTCTTCCGTTCTCATTGGGTCTGCCCTATAACGGAAGCAGTCTGATCTTGCCGCCTTCCCCAGTCCAGCAAGAAATTCTTAAACATTTCAAACGCCTCCCGGCTCAGTCCTTCGCCCAGGTTCCCTTACAAGATCAGCCTTCAACCTCTTCCTCCCAACCTCCGCCTCAGTATGTCCTGGTGAACCCGGGCATCAGTCTCTGGCTGCCCCTCCTACGCTCCTCCCAGCTTCCAATCCTGCATATGAAAGTCAGGGGAAAATTACGCTCTAGGCAGTCAACCAGAGCAGCAAGCCCGTGGCTGTATGTTAGGGAAAGAGGAGCCCCCCTCCTCTCCCAGGAACAGAGGAGGTAGAGGCTCCAGAGGGGGAAGGCAAACACAGGACCGATGACATACATCCTGGGCGGCGGAGGCTACCATTTTCGGCCCGGTGGACCTTCTGTCCCTGGGCTCAGAGTATAGTTTCAAGGGCCTAGGTTGGAGTTGGGATCGACGGCCACCTCCACCAGTCAAGTTTTTATCAGGCCACGCACCAAGGATCTCGGGACTTTGTGGCAGATCTTCTACAGAAACAGGCTATATGAAAGTGGAGGACTCTGAAGTTCCAAGGCAGGCTCTTCAGTGTTCCCAAGAAGGGGTTCGATGTTTAGAGTACCCTGGACTTGTCCTGTCTGAATTCCTACATTCGTTAAACAAGCCTTAGGATGCTTACAGTCTCCCAAGTTCGGACCTACTGCGCCCGTGGGAGCCGAACCACCTCGCTTAGATCTTTCCGACGCCTAATATCACGTCCCGGTTATGAAGGTTCTTCCCCTTTCTGGGGTTCAGGGCCGGAAGGTAGGCATATTCTTCAAGGTGATGCCTTTCGGCCTCAACATAGCCCAAGGATTTAACCAAGTTGACAGACACGGTCGTACAACAACTCTGGTCTCATGGATTACGCTGGCGGCGTGTCTGAGCGACTGGATCATCTAAATCCAGCGTCCGAGAATGCCGGAGGGTTACATCCTTGGTGGTCGACTTTCTAGAATCTTTGGGCTTCGTGGTAAACAGGGAGAAGTCCGCCTGGTTCCGAGCAGTTGTTTCAGTGGCTAGGAATCCAGTGGGACCTGACTTCTCAGCTCTCCTTCCTCCTCCCAAGAGGAAAGAGATAGCCAGAGCAACCAGACAGTTTCTCCAGAGTCCAAACGAGCCTCTCGGGACGGCCCCAAGAAAAGAGTTTTGGGCTCCCTTCAGTTCGCTTCAGTGACAGATCTGTTGCTGAAGGTAAACTGAAAGATATCACAGAGTGTGGCGGAGTCGAGCAACATCAGCCCTCAGAGACAAGGTGTTCTGATTCTCCCATCTTGAAAGAGACTCGACGGCCTGGTCGACTGTCAAGAGCCTGTCCAAGTCAGTCCTCCTCTCACCTTTCCTCCTCCGGCGTTGGTTATCCACACAGACGCCCTCCCGGTGGGGAGGATATTCTCAACACCAAGAAGTGCAGGGGACTTGGTCCCCATGTTCCGCCAGTTCCATATAAACGTTCTGGAGGCCATGGCGGTCTTCTCTTACTTTGAAGAAGCTTTTCCCCAAGAAGATTCATATAAGGCTGGTTCTGGACAGCGCCACGATAGTCCACTGCATAAACAGGAGGTTCAAAATCCAGCCGGATCAACCAGGTAATGATTGCACTTTTCTCCTTGGCGTGCAAGAACAAGTGGCACCTGTCTGCCTCATCTTGCAGGGGGTCCCGGAACGCCGTAGAGATTTCTATCAAGGACAACTCCCTCAGTCGGAGTGGTCCCTAGACAGGGCCTGTTCAATTGGATCTGCAACCAGAGTTCCGGGCCTGGAGGTAGATTTGTTCGCAACCAAGCTCAACAAGAAGCTTCATCATTACGTAGCTCCCAACCTGGACCCTCAAGCTCTTTTCACGGACGCAAATGTCATTGATTGGAACAGGTGGAAGAAGATTTATCTGTTCCCTCCAGTAAACTTGTTGTTAATGGTCCTTCACAAACTCAGGACATTCAAGGGTCAAGTAGCTCTAGTGGCTCCCTACTGGCCAAAGAGCAGCTGGTTTCCACTTCTGCTGGAACTGAAACCGCCACATCCAAATCCCCAGTCTGAAACTAACACAAGTAGTACAAACTCAGACTGTGTCAGCTTCCTCAAAAATTTAAAATGCCCTGGTTTTGTGGACTTTTATGAAACTTATGGCTCAAGGGATGCTAACGTTGGATCCTGTCAATACCACATGTTCTTGGAATCAGATAAGCGGGTCTCCACTCGGCAGTATGACTCAGCAATTAGAAGCTAGCACTCTTTTGAAAGAATCTGAGGCTACAGTAATGACCATAAATTTGGCAATCTCCTTTTAGATTCACTGTTTGAGAAGTGCTTAGCCTCTAGTACTGTTACTACAGTCAAGTCATTTACGAAAAGTATTTTTGTATGGTTTCAAAATTGACCTCACAGATCCTTACTTTTTCTTCCATCCCTAAGGCCTGTACGACTGGAGACCAGTAATCCGTCCACATATGGTTTCCTGGTTTTTGAATGACGTTGAAGTTAGCCTCAGATATCGATAATCGTCTTGTCTCTACCTTTCCTTATTGAGGAAAACGTTGTTCTTAGTTAGCCTAGCCAAAAGGGTGAATTTCAGAGCTGTCTGCACTCTCTCACGGAGCCCAACCATGTCGACTTCGCTTCCATCAAGGGAGGTTTTTGCTGATTCTCACCCTAAATTCCTGGCCAAAAATGAAGATCCCAGAATAGGTGGTCGCTTTGAAAATTCTCCCCCTTCTCAAGACCTGTCCCTGTGTCCAGTTCATACATTGAGGGCTTATTTAGACAGGTCCTCTCACATCTCATCTGGGCCTCTCTTTATCAGAGGAAGGGGGTAATATCTCTATGTCTGCTATATTAGACAACAAATCCTTTACTTTATCAAGCAGGCTAATCCCTGACCAGTCCCAAGAGTTCATGATATTAGAGCTGTGGCCACCTCCATTAACTACTTCCATTACATGAATTTCACGGATCTTACCAAATACACTGGTTGGAAGTCACCCTTGGTTTTCAAACGTCACTATTTGAAATCCTTAGAAGCTCTTAAATTCTCAGCAGTCGTGGCAGGGAACGTTGTCCCTCCTCTGGTACCCTTTCTGATTCCTATTCAATTCTTCCTCCACTGCCTCAGTTGTCCCCTTATAGTCATTTCAGTCAGGCGCCTTGACTTTCTCACCTGACCGTGTTATCTGTATATTTGTCTAATTGACACATTTATGTTATAATGTTTTCAATTTTGTATAGTTATTTTGTTTAAGTATTTTTTTTTATATTGTCATGTTAATTTTAAGCTCCCATCAGTTTCATTTGTACATTATTTGTTATTATTGCTAGCAATTAAAATTTTTTTTTGTGGACCTTGTCTTCTGTTCCTTACATTTTTATCTCTGCAGTTTAAGAATGATATTTATTTCTCTGTTAAGAGCTGGCCGATGACACGGCACCATCCAGTGGGATTTTGATGCTGGAAAATCTATTTCTGAGAGGGGACTGTATCACCCGTGACCCACCCTCTGCCATGTGTCGTCCCCATGGTAAACATCATTCTGGTGGGGTGTTGCTTTCATGGAATGCGGCTAGCGGCATTTGTGTACTGTCCATGAAAGTGGTGCATGGCTTTGTAACGCACCTCTCTGTGGACTTGACTTCTGGATTCTAGGATAAGGTCTTGCTTGAAGTTCACCTTTTCCATACACTACCCATCTAATGGAGCTCGCTCTGGGGTAGTAACTCCAGCATTTCATTTAGCTTTCCTGGTATCTAGCAACGGAAATTGCCTAGAAATAAGTGCTGAATGGACTTTTTCACCGGGTGACACGTCCCCTCTCCAGAAATAGATTTTTGTCAAAATCCCTTTTTAAGCACTAGCTAACAACATTGCAAATGTGAATTATCTTAAAGATAGTATCATACTTTTCTCAAGAAAATGTTAAAAATCTGAAAACTGAACATTCAAAGACTGCAGTTAAGTAACTTGGAACATACTAACTGTGCTCACTGAAATATTCTAGTACCTCACCCAAGTTGCTACTGCAAAATGAATAAACATATTTCAATACACACCTTTCTAAATGTTGCTGTACCATCATGCAACACCAGTGAAGAAACAGACAAGGATTCTGATTCAGATGTAGGATAAGGAGAATTACTGCGACTGCTGGCGTCCTGACTGAAAATATAAGACAGAATGCACCTTTGCAATAAAAAACTTTTACATCAATTTCTGTTCTTCCCCACTTAATATTTAAAAAGCTATTCTATTACATTCATGTACTTATGCATAAATTCTTAATGCTAAACCATGCTTAAAGTTCAAGGAACATTTCTCTGGATTTACTGGCACCTCAACTTAGTGGATTTCATTGTATCCAGCCCAAGAAAAAAATAGAATAAATAAATGAACTTTTAAGCTTTTGGTTTTGCAAATATGTGTGATTATCTATTCTCACTGTTAAAAGTTCTAACTAGAGTGTATAGTATAATTACATAATATTATGTGCTCGCTGGACACTATAAAATTTATACTTATAAGTATCATGAATGTATCACTTTTTTTTTATCTGGCAAACAGGTGCTAAGGAATTCTGAGATGTCTGGTTAAATAAAGAGTAATTCTAAGCATTTATGTATTGTACCTGTACTTCAGAACAATCACACTACCACAACTCATTATTAACACAATCTATAAAAACAGTTCCTGTATGAATATTATCAAAGGAATTTTGTTTGCTGTTTAAAGAAATACTAACAGTATCCATTAGTAAAAGTCAAGTAATACAGTTGTATCTAAATTCATGATAATTTTGATAAAACTGTTGATTTACTTTATCTAACTAAATAGCAAGTACTATCATCACCTTATCATTTAACAAATAAATATTACAATCATGCGCCATTTGCATTCTGGTAATGTTCACATTCTCAAAACCATCAGCTGACTGAGTTTTACTGACATCATTACTAAAAACTGCTAAATGAAGCATAATTGGGCATTACAGTTTTTGTAAATCAATAAAGCTTAGTTTATCTTTACATATACAAACAAATTTTAAGTGAAGTAAAACTTTGATTTTGTTAGTTTGTGTTTTTTCCAAAATGTTTTTCAGATTGTACTTTATTCATTTCTTCAGCTTTAACAATATTACTGCAATTGAGAGATTATTTATATATATATATATATATATATATATATATATATATATATATATATATATATATATATATATATATATATAATGACCTGATTCTTAGTCATGTAAAGGTTCTACCAGTACAAACGAAACATGTAAGATACAATTAACACGTATTTTCCTAATAGTTACAATAAGAGCCGAGCTAATATTATACCACCCATTATGCAATTGTAGTCTGAAGGTACTTTGAGGTGGCATGACCATGACTGTTCAGACGCTTCCTAGTCCGACGACCGCTGAACCTCTATTGATCTTAACTTCAAACTGAACTTGCTTAGTCATAGACCTCAGCTGATTGGTCCTTATATGAAGAAACCATGGTTCATGGCCTGGTACTCATTTGAATTACCCACGGCAAACCCTAAATGATCGTATGGCATTCGATGACTCAGCAGTATATATCTGTTCATTACTCCTGATCACAAAGACATATGAACAACTAGCAGATTTTCTGTTATGTCTCAAACATGAATTTCTATATAATCAGTTTACCACTCCCACCCTTCAAAGTTCTGTGTCTTGCAGGGCTCACAACACTATTTTTTTTTTACTTTTAATGCTATTTGTGCACTGCCCATTTGAGTACCATACACCTCCCGACATGTTACTAATAATTCATGCAAAACAAAAATCAAATTTAGCAAACCAGGGTCAAATTGGCAGTTTTGTTGGCAATTTACAGTGTTATGAATTCCATGCATCACATTGCTATGATCTGATTTTTTTCAATAATAATAATAAAAAAAGAGAATCATATAGGATCAATGAAATAATTTTTAGCTCCACACAGTAACACACACAACTTTCTTAAAATTTGGATTGAAATAACCTGCAGTTCAAATAATCAAAACAAGGTGAAAACCAGATTACTGTTAATCATCAAGACAGAATAATTTGTAAAATCTGAGAAATTGAATAAAAGAATAAATGACATCAAATAGACATGAATAAAATCAACTACAAAAAATGAAATAAAAGATCATGAATTGAGGCACACAGACATGTTTATGATGTTTTCTTTTCACAACAGCACAAGACATGACACCAGTATTTGTAACCTTCGTCTGTATGCACATTGGGTGCACTACTAATGATCCCCAGACATGCTTGCATGCCATTTTCACTCTCCTTTCCCAGATAGCCAGGCAGTCCCAGGAAAGGAGGTATTTTCTCAGGCCCTCTTGAGGGACCTTTCCACACCTATATGTCCTGCATAGGGACTCATATGTATCACGTGGATGGCTTTCTCTATCAAAGAGGGAGGAAGGGAGACAGACTCAGGATGTCACCCCTCTCTTCATATTTACAAAATAAGATTTCTCTTTCAAGGAAGAACATATCTTTGGGCACTGCTAGGAAATTGGGAATTTGCACCCTCTCTGTCCTTCCCAAACTTCTGAGTTACTGAGTTATTCCCGTTTTTCACACCAGGTGCCTCTGGGGCATGCAACTGTTTCTTTCATGATATTACTTAACTCTTAGCTAACCTGGGGTGTTGACCGATTAACTTAAATGGACTTGTATCATCAAGTACTTAACAAGCAGAACTTTAAAGCAAAAATCCCAAAAAGGTCAACACTTGGGTAACTAACAACACTATATCTAACGTTACAGTACATATTAAGTGAAGTTTCGCAAACAAAACACTTAGCCACACATATTTCAAAATGTTGTCAAATGCCATTAATGGTGCTAACCCATTGGCTGAAAGCGGGTATAAGATACGATCGTGGAATGTTCTGACGCACTGTAACATTTTTGTTATCTTTTATTACTTCTTTAATAGAGGATATTCACGTCCATTGTCACTGATTAACGTATATATATATACTTCACTATGAATATACACAAGGGTTTGGAAATGATATCGCAGTTGTTATCCACCATCGTACGTATATACCGCGTATATATATCCACCAGTCCGCATTACCTGGAGGGTTACCCATCCTGGGGTGTGATGATAAATGAAAACTAAGTGTAAACAGGCAAATTTGATTGTGGCTCCACTGGCAATTTTCGGGCCTTTGGAATGGTTGTCTATGATTTTCAGTTATACAGATGTGGCACTGGGAGTATGTATCAGCCAATGTCTTTATTCCTACCCCAAAAAAAGGATTCTCTTGAACTCTTGGGGACACTTTCTAACCTGCCATCTGCATGAGGACCTCTCCCTGATACTAGTCATCCTGAACCTATTTTTACAACATTTGCATTTTGGTCCAGGGATGTTAAGAAAATTCTGGATAATATTGATAAGTCAGGCAAAGATGATCCTGATGGTTTCTTCCCTTTGTTTTTTAAAAGAGTTTCTAGTGTGTGGTTTCCCAAGTTTACTAGATTCTGTAGATTTTTATGTTGACGTAGTATCTTTGTGGATGAGCGCAAGATTAGTAATACAGGCCTGTTACGAAGAGTGGCATATCTGCAGACTCCAGTAACTACAAGGCAATCTCTATTCTCTCTGTGCTCTCCAAAGTTGCTGAAAAACTTATTTTAAAGCCACTATATAAGTACTGTACGTGTATGTGGAATCTGAAGGATTGTTAGCTGATACATCAATATATATACATGAAGCAGTGAGGTACCTGTGATCTTTTAGACTTCACATGCCCTTTGCAAGGGAACCTTGATAAGGGTTTTGAGTGCAGACTAATTCAAATAGATTCAGTGCTGCTTTTGATTTAGTAAATCACAAGGCACTTATTTATATAAACTTCAGAATCTTGGGGTGGGTGGATATGCTTTAGGATTTACTTCAAGATTTTCTTACAGCTAGGCAGCAGCGAATTGGTGTGGACGGGATCTTTTGTGAAGGGATAAATTTTTATTTCTCTATTTATTAATTTTTTCTTTTTTAATAAGTGGTACTCTTCTTTCTGCATTTCCCTTTATTTCCTCTTCTTCCTAATGAACACCCTGTTCTTTGGAACCATGAATTTCAAGTCAATGGCCCCTGTGGGCTTGTTCCATAGGATTAGGTTTCATCTACTGAATAATAATAATAATAATAATAATAATAATAATAATAATAATAATAATAATAATAATAATAATAATAATAATAATAATAATAATAATAATAATAATAACAACTTTGCCACTACAGCTTTTTGCTGCTGAAAATTTAGTAATGAATTAAAATCCTATTAACACAGTTGCAATTTATGATGAAACTCACCACTTGAGGCTTCTTATATGTTGGGTACAAAAGGTGTAAGTATAATATAAGAGGAATGTCAACTGTATAACAAAGCACAATTTTAAGTCTCTAGATACTGTAATAATTTTATATCTTCTACAATCAAGGATTATAAAATTATCTTTAACAGATCACTTACTTAGCTTGTATCAGCTCATGATTACGACGCAGGCGATCATTTGGTATCCAGCTAAGATGAAGAGTTGTTCCCAATGTGACATCTGCTAAGCATTTGATAACTAGATATCCAGGATGATGTATTTTCTCGCCATCACCACGATATCGAGATGGGGGATGCACACAAACATTGTTTTTACCTGAAATAAGTTTTTTTACGTCAAGCAGTTTCATTCAAGTTCTAGGGGAAAGACAATCATATCCACATTGCATATGTTAAGACAATTTTTCTTGACAGATAGTACAGTATCACAAACCTCTTCTACCCTAGATTCCCTCCCATCTGACAATACTCCATACAATTTTTATAGCCTTAACACGAAATTAAGGTTGCTGCTCACAATACCTATCAAAAGTTTTATCCTCACTTAAGCTGACCCATGTTCACTCTTGTTGCTCACATTATAAGCATTTAACTCATACTCCCTATATGAACAATTTTTCATGGGCAACTTGTTTACAGCTTACATAACTGCATTCACTGTATATCAAGAGCTATAAGTTACATTCCCTAATTGAAGCTCTTCCTTCCATTATTTTTTATTCATGTTTTTAAAAACAATGCTTTGGTTGCTGAATACAGATGCAAAATATCTTCCCTGCATATTTTGTCTCTACCTTCATGCATATCATGCTTATTTTGAATTTGAATTTCACTTTACAAAATTATCTATTTGCCAGTTTACTGATTTTAACCAAATCACATGCCCACAAGACACCCTAAAATCTCTGCGATGACAAATTCCTGAACTTCTTTGTAAAAGTTCCTGAATACTGGGTAAAAAATAAATTGATTAATCAATAAATATATCCAAATATCTATCTATCCCACTATCTATCTATCTATAGCAATCAGTGTCCCAGACTGTGTTCATGTGTATATGTATGCCAAGTGTGTGTGCGTGTATATACGTACACATATGCATACCATTCATGCATACTGTATTTAAATACACATGCTATTTATTTAGATGTTATGGCATACAAAAATTTACAAATCCTGACTTATCCAAAACACATCATAAATCAATTTATGCAATCACACATCATTGGTTGAAACCTTTGGTAAACAGGTAATGCAGTATGTTTACTGATAAACACATGTATATATGTACACTACATTTTATCAAAGGATATTATTAAACTGCAGCAAAATAATCATGCACAACACAAGTGAGAGAGATGGGGGTTAACAGATTAAGTAGAAAGACTAATACAATTGCTTACAAAAGAGCAATTTACTTGAAGATATTGCTTGTCAATATAACACACACAAAAAAAGACTGGACACTGCATTTAGTTCTTCTTCCCCTTTTCGCTCAATTGTAACCATTAAATTAGATTGTGTTTTGGGGTAACAGGTATTGCATGTCTATACAAGTCCGAGACACAACAAAACAATTAAGCAGCATTTAGACCTTGTTTGCTGTTCATTCATTCATTTGAAACCAATTAAAAACTACAATATATAATCTCTCTCTCTCTCTCTCTCTCTCTCCCCCCTCCAGGTTTAAAAGCTCTTGTAATCAACTGACCCAAATGTGTAATGTAATCTTTCCAAGGTAATGACAACTGTAGTTTTGCTCTCTCTCTCTCTCTTAACAGTACTCACAGTAATGTAATTAATATAATTGTGTTACTCAGTATATATGCTGCATTACATATTTACCAAAAGCTTCAAACAATGATTTACAATAATCCAAGCTCTATGGTTATAGTAGCCAGTGATGTATGTAAGATGGTGTAAGGATTTCATAAATTCCTATGTCATACAAAATAAATAACATTACTGTAATACACGCCCATATTTGAATGAATGTTTATCATATTTTCAATGTGGAAGTACCAAACTAAATAGTAGCTACTTGTTCCATGTATGTGTGCCTATGTATATGTACTGTATATGTATGGATCACATTGCTGTGAGCTTGCTTGCCTTTCTCTTTCTCTTTCTGGGTTATTCTTTATAAATAAAGAGATTTTTTAAGTCTAGCTCACATAAGCAGTTTCAGGTTACAAGAGAGAGAGAGAGAGAGAGAGAGAGAGAGAGAGAGAGAGAGAATTTCAATGTTAATTTTTTTATACATTTTATATAAAGTATACAGCACAATGTTATTTTATTGTGTGTACAGTACTGTACATTGTATTCTGTGCTGTTGATAAGCAGACTAAATTAAGCTGCTTTTGTTTATAAGCATATTTAGTGTTAACAATTATGCAGTATTGACAGGGTTGGGGAAGTAAGAGTACAAAGTTGCTGTTTTACATCTGTACAGCATTCTCATGTAATACAGTACCTGAAAATTTCCATTACCTGGCAGGGCTTTGGCTGTATTAATCCTGATACGGGAGAGATTACTGGGCATGATGGGAGGAGAGCAGTAGTAATGTTGTTTACAAGAATAAGCATGCAGAGAGGAGTTGTTGGGGAAGACGGGTAGCTGTGGAAGAAGTTTCCTGGGCTGGAAGAGGGTGGGAATGCAATGTTGGATGGGTGGAGAGGGGTAGGCAGGCACTTGAGCTTTTTTTGTTTTATGTTTTTTTTTACTTATGCTTTTTCTACATTTCATTAAAGGATATTACAATACTGTACTGTAACGTGTAATGAAATAACCATACACAAAGCAAAAAAAAAAAAGAGAGAGAGAGAGACATACAGAGACAGACAGAGAACAACTGATACTGTGCTAAGAAACACCCTACTGTACACTACTGTAATGATCATATGTGACACAACTGATTCTGTTTGTATCATCCAAAATCTCAGACTCACCATACCAGTTGCTACATATTGTTAAAACTTTTTTTCCATTTCCAATGCCATGCATGTCAATAAGTTTGTGAATTCACAGCTAACACTATTTTCCTTATTGTTATATAAATATGATATCTTTTATGCACTGGTATAATCTGTAATCTATGTCATGAATTGATTTTTTTTTTTTTACCTTACTCAGCTCAAACCACAGTGTGATAAGATTAGCAGTCCCGTCAATGCCAGTGCTCTTAACTTGCCACTTGAAGTGGTCATCATAACTACTTTTACAACACATAACAATAGAAGTCATAAAAAAATGTCAAAATACGAATATGAATTACAAAATTTATTCTTTGAATTCTGAAGTTTTAAGCTATGTTCAAACTGCCTTTATGGTGCAAAATGATTTTTCCTTAACTGACTAAGAATGTTATTTTCTTGAAAGTTATTCTACTTTTGGTGTATAACTAATTCATTCATAAAGTAACTTGAAGTGCAAGAATATGTAGATAACTTCATATGCTTCCTGGCCAAAAACTGTCAATGCATAGAAATGTGAATGCTAAGTGTAATGTATTTTTAGCGAGTGAAGAAAAACTGACATGCCTAGGCCTAGGAACAAAATCTTAACATTAACAAATGTGTAATTGCATATGTAGATATTTGCTAGTAACCATTATTTTTAAGTAGTTAGGGAATATAACACCAAAAATTTTATCTTTTATGAAAATACAAACAGTATTCCTATGACAAATATAAAATAAATAGGTACAGCCTATAACATGTTTGTTTTTTTATATTTTATTAAAGGATATTGCTGCACTGTACCTGTTAATAAAATACAGTAATCATATGCAACAAAAAAAATAAAAAGAGAGATAGCTACCAAGGGAACAACCAATACCTTGGTAAGAAACACCTTCATCCATAAATGTAGCCTATGAAACACACACACACACACACACCTAACTTCCCTTTCTCCCCCATCATTTTTCATTTTTTTTATTTCTTGGTGTTTTGTCATACAGTAATTTTCACTGCATACAACGACAAATAACGCCCCCTCCAAAAAAAAAAAATTACAAAGCTAAAGAGGGAGAGAGAGACAGTGAGTAGTTTTCATGATTGTTATTGACTTAACAGCACGTCACTTAACATGTCATCACACATCACTTTGTTTATTGCTTTTAATTGGCTGATATGGATGACTCATCAGTTTAATAGTGTATGGTAGAAGGTGCATGAGTGGACAACCACTCATGTTTTTTGTAAGCTTTCCCACTTGGCAGAAATACACATGACATTACACATCATTGTTACTTTTTATTTTTAATGGCTGATGGACATATGCATCATAAACATATCATTCTCTAATGGGCTACATCCAGATCACTCGCTTTTTTTAATGGTTGTCCATGAAGAATTGTTTAAGTTTATTCCTGTTCTATGTACAGTACTGTACTTATATTTGTTGAATTCACATATATTTACTAGAGTTGGAATGGACCCACCTTCACCATCATAGCCAAGTATTTATAGTTGGTTTAATTTCATCCATCCACTCATGGGTGCAGATGTGGCACATGCATGCGTGTAGCTCATGACTGGCTGACAATCAACAATTATGATATTATTAGCTCATTGTTTAAATATTAAAATTTTTCTTCGGAGAGACATTTGAATGGTTATATATTTAAAGAACCCTAATACAGGCAGTCCCCGGGGTTACGTAGAGGGTTCCGTTCCTGAAGCACAACGTAAGCTGGAAAACGATGTAAACCGGAACACTGTACAGTATTAAAAAATTTATAAAAAATTAGAAATTAAGTGGTGAAAATCTTATCTTTAATCCTCTGGCTGTTTTGAAAACTTCCCAATTGATTTACCTTGCTTCTGGTGAGGTGTCCATCCATGATCTTGTAGAATCTCCTCCAAAAATATACAAATATTCTTCCGTTACTCACAGCGGGCTGTAAGACTGAAACGACATAACCTTAGAACAACCGCTGTAACCCGGAACAGATTTTTTTTATGAATATATTTGAAAAGCTCCGTAAGCTTAAAACGATGTAAGCTGAGGCCAACATAACCTGGGGACTGCCTGTACCTTCTTACACAAATCATAAACATGGCAATTTGTGTTAATAACATAATAATACAATCACACGAACGACAATCTTGTATTAAACAGTCTACTCAGATCAAACAAAAAAACAATGGGCATCATGGGCTTTCAGATCTCACTGGTATAGGCCAGGCAACACATGACCTATGCTCACCAACTGTTCATATTGCAAGATTTCCTTATCATTTAAATTTTATTCTATATACAATTTCATTGCACGAATATGAAAATAACTTTATTATGATACCAAAGTTATATCCACATCCGTAAACTGTCCTCTAGAACACAAAATATTGGCAAGAGAAAGGTAGGCCTGTTTGTCTAATAGTTTATGATACTGGCCTTCTTTTAACCCTTTGTGAGCGGGTGTCATCAAATGACGACTATTTATAGCTTTAGAGTAAATTCAGGTATCGTCCTCTGACGATAAACATTTTGCACCATACGGTTTAAACGAATTTTTATGGGAAAAGTGTTCAGATTACTTCCATGGGCCATAAATGATTCATGGCAACTCTTACAGCAACTCTAACAGAGAGCTGTACAGGAGAGAGAGATCAGTTTGCCTTGAGAATTCATGGGGGTAATGTACAGAATACTGCCCACTTTGCTTGGTAGACTCTGAAAGAAGACTGTCATCTACACTTAGCAATTTGCTTCCACAGCTGGTTTTGAAAAACCCCTCGCTCTTATGAGTCTCCTGACATTTTTAAACCTGTCAGAGCAAGAGCAGATAGGTTGTGGTGGAACCGGTGGAAATGCGGTTGTTTGAGAAGCTTTGGCTTCTGTGGAAGGAGTCTGGGGTAGTGGACTAACAGCTTGAGGAGATCCAGGAACCACTCTCTTTGTGGTCAAAACGGGGCTAACAGAGTCATCGTCATACTTCCCTCACCATGTTGAATGGCAGGAAGGCATTCAGGTCTAGGTTTGACCAATTCTGGAGCATGGCACCTGTCACCCATGCCAGAGGGTCCAGTGCTGGAGAGCAAAATAACGGGAGGAGATGGTTCTTTGATGTCGCGAACAGGTCTATTGACAGCTTCACCAACAACTTCCACAGGTCGGTGCTTGCCTGTGGATCTAAAGCCCATTCTGTGGGTAGGACCTGTCTGCGCCGACTTAGCCCATCCGCTAGCACATTTAATTTTCCCTGGATGAATCTTGTCACCAGAACAGTGCGGTTCTTCTTTGCCCACAAAAGGAGGTCCTTGGTGGCCTTGTAAAGGGAGGAGTGAGTGCCCCCTTGATTCTTTATGTAGGCCAAAGTGGAGGTGTTGTCCAACATCACTGCTACTGTCTTGTCGAAGGTCACTTTTGCGAATGATTGAAGACCCAAGTGTATAGCCTTCAACTCTCACACTGATATGTAGATCCTTCTCTTCTGGAGACCAGATCTGAAGCATCTGAATACAAGGAAAGGCTGGGGTGCAGAGGAAGGAGCAACTTCCCTTCCAAAAGTCTTCTTTCTGAAAGCCACCATCTCAAGTCCTCCCTGATTTCTGGAGTAACTGGAAAGCCAAACGAGTCCAGATGGATCTTCCTGTTCCAGCTGGCCTTCAGGAAGAACTGCAGTACCATCATGTGAAGCCTCCCCAGGCTTACGAACTTCTCAATGGATGCAAGGGTTCCCAAAAGGCTCATCCACCTGTTGGCCGACAGGACTTGAGCATGAGGAAGTCACGGACTGTTTGAAGGCATGATTGCACTCTTTTGGGGGATGGGAAAACCAAAAAATTCAGAAAGTCTATTATCATCCCCAAACATAGAATCACTTGAGGCAGAGACAATTAAGATTTCTTCACATTGATGAATAAGCCCAGATCTTGGGCAAGAAGTAAGGTCTTCTGAAGGTCCTCTGTGCACTGTTTCTTTGATGGAGAGTGTAGGAGTCAGTCGTCTAACTAGAGGGATGTACTGATCCCCATGACGTGGAGCCACTTCGCAAGAGGGGCGAGAATGCGAGTGAACACTTGGGGAGCTATAGAGAGGCCGAAACACAAAGCTCGAAATTGGAAGACTCTGCCCTGAAACACAAATCTGAGGTACTTCCTGCTGTCTGGTTGTACTGGGACTTGGAAGTAGACGTCCTCCATATCTTTGGTCACTATCCAATCACTCTGTTGGATGGGAGATAGGATTGACTGATTTGTTTCCATCTTGAATTTTGTCTTCTGAATGATGACATTCAGGGCACTGACGTCCAGGACAGGTCTCCAACGCCCGGATGACTAGGGGACCACAAAAAGACAGTTGTAAAACCCTGGAGTGCTGACATCTTCGACCAACTCTACAGCTCTTTTTGCAAGATGGGATGATACCTCTTCTGCAAGTGCTGAAAGCCTCTCGGAGCCTACTGAGTAGGCTGTCAATGCGATGGGTGTTGACACTAAGGGAGGATTCTCCCTGAATGGGATGGAGTATCCCTCTTTCAGGACTAGCAAGACCCACTGATCTACTCCTCTGGATTCCCATTTCTCCCAAAAGTGTAGGAGCCTTGCTCCCACTGGCACAAGGAGGACTGGACTCTCACTTACGAGAGGAGGGTTTTGAGGGAGTCTTCTTGGCTGGACAGGATACATGCAAATTGGAACGAACACGGTCTAGTCTGAAGTCTTGTCTTACTGCCCTGAAATGGGTGTTACTGCAAAGGCGAGGCCAACTTAACAGAAAATGAAGGTTGATCCTTGAAGCACTTGGCTGACTGGGCTAACAGATCCTGTGTGGATTTTTTCTGTAGATCTCAGGCTATCTCTTGGACTGTGGCTTGAGGGAAGAGGTGCATACGGTCCAAAGGTGAAAAAAGAAGTGCCGACTTTTGGGAGGTAGTTACTCCTTTGGTGGTGAAAGAGCACCAAAGTTCTCTTTTCTTCAGCATACCTATAGCGAATAATGAAGCCAGTTCCATAGAGCCATCCCTAATGACTTTATCGGCGCAGGATAAAACCCCTAGCCAGTCTGCAGACAAGTCCTTTGCCATATCTTTGCAGTCTTCAATTTTCTTTGCCAGCACTCCCACAGTCTAGTCTAAAAAGTTTAGGACCTCGAA
This sequence comes from Macrobrachium rosenbergii, assembly GCF_040412425.1. NCBI lineage: Eukaryota > Metazoa > Arthropoda > Malacostraca > Decapoda > Palaemonidae > Macrobrachium > Macrobrachium rosenbergii. The sequence continues at coordinate 65,469,663 of NC_089795.1, forward strand.
TATCTTGAACATATTCTTAATGAAGTGGTCAAGTTCGGTGGCAGAAAACATGGCCTTGGCTGAAGCAAAAGCTGACCGTCTATTTGAGTCTATCAGGCAGTGACTCCAAAGGAAGGAGCTTCTCCTGTAGCGCACGCTTCATATCTCTTAGAAGCAAGACAAGCAGGGGGAGTGCAGAAGGCTGACTTGCCCTGCTCTCTCTTGTCCGAGAACCAAAAGTCCATTTCTCTCAAGGCTTTCCTGGATGAGGAAGACAAAACCATCTTGGGGAGCCTGGAGACCTCTACAGGCTGATTCCTCATACAGAAGGTGGAGGCAGGAGAAGCCGGGACAGCTGGCAAGAAAAAGGACAGAAAGGCGACCAGGAAATACCTAAACAGGTTAGCGAAAGGCGATGAAGATGAAGCCTGGTATAAAACCTCCGAAGAAGAAGAAATCAATGAGGTTGGTAAGTCAGGAGGGTCTTGAATTATTGCTGGGTTCTTCTGAAAGAGACCCATAATCTCGTCTAGTTGGCACTGAATCAGGTCCATCGAAGAATCATGCAGCATGGAGCCAAGAGTGGATGTAGAAGTTAACTGTAAAGATGGAGCCGGTCGCTCGGAGAGTGGCGCTGGATGTTTGACAGGCGGCGCCGGGCACTGAAGCATGGGCACTGGGTGCTCAGGAGCCACTGGGTACAGTACTCCGAATCTGTTGGGCACTTAGATGACGAAGCTGGGCGCTTGCATGAGCAAGATGGACACTTGGGCGACAAATACTGGTGTACAGGAAGGAGAAACTTGTTCCGGGCTGGCCCAGAAACTACAGGTCAGCTGAGGACTATGCTCAGGTTCCTTCACATGCTTGCAGGGAGGCAGAGAAGAGTGGTCTGTAACCACTGCATGACTCTTCAAGGGACGAGATACCTCATAAAAGTGCCCTTGGAGCCCCTTGTCCGAGCCGAGTCTGAAGAACTAGAAGAAACTTCGTGGACTTCCTTTCGGACGCCTTTCCAGCAGCTGTCCACCGAGTCTTGGGACTGCTTGACAGGCTCGGTTGAGGGGGTGCCTACCCGTGGGCAAACCCCATCGACCTCTCTTGGACTACCAGTATGCCTCCTCCCTGGTGCATGGGAGTTTGATAGCAAACTTTGTCTAGGAGTGCCGGCAGGACGGATAGACACCTCCTCCACTAACACTTCACTTGCACTTGCACTCTTAGCACTGGCTTAATCCATAAGAACTTTAACTGAGGCACTTAACTGTTCCATAGTAGAAACTATGAGCCCAAAATTCTGATCAACACGGGCTTCTAGGGTGGCAATGGCATCAGGATTTTTAGTAAGGGGGGCTGGGTGAAGGAGTAAGCTGAAAAGCTAGAGGGCTGGTTAAAGGGGAAACAGCAATAGGAGTAGAAGAAAGAACAGGTAAATTGGTTATTCCTGATTAAGGAGTACACTCTATGCTAGCTACATTCCTAGCTTCAGCTCTAACTGTTGCTTTTCTTTTTCTGTCTCTCTCTAACTTATCTAAATGAGATTTTAAAGTTTTCCACTTCCCATGATCTCAATCCCTGCATTCAATACAGGTGAAGTCACTCAAACAAGTCTGTCCCCTGCAACTACTACAGATTGTGTGGGAATCATAAGACGCTTTTGTCAACCTAATTTTGCAGCCTTTGCTACAAAACCGGATACTAGAAGCACTAGTGTCAGACATTGTTGGGAAAAGTAAAAAATTATGAAAAAACAGGTCTAATATAACCTAAGCTATTTGGAAATAGCATGAATGCTACCAAGATCAAAGAATACATCACCAAACGGAGACTAAGAACAACCATCCGGTGACCAAATTCAAACCAAAGCTGCTTGAGATAACTGAAGTACAGTCATTAACCGCCAGAAATGAACTGAGCTCTTCAGCTGTGTTGTACCTATCCTTCCACGAAAGTGGGTGGGACCTTGTCATCTACACTAAAACAATAGAGCACTACCATGAATTTCAAAGTTTTAGCTGCCGTGTGAGTAAGAAACATAGGCTATGTAATTATTTGGTAAGTTATATATAATATAAAACTATATTTTTCATATTGGCATAGCCAGGATGATTCTTGCTTCTAAAGCAGTCTATGAGTTCTGTGCTAAATTCTGAAGGTACAATCAAAATGCAAACACTGAAGAAACATGTACAGTACTCACAGAAAACAATATCTCCATCTTCATATGCTGGCTTTGATGATTCAGATGAAGTAATCCCTAAGAAGCTTGAAGCCCGCCGAAGTATGCCATTCAACGACATGGTAGCCTTGGTTATCTTACAGAAGCAGATTTAGATGAAGTACTGTACACAATAATCCTAAGCCAACTCTCTCAATCTTGATTTCCTCATGATCCTTGAAGTTCAAATAGAAGGAAGGATTAACCTTGACACAAGAATCAAATACAGTATATGGCTCATTGAATGAGTTGCCAACAATGTCTCATTAAAAAATTACTAATATTGCTTTGCATAATTAAACAACAGTATGTTAAAGCATTACTGTAATTATACAATTTCCAGGAGGATAAACAATTAGGTCCAAAAACTGTACCTATTAAAAGATTAATCATTTTGATATAATGAACATATAGTATTACAAATCAAACAACAGTGCAACCAGCCTGGTATCCAGACTAAGTTAGGATTTAGTGAAAGGTCATTGAGAGAGAGAGAGAGAGAGAGAGAGAGAGAGAGAGAGAGAGAGAGAGAGAGAGAGAGAGAGAGAGAGAGAGTTATACTGTATTGTGGATCTTCAGATGTCACATAGCAGACAGCTACAACCAGCAATTAGATGGGCACCATGAGAGTAGCCCCATACACCGTACTCTGTTTACAAGAGGAAAATTAGAAGTGTATATGTCCTGTGTACAGTATATGAAAAAGAATATGAATGAAAGGGATACCTTCTGGGAGTATCTGAAACTTACCTAAGTGGGTTGAAAAAACAAGTACAGTAATGATGCTTGTGATACAGATTTTTAAAGCAAGTGATGTAGATATCATAGAAAGATGTAGTTGTTAGGAGAGAGCCTTGTCGAAATGTGTTCAGATAGGGGCCTGCCTGATAGAAACATCTGGTCTCTACAGTAAATACATTATTCATAAGTATACTAAGGGAAGAGAAAATGACAGGGAAATATTTGTCAGATTATGAGGTAGTGCAGAGTACAAGAGATACAAGTTGATAATATGGTCAAACAGGAGTGGTTGGTATTTATATGATTTTAATAGTTTGAAAGTAAAGTGAAAACCGAAAGAAGCTTTAGCTGGACAGTATTAGGAAGGTATATAATACAGTATTGTATGTGGATTTTGACTGATGAAGTAAAATAAGACTGACAGGGCAAGAGTTGCAGGATAAGAAAATGGGTCTTGAATAGTGTGAAAAGGTTCATATTTGCAGCTGAAAATATGCTCATTGGAGATAGTGAAGAGAAGCACCAGAAATTATTGGAGAAAAGCTGAAAGTAAAAGTAAGAGTCAGATTAGGGGTGTAAATGGAAACTGAAGATGGAGCAATGAAAGCTAATATGGATGGTTCATGAATGGAAATGGCTGATTTGCAACAAGTGATAGTAGGATGACAAAAGAGGCAAATCACAGGATAAGGTAAAAAGATTGTAAATACAAAAGATTTTGGAGAGAATTCAAGTGTCTAAAGAGGCCAAAGATGAAATGTGATTCAGCTAATGATTAAAACAATCAGAATCTAGAATAATATGCTTGTTTTCTAATAAAGATGAAATGTGATTCAGCTAATGATTAAAACAATCAGAATCTACAATAATATGCTTATTTTCTAATAACCGAGACTTTTTCAAGACACCATCAGCTCACTGGTCAACAAGGACATGCAAAATCCATTGGTTACTCTCATGAACTACCACAAAAATCAACAAATTCTTTTTGTAATTATTATATCAGATTTATAGCCAAAAGTATAGCTAAATTTTACAAAGTTTAATAAGAAAATGAAAAACATCACAGTGTGGAGACCTAAACTTTCTATAACTGGAGTGCTGGGTAAGGGGTATGCTCAAGGATGAGTAAGGGAATGGGGGAGTAGCATAGCTCCCCAGTCATGTAGGACATAATATCCTAGATGAGGCTAAGTAGTCAGAGGGGTAAAGCAAAGGCCTCCCTCCCTTCCTCAAGGAGAATACTTCATAGTAGGTAATGTTTGGTTACCTTGCATCCATTTTAAGTAGCATCTGACTCTTTTCACTATAAAATAGTATTAGAGGTGGAGGGGTCCAGGCAAGATGCTAAATCCTAGGTGAGGATATATGGAAGGCTAGGGTTCAGTAACCCCCATCAGGCAGGCTGCTGCTTCATCCTTTTGTACAAAGTTAGGTTCAGATGTGTTCAAACAGCATATGATAATTTTCATAAGGGAAGATATCGGGGGTCCAGGAGTTGTGAATGCCTCTAGTCAGGTAGAACAATCCATCTGCAGAGAGTGTATGCAAGATCACCAGAAAGGTAGCACACTGCATCCTAGGTTAGGTTAGGTTAGAGCAGCAGTTTCAAGTGAAATTTTATTTCGGAAGGTCCATGGTGAAGTTCAATGAAAGGGATGAAGCCCCTGTTTAGGCAGGATGCTGCATCTTGAGTGAAAATATTAAGTTAAGATATATCCCTTTTTAATCCTTTTTGAATGGCACTTAATCTTTCTTTTCTTCAACTCAACAACACACACACACACCACATTTATTTTTTCCACAGCTTCTCTTGTGTTTTGAGTATATCTCACCTCTTCCATTGAAAGAGAAAGATTAATGGTCAAAACATACAAGCTTACAATTACTGATATTTTGTGTCACATACCTTTTATGCTTGAAATATAATCAACCCAAGTACAGGCAGTCCCCGGTTTATGATGGGGGTTCCGTTTTTACGCCGCGTCGTAAACCGAAAATCGCCATAAACCAAAAAATCATCCAAAATCTTAAAAACTCCTAAGAAAACTTTACTTTTAATGCTTTGGGTGTATTGAAAATGATGTAAACTGCATTTTTAGTGAGTTTTTCATTAAAAAAAACTCCAAATTTTGGTTATTCTGCCGTTTTGGAGCCATATTTCTTCAGTCAGATTGGCGTACAATGCGTCGTAATCACAGAAATGTGTTGTAAACCAGGAAATAATTTCTGATGAATATATCTGAAAAGCGTCGTAACCTCAGAACGTCGTAAGCCAGACCTGCTGTAAACCAGGGACTGCCTGTACATAGTCACCGAAATATCAGGAACTTAACCTTTGTACGACTGAAAATGATAATTAGCCAGTAACCTGCACATACAGACCTCCACACAATTAACCAGCTCACTCTGCATGCTGTCTGACCAATTACCAGTGAGAGGCCAAATTATAATTAAAAGGGGAAGGATTGCACTGCTATGCATCCAGAATTGGCTGACTGAGAATTGTAGGATTCATTTAAGAGCTTCTGGGGCTGACATATGCAATACAGTATTCTGACTCATTCAGAATAAGTAGAGCATTTCAAATCATGTTATTGTATAGTCCAAACAATTTGAAATGTACTAACCTAATAGTAGCCAAAGTCTTATACTATGACACCCAGGTTACTTCACTCATATGCTATCCAAATTGCAATTAAATCACTGCATTGCATTGTGTATATTATTGCATTGTGTATATTATTGCATTGTGTATATTAATCTAAGACATAAAACGATATAAATTTACTGTCAGTTCAAATGGTGCATTCAACAGTCCTAGCTTGAATTAGAATCAGATTGGCATGAGCACAATCTCTACTTCGTAACCCTCATCCAAAGCACACCTCAAGAAATTCTCCTTACATTTAGGTATGCATATCTCCCAAAGGAAATCTCCCTAAATGAACTTTAAGATGAAAAGGAATACTTAAGTGGACTTGGAGGCACCGACAACTATGGTTGCATTCCCTTTTCTTGAATCCCTACTTGTTAGAACTACAATTGACATCCAGTATGTGCATATCCTCCTCGGACTAAGCGAGAAGAGAATGGGCAAAGAAGGGGTCAGAGCCAGTGAAGATCAGGAAGGAAAAGCAGTGGAGAAATGACATTTTTATGATAAAATAAAGCTTTATATATATTTACCAAGCAATTACATAGCTACCAGCTTTGTACGTGGCAGTCTAACGAAATTCAAATTTTCGCGGTGGTGCTGCCATCGTTAGTGTAGGTGACAGGGTCCCCCCCCCACTTTCGGGACTGATAGGTGCAACTCAGCATAGAGCTTCAATTTGTATAATGACTAAATGTCCATTGAGGGGAGGGGGGGGGATCCGATTATGCAATTGCTTGGTAAGTATATATAAAACTTTACTTTATCGTACAAATGTCATTTTTATATAAGTGACTTACCAAGCAATTACATAGCTGATTCCACATTGCGAGGAAGTGGGAATCATGGACATGTTCTAATCCAAAGCATTGGGTCAATGCTTGTTGTACCTTATCTGGTAAGAGAGCTGCTTCAGGTGGGTACCGCCTCTGGTCGACGCTCATCTTAACCTGTAGAGGGCATGGCAGTATGTATTGGCCAAGAGTCTCCCCTACTTCAGTGGGTACTTTGCAGCCATGGAAGTTCACCAATGGCTGACAAAGACAAAAAATAGTGCCCTTGCCCTGGGCACAGACCAGAATAAACACAACAATGTCATCTACAACCAAAATTAAGAACCACCACCCCAACCATTGAAAACTGGCGGGTACTCCCTTAAACTCAACGACCTTACAACAAGGCGAAGAGACAGTAGAGGGGCAGAGAGCCCCCTATGCTTCCTTTCCCAACCACGCCAGCCATGGATCCCAGAAGTTGGCACCGAGCGCATGGAGTTTGGTGTCGAGCACCCCATTGTTGACGCCGAGGGCCCAAATGCTGGCGCCGAACCTCCACAGTTGGGATTGGTGCCAATTGGTTGGGTGCGGAAGATTAACGAAGTGAACACCAAGTGAGTCAAGAAAGGGGGCACTCCTGGCTGAGTGCGAGCACTCGAACCTCATGAGCTTTGACCTTAAGAGGAGATGAAACATCTTGAATTTGAGAATGCACTTCTGTGATCGAACTTCTAAGGAAGAAAGTACATTCTTTGACAGAGGGCATGAAGGGTTCTTCACTGAGCACCGAAGGTTGTCGGAGGGTCCTCTGATCTTTTCTGTCTTCTGACGATAGTACTGTACTTCAAGGCTCCCACAGGACAAAGAAGTCTCTCTTCCTCCTCTGGCCCGAGTTTGTCCATTACAGTACTCTTAATGGTAGAGGGAGACAACTTCCTGTCAGTCCTCAGGAAAGGTAAAAAGTAGGCTAACTGGCTTATAGAGGTTTCAGAAGACGCAATGTTATTTTGTCGATACCATCCTTTGAAAACTGACCACTTGAATTGGTATAGCCTGCCAGCAGAAGATACTTTGCACCTAGCAAAAGCTTCTGTAGCTTGCTTCAAAAAGCCTTTTCACTCTGATGAGGCTCTTAACAGTCTGAAGCCTGTCAGCGCCAGAGAGGACAATCCCTGATGGGGCATGAGGAAGTGGTGCTGTTTGAACAGCGACTGTCTTTGTGGCAGAAGTCTTGGGGTCTATTAACAGACACAGCAGATCTGGAAACCATTCCTTCCTGGGCCAGAACGGAGCGATCAGGGTCATTGAGACACTCTGGTGAGAGGAGAACTTGTTGATCGCTTCCCTGATCAATCCGAAAGGTGGGAAGGCGTGGACATCAGGGCCCGTCCAGTCCAACAGCATGGCATCCGTCGCCCATGCGAGAGGGGTCCGGGACTGAGGAGAAACGGGGAGGCAAACGATGATTTCTCAATGTTGCGAAGAGGTCCACAGCTAGTTTGTCTCAAAGTTTCCAGAAATCATCACATACGAGGGAGTCCTGAGTCCACTCCATTGGCAACATCTGATTGCAGTGATTCAATTCGTCTGCAAGGACGTTCATTTTTTCCTGCAAGAAGCGAGTAACAATCTTCACCTGGTAAGCGAGTGATAATCTTCACTTGGTACTGATCTGCCCAGAGGAGGTGGTCTTTCGCTGACTCATAGAGGGAGAAGGAGTGGGTGCCCCCTTGTTTGCGGACATAAGACAGCACCATGGTGTTGTCTGCATAAACCACTACTGCTTTGCTAGAAACTAAAGGAGAAAAAGCCTGGAGACTCAGTTGAATGGCCCTTAGTTCCTTCACATAGATGTGGAGCTCTTTGATCTACAGGCCACATCCTTGAGATCTTCCAACTCCCTAGAAGGGCTCCCCAAACCTCCTGAAGCATTGGAATAAAATTCTGGGTGCAATGTTAGAAGAGACTCCCCTCTCAAAGTCTTTCCACAGACAACCACCATTGAATGTCCATCTTGATATCTGAGGAGATGGGGAGAAAAGGAAGTCTGCCCCTCTTTACAAACAGTTCTACTGAGGCCTAGGTCGCCAGCAGACTCATCCACTGAAGCACTGAGCAAGTCCAAGAAGAGCGAAGCAGCCAATTGTCGAGATAGAGACAAATGTTGACATCGGGAAGGTGAAGCCATTTCCAAAGAGGAGCTAGGATTCTAGTGAACACTTGTGGGGCGGTGGACAGGCTGAAGCACAAGACTTGAAACTGGAGAATTTGCCCCGATATACGAAGTGCAGGAATTTTCTTGAGTCTGGATGTATCAAGTCATGGGAAAAGGCATCCTGCATGCCCAGGGTAACCATCCAGTCACTCTGATGGAGAGAGGACATGACCTATTGACTGGTTTCCATATGAAATTTGGTTTTCAGCACAAAACGATTCAGGAAGCTGACATCCAGAACTGGCCTCTACCCTCTGATGACTTGGGGACCATGAAGAGACGGTATTAAAATCCCTCTGAGTTGAGATCTAAAACCTCCTCTATTGCTATTGCCTCTTTGCGAAGAAGGGACTCTACTTCTAGAGAAAAAGTGGCAAGCTTCTCGGAGTGAGCCAAGTAGGCAGTCAAGTTGATCGGCGACTTGGATAAGAGAGGTTTCTCATGGAAAGGTTCTGCCCCTCTGCAGCTCCATTCCTCCTATAAGAGGTGTAGCCTGGCTCCGACCGGGGCAAGAGGGACTGTGTTCTCATTTCTTAGCAGCTGGTTTAAATAAAGACATTTTGGTCAATCTAGACGGGGACATCTAGATTAAGGTTCATACTTTCCTCCTTGAAAGGGCTGCTCTAGAGGAGAGAAGGACTTGGTTATTGTTGCGGGAGCTTCCTTAGGCCGCTTGGAAAATTGAGCCGGAAGATCAGTTGTCGATTTCTTCTGAAGGTCAGAGAGGATCTCCTTAACAGTGTCTTGGAGCTAGAAATGGGATCTGCCTAATGGAGACAATGAGAAAGGTGACTTCTATGTTGCAGTGACTCCTTTAGTGGCAAAGCCGCATTGCAGCTCTCTCTTCAAGATTCCCATCAAAAACAGGGAAGTGAGCTTGGAAGAACCATCCCTACGTAAGACAGTACTGTACTCCGAACCAGTCAGAGGAGAAATCTTTGGCCAAGACCAGACAATCCTCGATTTTTCTAGCTAAAGCCCCCACCGTCCAATCAAGGAAGCAAAATATTTCTAATACCTTGAACAGGAAATCTTGGCTGCGGAGAACGTAAAACAACGAGTGGCGTCAACCAAATTGGAGAAAACCCCCTGGAAGATGGCAAAGATTCCCTAAGAGGGAGCTTCCACAATGGCATAGAATCGATACTTTTTCTTGAGAAGTTTGGAAGGAGGGCTTTACCTTGGTCCCTCTTCATGGCCAGACACTCATCCACTTCTCAAAAAACTTTCTTTGAAGAGGAGGAAAGCACTAGCTTGGGGAGGCAAACAACGTAAGCAGTACATTTCCTCAAAAGAAATGTCGAGGCTGGGGAAACAGGAGCAGCAGGCTCGAAGAAATCTGGAAAATTTGCCAGAAAGAATCTTAGCAACGATGAATAAGCAGACGAAGGAGCAGTATCTTGTTCCAGTTCATCCTCGTCTTCTTTGGAAATGACAGTTTCTTTTTAAAAAGCCCATCAGTTCCTCAAGCTGACACTTAATTGGGGCTAAAGCAGAATTTTTCTGAGCTGATGAAGAAGGAAGAGGCGCCGAGCGCCCCACTTTTGACGCCGAGAGCCCAAATGTTGGCGCCAAACACTCCATAGTTGGCACCGAACGCTCAACAGTTGCTGCAGAATGCTCCACAGCTGGTGCCGAACGCCCTGAAGTTGGAGCTGGGAGCCTGGAATTTGGTGCCGAGAGCCCAGAATTTGGCGCCAAGCACTCCACTGTTGGCAACGAGTGCCAAAATGTTGCCGCCGAACACTCCACAGTTGGCACCAAACACTCTACTGTTGGTGCCGAACGCTCCACAGTTGGCGCTGAGCAGCTGGGTGCAAAGCAGGCGCCAAGCGAGTCGAAATAGAGGGGTGTTCCAAGAAGAGAGGGCGCTTAGCAGACAGTGACGGGCGCTTACTCGAAGTATCATATCGCTTAAAGACAAAAATGGGCGCTCGTGACTCGAAAGAGGTCCTGGACAATCCCAAGAAGGTTGATGACAAGCAGAAAAAGCGGTAGCCTCCTTATATCTCTTGACAGGAGGAGGAGAGCTGTCTGCCACATTGAATTATCTTTTCAAAGGCCGAGAGACGGAAGATCAACGCTGCTGACGCCTCGCATCCAGCAAAGAGTCTTCCAAATCTGACGACAGATGAGAAGCACTGAACAAGATGCCTTTTTAATGGCACTCTGTCGTAGCCTGGGACCGTGCAACAGGCTCAATGGAGGGGGCGACTGCCGTGGGCAAACCCCACTGGCCTCCCTTGGACCTCCGGTATGTCTTCTCCCCAGTGCAGGGGAGTGGGACAGTGACCTTTGTCTAGGAGCACCGGGGGACGGACAGCCACCTCCTTAACACTCACAACACTGTCACTGCTGCAACACTGACACTTGGTGGCGTTTTCAACACAAAATCCCTGAAAGAGGAAGTTAATTACATAACAGTACTGGCTAAGAATCTTGCTCTGAGACTGGCAACAGCGTTGGGATCAGAAGCATGGGAACCTGGTAAAGTAGTGTGGGGTAAATGTGTAGGAGGGCTAAGGATGCGAGACATAACATGAATCAAAGGAGAAGAAACAGAGCTATCTTCTAACACATCAGGTAAAGAAGGAATCTCATGACTAGCTCTACCTTCGACTCTAAGACCGCCTTCCTTTTCCATATCTCGGTCTAAGTTGTCCAGATGGGATTTCAAGGTCTTCCCAATCCTGACACCCTGGACATGCCTACACTTGCCACACTTAGTGTGCAAATCATAAGCCCCTTTAACAAGTCTAATTTTACACCCCTCAATGCAATAACGAATGTCTGAAGAACTGGAAAAGCCACCACAAAGAAATGAGAGAGAATACTTCACCAACAATACTGGACAAAAAATCCAAAAAAGATGAAGCAGCGACTGCACAAGACTACCGATGTTAATCGGGAGCCGGCAGAAAAGGAATTGAAGCTCTATGCTGAGTTGAGCCTATCAGTCCCGAAAGTGGGTGGGACCCTGTCGCCTACACTAGTGATGGCAGTGCCACCATGAAAATTTGAATTTCTTTAGACTGCTGTGTAGAAAGCTAGTAGCTATGTAATTGCTTGGTAAGTCACTTATATTAAATGGTAGTTTTCCACCCGTAGAAGACACAAGCAGCACCTTCCTTGGCTTCTTCCACTTTAACCAGTACTTCTTCCACTGGGAAAATGAGCACTAAAGACACTCAGCACAGTTCAGAGATGGCACACACACACTCCTGGTCTCTGCAGAAAGAACAGTACGAATGTGGGTCAACATCAAGAGGACATGAACCTACACTTGTTAACATTCTAGACATTTATGTTGGTCATTCTTGTGAGCAGAAAATCAGGTATCATCATCTTACAATAGTCAAATTCAAACAGACAAGCGTAAGTCAGTAACCACTCAGACCAGAGGAAACTTAGCAAAATTTTAACAACAGCCATAATACACAAGAGTGAAGTGCCAATGTTTGAACAGCAAAGCAGGTGATGGAAAAGTGATGCTGACATTCAATCAAGTGGGTAGGGACCCCCACCTAATGCTAGTTAACTAACTTGTCACCAAGCTGCAATTACTGGACCAGCTTCCACTGAAGGTAATCCATACAAAAGACAAAGGCTTGTATTTTTGTGGGAACAAATAGGCAGGTAATGGTGCTGACCAAGCCTATTGTAGACACTTCATTACTGTAGTCTCATCATACAGAACCACACTTTATATGGATACTAGGCCATCCTCAGAAACCTATGGTAAGCAATAAATATAAGGTACTTTAAGGGGCTCTGGGTAGGCAAAGCTGCAGTCAGGTAAGGGGTTATTAGAGAGAGAGAGAGAGAGAGAGAGAGAGAGAGAGAGAGAGAGAGAGAGAGAGAGAGAGAGAGAGAGAGAGAGAGAGAGAGAGAGAGAGAGATATTAGCTGGGATAATTTTGTAAGATAATAATTGCTCTTACCATGGCCTAGTCTGTTTGTTCAGCTTTATGTATGGGTCAATCATTAAATGGTAGGTTTAGATGGTAGCTCTACTGCCACTGCCCCGTGCTTCACCCCTTTGTTAAAAGGGAAAGGGAGGAAAAGTTATGCTTCATGAGCTGAAGCTCTCATCAGGGCTGGTGCAGCATGTACTCAGCCTGACTGCTGCCTTGCAGAGGAAGGAAAGAAAGGTAGAAGAAACAGAGGGAAGCTAGTCATCCATTCATAAAACCTGCAGCCTTATGCCCTCCGAGTACCTTAGATGTGATACTTTTTGTTCCAGAGGAGCCTGGATGACTACAAAGGATTTACAGGTATCATCCCTGAAGTAGAATGAGGTAAAGGTAGTCTGATGTCTCTGGACACCTGTTCTCATTTCCTACCCCTGACTTCATGAACTCTTGCTTGGGCTATTGGACTGTCCCCCTTACAGGGAAAATTGTATGCCCACTTGACTGCTCCCCAAAGCCAAGGAGGAGGTGTTGGAGGGTTTTCCTCAACACATCCTCATGCCTGCTGGTACTCACAAGAACTGACAGGTTCTTATTTTCACCACAAACACAGGAACAAACAAAAATGAGTCACAGTCATCTGAGTGTCAGGCAAGTTACTATAGGCTGTGCAACTCACCAGCTGTTTCACTAAGGCTTAAGGCTAGCAGAAAAATTTACAGAACAAGACCTCAGTCTGAGGCCTCCTCCAAGGGCTCATACGGTGCCTGCATTAGACTGCAGAGTACAAGACTCACATCCCACTCTGGGGACCAAAGCTATCAGGGTGAGCAAGACTTTAAAGCTCCTCATGAGCATGGACATAAAGGAGTTGATATTAAGGTAATTACTGTACACTAAATAATTGCTGTACACTACATTTAAACAGGAGGATTCCTCAGCGTGAGCTGGACTTGGTCGCTGAAATTCAGTGACTCGCAGTTAACTTGTGGTTAAAGGGGGAATTAATGGGGACGACTACTCATTCACCTGCTGTTAACTTTGCACTTTTTCCTTCAGCATCAGCTTGCTTTTAAAATGTTATTTTTTCCTACAAGAATACAAACCATCTTCTTTTATGTAACAGACTCACTCCTTCATGGAGTTTCTCCAGAGGGAGGTTTCTTGTCAGTATAGCCTGATGAAACAATCTGAAGGGTAGTAGTCTATGCATCCTCTAGCATGTAAAATTTCCTTTGGCATATCAATAGTGGGGGAAATAGTTTTCTCAAACTGACAGACAGCAGGGAAAATTCTGATCCTCAGATCAACTGTTAACCTGATCCAAGAAACCACAAGCAAGCAATGATCAAAACAGTCAAAACGACACTCTCGCCTTTGGAGTGCACCCTAGAGTACATTCTACTATGAGACGGGTTCCAAAATGGAGTTGAAGTTGCTTCCCCTAGATCATTAAGCTCAAAAATGAACAGTAGTTGCTTCCCAAAGATCATTAAGGTCACAAATTGTCTAAATATCTTGAAATTACCATTCTGACTCTACCTGCAGGAAGTCTGAAGGAGAACACTCAGGTTTTGATATTTTCAACAAAGCATTAGTTGAATCCTCTCCCAAGAGGATGACACACCAGTCTGTCCTGGTGATCACTCCTGGGACAAAGGGTACAAACAATTCGACCTGGCCATACTACAAGCTCAATCAAAAGCATGCGGCTCACCATAATACTCAGTGATGTGCAACTTTTAATGCATGAACCCCTTTGTCCAGATGCACACAATCTAAGGGTCATTCATATGTGCATCAGGAATTCTGGATAAACCAGGCAATGCCTGAGGATCTGAATGATCACACAGATGCTGATCATCCTACCCAAAGGTAATGTACAGCAGCAACCTACTGCATAAGAACCCTCTGCCTGCATGTGCACTATCCAAGGGGCAAAAATTTAGCACTGATTCTTCTCTAACATCTAGGCAGAAAAACAAATGGAAAAATCCAGGACAGATCTCTTGTTTAGGAAGGAATAAGAGAGACTGGTTAACAAGATGCCTCAAGAACCCATTGTCATACCTACCTACTGCAAACATCATCCACATGTGAATGAATGCTGTCACCAAACCCCAAAGAAAGAAAGCATTCACTCAAAGTCTGCCTAGACTTCTTGTCAGAGGACTTCCAAGACCGCCTTTTTTCTTCTTCTTCCTAAAAGAAGAGGAAGCAGCAGAAGATCATGAGGAGGAGAAGGAGCTCAAGGAGGTGGAGAAAAATGTGCACTTACATTTCTTCACCTTATCCTCTCCATGAGTCTTATTCTCCTCAGCTATACCTCAACTATGTAGCAGCATCAGAGTAGTAGAGCCTGTGCTCAATACTACAAGGATATCTCCAAAAACAAGATGGCTGCTGCAAGAAGCTCAACAGCACTGGGTTTCCTACTGGGAATGACAAAAGGAACAAGAGGTGAAAGACAGCTTGCTTGGAGTACCAAGAGACAGAAACATCTACCACTAGTCTAGTAAAGTTGCCTTCTCACATGGGAAGAGCTCAGCATGCACACCTTGGTCAACACTGTTGGAGAATAAGGGCTAGTCGCCTACCCTTAAATCTGTAACTCCCTCACCAAGCCAGAGGAGAACAAACAAAAAGTGGGGAGTGAGACAGAGGGGAGTCCAAGAGAGAGGAGCATTAAAAATTCAGCAGTACCAAAAATGAAGCAGTCCCTCTCACAGAAACCATAAAACATCATTTGGCCTCCCTCAGCTTCTACTCCTTACAGGACCTGCCACTGGAGAACAACAAAACTCACTTTGCTAACATCATAGGCAAAAACTGGCCAATGCCCACTTACGTCTTTCACACCTTTAGTTGTTCACTCTGTTAAACAAAAGACACAAACACCATTTTCACACAAAACAAAAAAGATACAGGCAGGCTTATGGGGGTTCCCCACATGCCTTCCAATCAGCCACCTTGTTACAAAGTTTCAAGGATTTCTCAATGGCTGTAAATAATTACTATTTACTTGTTCTTTAGTGATGTCATAACACCCTGAGGACTTGTTATCCTGCTCACCAGATGGAGTCAAGGGGCAACTGACAGGCTTACTTGCACACCTTTTTCCATTACAGTATAAGATCTTCACTCAGAATGCATACATTAAGTAAGCTAATAGCATCATTTTTAAGAATCATTCAGAGCTCATAAGTCCACAGGAGCCAAGACCATAGTTTAAATCTAGGTTAGTTTAGGTTAGGGAAAGTTATTCTAGGATATATACCTGCAATTATTATTACCTTTTTTTGGTAATTTTTACACAGTAGTTTTCTCCCCTTTTGATTTTTCCATGACTTCATACATTAGTGCTGCTGCTTCTCTTGCAGATTTTTCCACTGTTGTTACATGGTAGGTGCTTTCATGTTTAACCAAATTTGAACTTTAATACCAGCACACATGCATGCGTGCTGTGTTTAGTAGCAGCCCCATGAGGATGAACACTCGAGGTGAATGAATGATGGAAATCTTATGATGATTTTTGTATTAGACACATTACAGAGACTTGTGAACACAGCATACATGCTAAACTCCAATATGAAGTACTGGTATTTAAATAATACAAAACCAGAGTATTTTGTAACCCAAAACCCTAGGTTTCCCCTCACATTTCCCATAATGATATATAATGGATGCATAAAACACAGGATAGACAATGTTTCATGAGTTTGGAGGGTCTGAATTCATCTTACCATTGGCCCTTTTGGAATTGGAATATGAAATTTATCCCAAAGGCCTAGCGCTGGGACCTATGAGGCCATTCAACACTGATGGGGAAACAGAGTTAAAAAGGTTTTATGGTTTAACAGGAGGAAAACCCTGTAGTTGCATTATGAAACAACTGTCAAGAGAGGGTCGAAAGTAAGATGGAAGAAAGATAATATAAATGGTGGTACAGTAATAGGAATGAAGGGGGATCCAACTAGGGCGCAAAGGGGTGCTGCAGAGAGCCTTCAGCAATCCCTATAGTGCACCGCGTGAGGTAATATAAATGGTGGTACAGTACTGAAGGGGATCTACGGGCTTAGCCCCATTTGTTTACCATTATCGTTTAGGGTTTAGGCTATCAACCCTACCCATATTTCTGGCTCCAGTTTTTCACACTTAACATAAATTCCTTTAGCAAGCAGTATTGTAGTCTACAAAAGCGGGGCAGTCTAGCGAACCTTAATAATAATCTTATAGAATTCCCCCAACCCTTACCCTAGCTTAGTTAAACTAGCATAGCCACCCTCAAAACACAGGCTAGGGTGAAGTAGCCTAATCAATAGTTACCAAAAAAAAACTGAAGAACACAACTCTCATTAGAACAACGATTGTACCGATATATACAAAACACTTACAAAAAGTTACACTTATATAGAGGCGTGAAATCTGAGAATTCGAAAACCTCACACTACAGGCAGGATGACAGCTGCTGTCATCAGCTGCCAACTAGCAGACGTCAGTGACGTCGTACAGCCCACTCTGACGTCACAACAAAACATTATGGTACAACACCCTCTTTAGGCGTCAAATTTACCAAAAAAATTGCCTGGTTAGTTTTCTTTTCTGCATATATTCATTTTTAGTTTAGTAGGAATAACATACTTGAAAAAAATAAAATATCTTTCTCTGATGTGCATGCTTGTACCTGAAAGCAGTGGAGGCCAAAGCAAACTTGAACTGAACTGAAAATGAATGGAGCAGCAATTATACCTTTAAATTTTCCAGTTTTCTAATGGTCATCACAAAACAGCAAGATCTGGAGAAAAGCCATGAGGCAAATCTTGACCAAAGAATGAGGTCCCAGGCTTTTATGATTCTATGCTTAACTTGTATGTACAAATCCATAGACAATTTTCTTGTACTTGTTCGTTATTAAAAGGACTAACTATACTGTGAGGGGCTCACAAGAGTTTCAGAATATTAGAAAGACTGAAATTATGTGAGCTTGTTTACAGAAAAGATGGGGTTTAGCCCCTGTCAATAATTGTTCTTGCTGGCGTGAGGAGGAAACGCTGTTTCGGGGCCATGACAATAAATCAGAATTGCACAGGTGTAAACCGTGTGATTATAGAGAACGAATAGGTTGACGGCATTGCTAACATCGGTTTGTTTCTTGTACGCATCTCTGGTAAGCGTAACAGAATGACAGATCTATTTCATATTTGCATCTCGAAATTAAGAAATGGCTGCGGCAGGAAGAACATCCAACACTCTAACGAAAACTGCAACCCCGGTCCAAAATTCCAAAATCATGTCTAAATTAGTAAACTGATTTCATATTACCATAAAAACATTGGAAGGCATGATTTCACTCTCTCAAAAAGACCAGCAAATAAAGTATCTCTACCCACGAAGTCTGAAAAGGACAATTGCGTATGATTTTTGTAACAAATACAGCATAAGTATTTTTTTTTTTTTTTACAAAGAGAGAAGAGGGACTTGATATATCTACAGAGAAAATCATTATGAAAAAATCGTCTCTTAGAAGTATTGAAGATATTATAAAAAAAGTACCTGAAATGATTAAGGATAGCCTATTGTTATTCACTGCGGGCGCCAGGTAAAATGTATAAAGTGTATGTTGGTTTGGATCCTTTTAAATAAAACTTAAATTCTATACTGATTTATTGACAGATTAGATCCAACAACGGTAAATAATAATAATAATAATAATAATAATAATAATAATAATAATAATAATAATAATAATAATAATAATAATAATAATATAGGGGAGGCCGCCTAGGAGTTCGGGCATGCTAGTAATTACTAAATGTTCTTGACACAATTCTTGAATTTTGAGCGAACCAACACAATTTTTCTTCCCCTCCATGGAACTGGTAATTTTGCACAAGAAAAAATCGTCATAAGAATATACAGTACGAGTGTCAGTGCAATTGCATTATGGCTGCAACAGTGGAAAGCTAGTTTCGCCCTCTTGTAGATCTGATAAAAGTGAAGATAAAGCCTGGGCATGTGAATGTGACTCAGCAGATGTGCTCTGGGATGTTAACTAAAATGCAATTGCCTTACGAAGAAAATAGAATAGATTCAAAGGACGTTGACTTGCGTATTGATACTGCAATAAGAAAAAAATTAAATATATGAAATTACCATGAGAAAGATGGCTGCTTCATATACAGAGAAGGTAACTTAGTTGACAAAGTTAAGGAAGAGAATTTATTCGACATGGTCTCCCCTGGGTTCAAGTGAAATCACTGTGAAGACAAGTGAAGTTGCCAATGCACATAAAAATATTCCAGTTATTGTTACGAGGTTTACCTCTCATTGCAATGTTGTTATTAATTTTTTGTTAATGAAAGGTGTAGAGATGAACTGAAATCATAAAGTATGAGATGCGTTGCTTATAGCGAACAGAATTGCTTGGATGATGTTGTCGAAATAACTGACTTTCCTTAAATATGTGTATAAATGAATTTTATTTTTTTACGCCCTTTGCACTATGCTTTAGAATAAATCTGGTTGTTTAGGGAGAAAATCTTGTAATTATTTAACAAAACTGCTGTTTATTGCAACAGTTAACTAGGCAATGTAAGAATTAAACTGCCGCTTTCTTTGCTGTGTTGTTGCAGGTGATATAGCTGGTTGGACAACCTGTGCCTTCATTTCCAAGCAAATGTATTTGACATTGTCGATCTAAGACGGTCACCGTATGCGCACCAACTAAATATTGCATATCTCGTCGAGGTTACCATTATTACATTATTACAGATTATTACAGCTACGTTACTGTAAAATCATTGGTCAAGGCTCATCTACTTTAAAATACTTCGCCCCATCCAGTGCTTTGGTGAGCCCCCCCCTAACACTGGTGTGATCTGGAATTTGCTTCATAACTGACCTTTATATGACTCCTTTTTTCCACACAACCTCTTCTTCACTAATTAGATCAAGGGCACATTAAGTGATGGATGGATTCTCGACCTGTGTAACGAACCTGTAGCAACACAGTAATAAAATTAAACTTATGAAGGGCATAATTTGTATTACTTACGTCTCACTAAATGTACTTTATATACCGTTGTTGGATCGTATGATGGGTATAATTCTTATCGGTGATGTACCTATTGAAAGCAGTGCATATTTGATGTGATGCCATATTTAATGTCGTTTTTACGCTAACTTTTCATTTCTTCTCTGATATGAGGACTTTGATTGTACGGAAGTATTTTCAGTAACCTTGAATCAGACTATTAAATCGTCAAATATTTATTTTACGATTTGTTTGATTACATGCAATAACCTTGGATGAGTCTAATTACTGAATTATATATCAGCATTTATATCTGAATTATAAATCACTATATAGTGAATTCCATCTCAGAAGGATGTGATTAAGATGAGTCCATTATCCAAGGAACTTTCCGCAAGTGGAACTACTGACATCATTCTGAAATTTGATCCTGAAATCCGGAAGGCTATTCAAGATTGGTGATAAAGGTGTTACGATGGAGTATGTATGACATGCGTGACAATTATCAGATGCTAGCCTGCTTTTCCTGTGGGAGATAATAATCACATTGAGATGGATTACTCTCAAAAATGATTGTAGACTTTGTGGCAACTGTGCTGATAACCATATAAAGAAAGAGTGTACCCCTGATTCCGTCAAATTTATCATCTGTATGAGAGATACTAATTATGGGCATCAATGCTTAGGTTCTGAACTGGGTCAGTCATGAATAGTACACTGCAAATTAGAGTTGAAGGATGGGAAGTCTTCTGTATCACTGTTTTGTATACAGCATTCATAGTAACTTAGTTTCTGTTTGCCTTGATGACAATATGGCTATTAAGACTTTCTATTAGAATTTTTTTTTGTCGAGCGTTGTGATATTAAGGGTTTGACAAGTTACATAGTTTAAATATACTGCAATGAAGTGTATGTCTATACAAATTTGGACCGTGAAAATACTCATAGGTGAAAGGGTCCTGCAGTGTTTGTATTGAAGGCGGAATCTCCGAAAGAAATCGATCTATGTAATTATCATCATCGTCATCATCATCATCATCATCATCATCATCATCATCATCATCATCATTATATTAAATAATTGTCATGATCCTAAATGTGATGTGTATGCAGATATTTTTGTGCATAACCACAGTAGTCCATGGGTAATAATATCTCCATCTGACTTCCAGTTAGAAGGCCAGAGGCCAGCCTCTCACAGCTGGCACCTACACGAGTTTGCAGAATGAAGGAACCTTGAGCAGAGCTTTGGGATACTTCATAACATCCCGAAGTTCGAGGCTTGTCGCCTTGACCCTCCCTTTTATCGACTCCGCTTTAAGTTGACTTTAGCTTTTATAACAACCGTGCATTAGAAATAATAATAACAACACCACGGAAATATTTATGCTATTTCACTCTTTTATATATCCCAAGTCTCAGCAGAATTGCATTCTTTGTTTGTCTGTTTTCTTCCATTTAGAATCAATCAATCAATCAATCTGTGGGTAGATGGAAACCTCTTGACCCAGGTTCACTAGAATGAACCAAAAAAGTGAGTATTTTGTTCTGTGGTTTTTGTGAACGGTACTTAATTATTTAATGTTTTGCGAGTGTGCATTCTGAGGGTGGCACTGCCGTGCCAAATGTCAAATTCTGAGGAAAGCTAAAAACCAGAATAATAATGCCGGAAATCTGAGTTTAACTGAATTCCAGTCAGGAGAGCAATATCATTAATAATAAATGTATTATGAGCAGTAGTAATAAAACTCACTAGGTTCAGTGAAATTTATGTTTCTCCTTTACTGCATAGATAAAGTTTTCGAATAAAGAGGAAAAGTACCGCACGACATCGGTTCCACCGAGTGTGATTGGCTTCACGCATCACGTTACACGTATCGGGAAAGTGAGAGGCATTGCCGAACGAGAATGACAGAACTCTCTGATCGTCGACTCGTTCACCAGGAAATGGTAGTTCATGGTAAAATCACCGTTCAGCCGTACGAGTCGTTCTCAAGTTGAGTAATTTCCAGTGATGAGACAGGTTTTTTTTTTTTATCCAGCCAATTCTAGAGACACCTGATAACGACAAGAACAACAATGACCAGCGTTTTGCGAAATTCCGACAGAATGTGCAAAGCAAGCATGGGAGTGAAGCGTAAGCGTGGAATTTTTATTACAAGCTGCAAAAAGCAAGATCATAGAAAATTTCCAGAGGTGAACATTACAGATGATGAAAAAGAAACCAAGAGACTCCAAAGATCATACAGGCAAAAATCCCAGGTCAGGGGAGTTCCTAGACATTTTGGGGCCCGGGGTGCACTGTTCCATTTGGGGCCCCTCTTATGGGGTGGGAGGGGAGCGAAGCGAGCCAAACCAGCTGGGGGGTTGGGAGGGCCGTTGTTATCCCCCCGGGGAATATTTTTAGAATATGAGCAATTGTAGGATAATTTTAAAGGCACTTGTAAATGCAAATTTCAGAAATTTTATTTCTTAAATTTCGCATTTTGGGCCACCGCCCCCTCACTTAGGGGCCCGGGGGGCGATTTCAAATCCCCCCCCCCTCAGGAACGCTACTGTCCTAGATGAAAATGAAGAGGAGAATGCCACAGAATATATAACGGAAAAGAATCACAGTCAAAAATGTCTGGCAAATAATGGAAATTATCTCACAACGGTTTCAGCGTTAGAAACTAAAACATTACACCACCAGATGCTCACAAAGACAGGAAGGAACACTGGAATACGTGATGACACGCTTTACGTACCGAGTGAGCATTGGTATGTCCACATGTATTATGTGGTTACAAGTGCCTAAAATAAGGCTATGAGCAGGACAAATGCACGGGAGAAATCGTAAACCCATAGCGTGATAAAGACCACACATTAAAAGGCTATCTTAAATTAGGCAAATCATATACTGTACTCTGCCAAGTATACACATCACAGAAACCAGGTCAAACCAGAAATAAGAATGATATACAACGGATCATAAGGAACGGCTTTCAATGGAATCCCTGCCTTTTGAAAATTCAGTCAGTGGGAAGCAAAATAGTTGAAATACGAAATCAAAGGGGATAATCTAGTCGATGTATAGCTACTGGAGAAAAGATAGATTAAAAATAAATACATGGAAATTATACCGGCTGCACATGAATTTTGTACTGCACAAGGAGTAACCGGCGGGAGAGCAGTAGTTATTCTGCCGAAGCATCTTGGAAACAGTGCAGATGAAATAATATAAATATGAAAAAAGAGAGTATATAGACTAATGACCACTGAAATATCAGACCACCCTAATTACATTTGTTGTTGAAATACGACAGCTCTTACAAGTGGAGACTTTCACTTGAGGATCGATGATGATGATGATGATGGTCATCGCCTCCAAGGCCGCGTGACGCAAAGGGCCTCTTGGGAAATTCTCCCACTCTCGCATCTTTCCTTCATTCGTCTTCCATAAATCTCCAGCTTCTCCGTCCTTACATCGCACAGTTCCCATCAGAGTAGATATGGGTCATCCAGCGCTTCTGGTAGTGACTGGAACCCAACTGATAGAACCATGCAGGCTACTATCTGATTAATTTGGAAATTTCTCTAGTGAAAAATGTAGCAAATATATAATTAGACTCAAGTCAAACGAGTCTGTGATTGATATCTTTCTCTCAGAACTACAACAAAAAAACTAAGACGTTTCTAAATGTTTGAAGGTAAGAAAACCTACAATAAACACATCAAGCCAACTATTTCCTTTATCGGACACTGAAACTGAAGCTGAGAGAATGGCATGTGTAAAACAAACTGTCAATAATAGAAATCATTTCTGAACCACATCGTCCAATATCTAATTTGTCCCTACGTATGAAAAAAAAAAGACAAAAATCATTGAAACAGTAGTGCACCAGCAGATTGTTAAACACCTTATAATGAACGTACCACAGAATCATTCTACTATTATAAAAAAAAAAAGTGAAACAGTATTGTAGGCTACTCTTTGATGGATGACCACCTGAAATATATCAGTCAGACAACAACAAATGTCCCTGACTCGGTATAAGTCGCAGTAGTACATGCTGGTGGCAAAAGATTCAAGAGCTACCTTAACAACAGAACTTTTAAACTATAAATTAAAAATTGTTTACTTATAACGAAAGCTTTGCGAGGTAGGTGAAACTTCAGAAGACCGACATTGTGTAGTATATATATATATATATATATATATATATATATATATATATATATATATATATATATTATCAAAATAAGAAAGCCATTTTATATATTATGATACTTGACAGAGGCTAAAATTAACAATATTTACTGAGTCACCTTTTGAAATACGATTCTCACCATCACAGTTTCCAAAGCCATGAGATTCAACCCTACAACGAAAGTGACAGGGAACTGTCACAGAACAGCCCCACTTTCCTACCTCCTCCTTTGCAAGACTCTGCTCCTCCTCTGTCCACTTCTCCGGACTTCAGATTCACACAAAGGGGATTATTCCTTCACTTCAGGGACCTTCAAGGCTTTTGGAGCTCATAATCTTCTCCAGTAAATATATATATTATCAAATTATGAAGTAAAGTGTGTAAGTTGTTCGCAAACGAAATGTGGAACGTGATGGACATGAGTTGAACGAGCAGAAAAAGACTGAACAGACAGGATATGAACTGGGTAGAAAATTATTATTATTACTCAGAAGAGGAACCCTACACATGTTAAACAAGCCCACAAGGGCCACTGACTTGAAATTCAAGCTTCCAAAGAATATGGTACCCATTAGGAAGTAAGAGAAGGTAAAGGGAAATACCGAAAGAAGAGATCTCATTAAAAAGAGAAAAATAAATTAATAAATAGATAAAAATGTATTAAAATGCAAAGAGAATAGCGTTAGGGTAGTAATGCATTGAATCTTAGCTTGAACTTTTGATGTCCCAATTGTACAACATCCTCAGGGAGACTTTTCCACAGTCTAACAAAACAGTGAAAATGAATGGTACAGACATGCAAATAGTAAAACCACTGGTAAACTTACTAATATTGTAAAACTATGGCATTACCTCTTAGGAATTTAGCATTCATAGATATATAACCTATATAACAAAGCATACGTTAAAATTACCAAATTATTTGTGGAAGATCACAAAGTTTAATGAATAAGACCACCTAAGCAAAAATAAATCAATCGCCGCGGGACAGGGCCGAGCTCATTCTGGTGAGCTTCATGCTTTGTATTGGATATAAGGTCATATTCTTCATTGCACGTTAAGCACCCCTAGCTCTCTCATTATTAGAGTTTTGCCTAATTTGGTGAATATATTTTTTTATCGTGTGCAATCTAATTTCGATGCTCTGCGTTGCATTTTCATGTACATATTGTATTTGAGCCTTAGTTTATTTTTTATTTTTTAAGGTCTTGTGATGGAAATGTTGAATTTCCATAAACTCGACAATATACATCTTTATCATCATTGTTTCTTTTTTTTTTTTTGTCAGCATACCTACTGAAAGGAAACTGGTTCACGTGTATCAGCACCTACTGAGCGTTGACAGGAAAACTTTTTAGCTTTCTGTAAAAGAAAACTACTGAGAGGGCTTTGTCTGTCCGTCCACCCTTTTTCTGTCCGCATTTTTCTGTCCGCTCTCAGATCTTAAAAACTACTGAGGCTAGAGGGCTGCAAATTGGTATGTTGATCATCCACCCTTCAATTGTCAAATATACCAAATTGCAACCCTCTAGCCTCAGTAGGTTTTACTTTATTTAAGGTTAAATTTTGCCATGATCGTGCGTTTGGCAACGCTAAAGGACAGGCCACCACCGGGTCGTGGCTGAGTTTCATGGGCCGCGACTCATACAGCATTATACGCTTTCCAGAAAACTCTATTGCGCCGAGGAAATTTCGGCGCATTTTTTAATTGTTTAAGACCCAAACACTGCAACTATATTCCGCTTGGTTGTGGAGATGGAATCAGGTTACCTGTATAAAATGTCTTATTTGGGAATGGCTACCATTTTGAGAAGTCACAGACAAAGCGCAAAGTTCCTTCTCATCACGAATAAAGACCAGCCGATGCTCTATGCACAGCCCTCGATCCTTCCGTTACTTAACTGTCTGGCAATAAATTAAGATTCGGCAAATGCTGAATATGAAATAAAAGATTAGACACTCCGTTTTCCTCAACTTTCCATACAACCCCATAATTTATTCAGCATTAATTTAAATATCAGAAAACTATGTCAGCCAATAAATTGCAATCTTCTTCCCAGCTAAACCTTGTCGAGGTGGCTAATTTTAATGAGTCTCCTCCTGCTGTTTCTGTCATGAAAGGCTCATTTCGTCTCTGGTTTTGGCAGAGGTTTTGCGGAAGGATGCTGTGACGAAAAAGTGATTGTATGGACAAAGTGGGCTGTATGCTTAATGTTGTTACTTTCTTACGAGAAGCCTACTCACGGGTTGATTTTCAGACCTTAGAGGACTCGATATATGTTACCTCGTTTCTGTAAGTTACTTGCGTAACTGTAAAGTATGAACACAATACAAAGCTTATCAGATCAAATTATATTCACCATCCACTAAAATGGGATCACAGGAAAATGAAACAAAATGGAGGGATACTGAAACGCATTTGTTTAATTAAACTTAAAATTGATTTAATAAATAAAAGTTAAACAAATCAAATGGGTAATTACATGAGATAAATGAAAATGAATCACTCAAAAAGGGGTTACAGTTCAAAGACACTCAAACGAACCACAGTTACAAGGTTCAAAGAATAAGGGTAATCGCCCTTTCTAAAGCACACACATAGTCACAACATTACACCAGATAACAGATCAACGCCAAAAAAGGAGCTAAGAAGCTGTTCGTTCTGTGCTGCATTCGGGTTTAATTGGGGAAAGGAAACGACAATTAACTCAAATACAGAACTGACTTACAAAGTTCACTTTAGCATAAAAAAAAACTTTAAGATCATTCTCAAGTTCGTTATCAAAAATAAATTTAAGACATAATATTCAGGAATTTCAAAATATTGTTAAATGTGGTGAATTAACTGGTGGTGTGTGACATTACAATTTTGGTGATGTTATGCCCATACAGCACACGCAATTACGCAAATACGTTCTCAAATATGATGCCGGAAAGTGGCAAAGTGACATTCGTCGGGCATCACTCAACTCTCTGATGCAGACGTAAGCATCTTTTTCATAAACATACCGCGAACTCCTCTCCAGCTCTTCCTTATATCGTCTTCACTAGTTAATACAGAAATGATTTAACCAGTATCATAGGAAAATCAAACAACGTAAGAGTGCCTTTCTCGAATAGATGTGGTTCCTTTACCCTTATTATCATGCAATAGAGACGTACATTTTTATACAAAACTCATAAACATGCATATATATTTGTATTTCACACAAATAACAGATACAAATAAACACAGTTCTCGTCTGTCGTTTACCTGACAGAAGGCAATTCTCAATAAATCCAATCATCATTCTCTTATGACAACAAGCGATACTAACAACTCAACAGTAAGACATAAATCATATGAAACTATACTAATACACAAAAATATTATACAAAGATTGTTGCACAGGGAATTTCCCACAGATGTCCTTCCTTACTCCAGTCCTCATTATTTATCCGGGCTTGAGACCGGCAATGAGCTGACTGGCTCCCCCCGCGGCTAAAGTAGCCAATACGTTGCATATAACGACGACAAAAGAAGGAACGGTCGTCACACCATTAAATCTCATAAAAATATTAATGTATTTCATCCCATTGTCTCTTTACATATGTGGCCATTACTAGTACTCGTATATCAAAACGTTAAAAGTCTTAGATCTGAAGTCATAAATCAAGGAAAACAGGGAAAACCTAATGCTGCAAAATCTGGAAACGTAACATGGACATGCCAGTAATCACAGTTGTGAAAACGCAACATTGAGGGCTCTGTCCAAGAGCCTACGAGACTTTGGTTCAGTATGCGCCATTGCCTCCATAAATACTGTGTCCTTTAACAAATTCACTATTACTTTTGAACCATAGACCAGGTATAAACGCTCCATTGCATACCTACAAGGAATAATATTCCAATTTATTGTAATATAATGAACCTAGGACATTTAAATGAAATTCTCTTCTCCCAAATGCCGTATGACAAATTGTAATAATGATTTTTTTTTTTTTTTTTGGAGACAAAGTGTACAAACAAGTGTTCATAGACTTATTCCCTTGGACAAAAGAAATTACTCAGAGAAACATATGGAGCAATGCAACATATGAAATTTCAATGTAACAAAAGCAATAATAACGACGAAATCATTTATGTACAGAATCGTATCAAAATTAATCATGAAAATGTACAGTACTGTGTAGTATCATATATAATAATAAAAGATATAATAATAAATGTACCGACACTGGGACATTGCCAGATGTTTGCTTCGCTTATCATGACACGCAACGCAATTCATGAAACCAGTTGATCACAACAATAGACCAAAGAAGAACTCTATAAGCAATATCACGTCCGCTACAATTCACGAATTTCCATGCTTTTCAGTAACCGTCTTTGACCTTTCATTTATCCTCAAAGAATTTTATAACCTTCATTAATGAATATAATGAGTTCTCTATTCTTGTATTGTTTTTAATTCTTTCAAAACGTTGGTGGGTTTCAATCTACAACACCCTCCTGGCGAAGCTAGATTTTATCTGTGATATGTAACTTTTTCTGACTGAAGACATTTATAACCACTGATATGTAAGACTGAATGCAAAGCTAACTGCGGCTTTAAGAGAAATCCGGTTTAATCCAAATTTACCTAAATGAGACCAAGAAGAGAGCGAGAATTAATGTATATTTCTTTATATTCTATCAGTGGATATTTCTGCATTATATTTACAGTAATTCAATGTTCACAGTTTCCATTTTAGATCTTCAAACACAAGCAGGCTAAAGGTATTGAATCAAAGAAAATGTTACGTAATTGTTGCTGACGTGAATATGGACATGGTCATGATTACTATTTTTGTGTCAGTAATGACAGTGTACGGACATTTTTATTACACATTCCAAAACACAACGGTTTAACAGCAATTTTAAACATCATTGACATTGTCCCGGGCATTATAAAAAAATATAGAGATGATTTACACTGAGTACTGCATACAGGAGGAAATGGATAGTTTTTGTATCTGCAAATACCTTATGCAGTTTATTACATCATCTTATATGAGGGATTGTAATCTCTCTCTCTCTCTCTCTCTCTCTCTCTCTCTACACACACACACACACACGCGCACACACACACACACACACACACACACACACACATATATATATATATATATATATATATATATATATATATATATATATATATATATATATATATATATATATATATCACAGTGAAAGTGAACATTAACCTGTCTCTGTGTTGCTTGCTTGATGTTATTGAATGCTACTTTGTTATGGGAAAAGTTAAAAGGTGAAAATTAAAATAACGTAATCAGTTGACGGAGGCAAATGACTGTTCTTTAATTGTTATTGTAGAATCATGTTGCTTTACAATATATATGTTTTCCTGTATTTAATTCATTAGTCGATGGTATGTAATTAAGTGAGCGTCTGAGTGAATGGTTGTGCTTGCTTAGAATAACTTTAATATTCCTTAATATTCTTGTATTTTTTATGTGCTAGTGATCTTGTCATAAAAGAATTGTCCTGGATTTTCCCCTTTGTTATCGATGTAAGAGAATTCTATTTTTACTTCGTATGGGGAGATTCCAATATCTGTTTCAGCTTTTTGTGGATTCTGTTTGCAAAGGTTTTAATTCCGAACCATTATCACTTTTCGTCTTTTATTTATCTTATACTTCTAGTTTAGTTTATAATTTCATTTTTTATTTGTTTTTGTTTTCATTTTGACTTTTAGATAAGTTGTAAAACATCGAATCTTACTAGTATTGTGAAGCTCTTGGTATCTGTCAGTTCTGGCTCAGCCTGCTATTATACAGTATTAAAAAAATAATCTTGTGCCTAATACTACTGCACGTATTGCTTAATTTCTCTCAGTTCAAAAGTGTGAAGTGGCTGAGTCCAAAGAAATATGAAATCTATCTCTGTGGACATCCCCTGGAATTCACTTGAGAGAGAGAGAGAGAGAGAGAGAGAGAGAGAGAGAGAGAGAGAGAGAGAGAGAGAGAGAGAGAGAGAGGGGGAGAGAACGAACAACAAATTAAACAGGTGTTATAGTTCTTGAAACCATTGTGGAGCTGATATCGGGCAAAATGAACTTATTTTCTCTAAAAGTGAAAAAAAGTTATGTTGACACGAGAGTCAACAGGAGGTGCAACCTAAACACTTTTGTGTAAGGCTAAGATTCGCATAAGAGATAACCTCTTTTCCTATATTCTCCACCTTAAGATCTAGACCTATAACAGCTGCAGCACCAGACCAGAACAACGCACTACATTAAAATAATTTTACTTCTTTGTGTAAAGTACACACACCCAACACACACACACACACACACACACACACACACACACACACACACACACACACACACACACACACACACACACACATATATATTATATATATATATATATATATATATATATATATATATATATATATATATATATATATATATATATATATATATATATATATATATATATAATGGTAGTTTGTGTAGAGGGTTCGGCATGCTGCTGATAGGCCTTTTGTACGCATTTTAAACATCATATGCTGTGAAACTTTTCTGTATGGAGTGTTCAACAATTTAAATCTATTCACGGTCCTTGACATTTATTTCTTCCCTTTACCTGAAATAGCATATAGGGAAAATGGGTTGGTTTGTAAAGATTGATACGATGAGAATGAGAAACATTACTTTGTCTTCAGCAGCCGAATTTTCGTGAGCCCAAATGTCACCTGTGCCTCTGTTGGTGTTGTTGTTATCCTTCCGCATCTGGAGGCCGCAGTAGTAATCGAGGGGACCCGTCACTCGTTGTCAGTGTGCTAACCAGGATCGTAGAGAATAACCTTTATGGAAGTTACAGATTTAAGTTTATAACGTCACCGTAAGGAAAGTGAGCCGAAAATGGAGCCCATTATGGTATTATCACTCTTGTCGATAGCAATGTTAGGTGGATGCTACATTGCTGGATCTATTCCACTTGTGATGACGATGTCAGAGGCAAGTCCATTAATATTAATGTTCGAGTACCGCACGTGACAATCCATGTCATTAATTATGCATAATTATCAGCGACATATTTCATACAGACATAGACCTAGGTTAGGCTAGTAGCCAGTTTTCATTCATTCAAATTGTTCTCATCTCCAATGATGCATGTACGTACCATAAGGTAGTCAGTCTTCCATATTTAGCTTTTCTGAACTTTTGTCTTAGCGTGTACCCTTCGTTGCCCCAGGGCTGTACAGGCGAATTATTGGGAAATTGAAACTGGGTGCATGGCGAGCCACCCAAAGAAAGTCTGGTAACAGTAAGCCTAAATCATCACCATCAACCAGGCTAAACTTTACTTTGTTACTTTCTTTGTGGGGTTAGTAGAGTAAAGGGTAAAATTTTACTCTATTTGCGCGGCCTGATTCCCGCCAGTCGTCGACCAGGACAGGTTCGTCATACATAAATAGACATAACCTTTCCTGTAATAGCCTACCAGGTCTTGACCGAACCAGATCTTACCTACCTAACCTAACTTAGGCAACATGCCCTGACCTAGCTGAGCTGCTTTCCCCTCCCTGCCCCCCCCCCCCAAAAAAGGCAGTAACCTGCCCTGGTCAGCGACTGGTGGGAATCAGGCCACGCAACTAGAGTAAAGTTTTACGGAGAAAAGTTTTCTTTACTCTCTTCCATCCCGTGCGTTTCTGAACCCGTAACTTATTATTAAGCAGAGCACTGAAGGCACAGTTTCCTCTGAATTGTCTTGGTTTTCCAAATAATATGCTTCCTATGGAGTTTCTTCTGTTGGCAAACTTAAGCACAGGGCCCTACCTTCTTGGTTTCTCAGTACCATAGGGAAAAAGAGTTTTGTTTAACTTTTCATCCTATGCTTGCAAGGCAATGGGTATTGTGTTCTTTCTCATGGTGGCTACTCACCCCCTTTTTGCCTGGGACTACCCCCCCCCACCTAAGGGGTAATTCTCTGTATATGCAAGACATAGAGTTTGTATCCCTGTAGGAACAAATTACAAGTTTAAAATAATTTTGATTTTCCTAGACATACAAACTGAAGCCTTTCTTATAGGTTTAACCCATATGAACAGGTGTGGATAATCCACCTTCTCTCCCCGTGTCTCCACCAGGTTACCCTCCTTGTTATTCAAATCTGTGGCTGTTCCAGTGAGCCTTAAAGGTTACTCCTTACATGAAAGGCTTTGGTTTGTATACCAGGAAAAAATACAAATTATTTTTAAAAATTTTTAATTTCTCTGCTCACATCTGCCCTGTGCTCTTTCTGCCTGAGCTCCCATTGGGCCTAGCTTTTTAGTAAACCTCTTATTTCAGTGATTTCTTAGGTCTTCCTACGCTACAGGATTTCTTCTTCCTACTTCATATCTTGCCTTGGCAAGTGCTTTCATTACATAGTGTCCCACGATCCCTTCTTATCACATGTGCAAACCATCTCAGTCTTTGACATCTCAGTCAGTTCTCCAGGCTTTGGACATCTCTCTTTACCACCTCACATCTTTAGTGCTATCTTCCACCATAGTCTGACCATGAATCTTAAAATTTTAAACTACAGGCACACACCTTTTTAAAATCTTCCTTTCTGTTGCACATAGTAGGATAGGCTCTGTGTTTTAGGTTATTGTTTTAGAATTTGGGTGGACTTTGACATAAGAATTTGACTTGACAGTAGAATTTTTAATAGGCTAGTAATGGCTAGAATGATTGCTGGAGACACCCAATAACTTTGTTGCACATTTTGGTAGGGATTAAGCACTGATCAAAATGTAAGACCAAATAAAAGATCACTGTGGAGGATCGCTTGCCCATTATATCTTCAACTGAACTTTAAATATGGACCAGCCATTTCTTCACTAAAACGATTATTTTCTTGTATATAAGACTATATAAATAAAGACTGTGCATAGATGCCATAATTTAATGTCGAGCATGATGGTCCAAAATTAATTATTTCATAAGATATTTAATGTTTTTTGTGACATCTGTTGAAATTCGCGTAACAATATGTAGTGTTTTTGTTCTAGATGAAGCACTACCTTTGATATTTACGTACAAATTGTGTGAAATAAGCACAAGTACAAAGTCAAATTAAAAAGAATTGTTTGGTCTCAAGCAGTCCTTCCCTTCATTTTATATCCTTGAGCCTAGAATGAGGGAGGACTTGGCTTGGTGGCTGGATGATGGGGACCTCCTAGTGGGAGTTTGTCTAAACTTCCCTCCCTTGGAGATGCTACTGTTCTTAGATGCATTAAGAAGAGGTGGGGTGCACACCTGGGTTATCTCTGTGCTTCATGTGTGTGGACAGAGAATGACCCTCATCAGTATGTCAGTATCTCAGGAATATTTGCAGCACTGGTAGCTGCAATACTTCAAGACAGTGTGATGGTCAAGCAATGAGCAGCAACACAGCTGTAGTGATGCATGTCAAAAAAGGTGGAGGATGGTCTCCCTTCACTTCTGCCAGTTGGCGATGCAGATGCTCGAGTAGGTGCATCACAGCATTGAGCTTTTTATCTTGGGACATTCTCTTTGGATGGAATGTTTTGGCAGACCAACTCAGCTACCAGGAGTGATTGGTCCCGTAATTCTTGCAAGGGGAAGATTTTGTAGCTTCACGGAACACCTGTGATTAACTTTTTGTCAGAAAGCTTTCCCATTCCAGACTCCTCGGCAGCTTTGGGAAATGTTTTCCATGAGACCTTGGACAATCTGAATATCATTGTTTCTTTCTATCAGTCTGAGGCCCTGAGTGGTTAGCTGAATGTTTGCTACTCTGAGTTGTAGATAATCCTTGTGCCTCCTCATTGGCCCCATGCCAGCTGGTATCCTGATCAGGGTCTTCTGGTTGAGGTGCCCAAAGGTTTGTCTGGCCCACTATTTGCTATTACTCACATTTTGATGTAGCATCAGTTCTGTGCTGGAGAGTGGGCCATGTTCTCCAATTAGTGTCATAGACAGAATCTCTCTGGTTAAAGCTACTTTTCAGCAGACCACAGACTTCTTCATTCACCTTGGTCAAGACTAAGCTTCTCTCACCCCTTTCAGTGAAGCTTATTCTTCTGCCTTTAGCCAGGTCTTCCAATTGAAGAATGTGGACCTTCCTTGGTGATTTGTCCATGCTCATAAGAGCTTTTAACTGTTTTTATCCAACTTGGGAGTTTTATCCTCTGGAGTAGGATGCAAATCTCATCCTTTGAAGCCTAACTCAAGCACAGTAGAGGCCTTGGATTGAGTCTCACCCTCAAGACTGCTAAAATAAACCTCATCAGAGCTTGTTGACAAGTTACTTGGTCATTCATATCTTGTTTGGTACTCAGAGGGCTGGGGATTACTGGAGCTTTTATGAGCCTGGGTCTCTTTGTAGTATGACACAAGAAGGAAATGTTCAAGAATACCTCTTCTTTCTGGCTTCATGGAACAATCAAGTATAGATGGGGTTCATCTTGTTAGGTGGACAGTCGTCCAGTCCAGGCAAGAGATCATGAAAATAATGATATTGGACGATCCTCAGCCATTCGGAGAGTTTTTGGTTTCACAGGTAATGAGGGTAGGTGTCTGGTGGCATTAGACCACTTTCACTTCATTTTTCCCCAGAGACGTAGCCTACAAGTTCTTGACACCTCCTTAGGTCCTGTGGTGTATGCTCAACGGGTTATTTACTCCCGAAGCTCATCACCTAAGGTACTACTTGGCTGACATAATACTGGAGGTGATCATCTCTCTCTCTCTCTCTCTCTCTCTCTCTCTCTCTCTCTCTCTCTCTCTCTCTCTCTCAGAATTGTACCAAGATTATCACTTGGTTCATACAAGGGAATTTTATATAAGTAACTTACCAAGTAATTACATAGCTATTGGTTCCCTGACCTATGGCAGCTTAAAAATTCAAAATTTGCGTGGCGGCGCTACTATCGTTAGTGTGTAGGTGGCAAGGTCCCGCCCACTATCCGGGGCTCAAAGGAACAACTTAGCAGAGAGCTCAGTTCGTTTTCTGCCGGCTTCTGGTCAACATTGGTAGTTTTACGCAGCTGCTGCTTTGCTTTTTGGCTAGTTATTTGCCCTATCTTGGTGAAGTATTCAGGATTTGTTGCTCTGTGGCTTTCAGTCATTGTTCGCTTCTGTTCTGAGGGTTGTAGAACTAGGTTAACCAAGGTTTCATACGATTCTCATGCAAAATGCACTAAATGTAGGGGGCAAGAATGTAGTAAAGATAATACTTGCATAGAGTGTCAGGATTGGGAGGATAAGAAATGGAAAACCTTGAAATCTCATCTAGAAAAATTAGAAAGAGATAGGAAGAGGAAAGCAGCCATTAAGGCTGAGAATAGGGCCAATGCAGATTCTATTCCTTTGGATAATGTAGGGGACGATAGAACTACTACTACTCCAATTCCTCCTGCTTCTCCTATCCCAAGCCCTCTTATTTTACCATCTACTCATGTTCCAGGTTCCCATGATTCCACGCTTAGTGCCATTGCCAGCCTTGAATCAAGGTTCGATCAGAAGTTTAGTGTACAGTATTATGTAATACAATTATGGAAATGGGATTGGCTATTAGAGCCCTAATGGAAAAAAATGTGAGTAATGAAAGTGCAGTAAGAAGTGAGGGTGCTGTGAATATTGAGGAGGTGGCTGTCCGTCCCACCAGTGCTCCTAGATGAAGGTCACTGTCCCGCTCCCCCACACCGGGGAGAAGACATACTGAAGGTCCAAGGGAGGCTGTCGAGCCTGTCTTTCGCTCCCAGGCTTCGACTAAACGCCATTGGAAAGGCATTCCAGTGCATCAGCTTTCTTCAGATTCGGAAACTTCTAGTCTGCGCATGAAGCTCCCATATTGCTACTCTGTTTCTTCGCACCCGCTCAAGAGATGCGGATCTTGGTGACACCTCTCCCCTGGCTGTCAAGAGGTACA
Source organism: Macrobrachium rosenbergii (assembly GCF_040412425.1). Taxonomy (NCBI): domain Eukaryota; kingdom Metazoa; phylum Arthropoda; class Malacostraca; order Decapoda; family Palaemonidae; genus Macrobrachium; species Macrobrachium rosenbergii. The sequence goes on from NC_089795.1 coordinate 65,505,318, forward strand.
GGGAGGCTAGCCCACAACCTTCTTGCAGTTTTCAAGTCCAGCCTGATTCTCCTGCTCATCATCTTCATTCGTTGAGAGACAGTCCTGAGCGCTATAAGCGTTCTAAGCACCCGACTTCTTCATAGTGCCTGGCGTCCACCGACTCATGCCAGACTTCCACTGATGAGCGCCTGGCGCCCACCGTCTTGTGCCATACTTCCGTTTTGGAGCACCCGGCACCAACTCCCGAACTTCCAACACCAACAGCCGAACGCCCAGCCTCTGTTTCTGGGACCCATGCACCTTCTTCTGTTACTGTAATCCATCATCCTCATCGGTTCAAGAAGATTCTTTAGCTCCACTCAAGCGTCAATTGACTGAACTTATGGGTTTTTTGAAGAAATCCTCTTCAGCTCCAGAGTCCAAGGATAAACCGTTGTCTCCTATCTCTTAGGAGGAGGAAGAGGTTGTTCAGGATACGGTCCCCTCTTCTGCTTACTCGTCTCTTCTGCGTTTCCTCCTGGATAATTTTCCTGATTTCTTTGTGCCTGCTTCGCTTACTTCTCCAGCTTCTACCATCCTCATGTAAAAGCATTCGTCAGAAGGTACCAGATTACCCAAGCTAGTTCTTTCCTCCTCCTCGAAGAAGGCTCTCAAAGAAGTTCATATCTGGCTGGCTGCTAAGAGAGAACAGGGCAAAGCGACATTCGCTTTTCCGGCCAGCAAATTGTTAAAGATGAAGCACACTTTCTATGCCACCAGGGAAGCTCCTTCCTTGGGAGTTTTTGCCTCCTCCCAAGGGGACTTCTCCAGTCTGGTGGATTCGACTCGTAGAACAGCCTTTTCTATGGCCAAAATAATGTTTTCCTCATCTGAACTGGATCACCTTATCAATCAAGAATATTTTTAAGGTGTTTGAGATTTTTAGTTTCCTCGATTTGGCCATTGGGACGCTAGCGAGGAAGATTGAAGACTGTCCTGATCTAGCTGAAGACTGCCTTCAATTGGCTGGGAGTTCTTTCGTGCTCAGATAGGGCAATTAGAGACGGCTCTTTAGAACTCGCCTCCCTCTTTTCTATTGGCATCCTTAAAAAGAGGGAGCTCTGATGTTCTTTCACCTCGAAAGGAGTCTCGCCGACACAGAAGTCACTTCACTTTCACTCTTTGTAAACTTCAATTTTTCTACAAATCGTGGTGAAGGAGATTCTCAGACTTGCAGAATAAGTCTACCATCACCTGTTGGCACGGTCCACTGACGTCCGTGGGTTTCATGCCTTCCTCATCAAGATCATTTTCCTCTACAGTCTCAGCCCTTTCATGGAGGGAAGGCTAAACCCAGTCTAGGTCTCTGCATCAAACTTGTGACCACTCTACGGTTCATTAGATGTCTTTTCAAGACCAACCCCAAGAAGTGAGAAGTTAGTCCTCCATGCCCAAGTAGGGACTCCAGACGTCTACTTTATTGGAAGGAATGGGAGCACAAAGAGCAGATCTGCGATTGCTCAAGGAGGGTTATCATTCCTTTCGTAAAGATGCCTCCCTTTAGTTACATTCCAATCGCCTTGACAGCGTATTCAAAAGGTTCCATGGAAGTTTTTGGCCCTCTCAGGAAGTCAACCTTCTTTCAAAGGAGCAGTGGAAGAAGTACTTAGATTCCCACTTTCAGAAGGCTTTTACGAACGCCTTTTCGTGGTTCCAAAGGCCTGAGGCTGGAGGCCCATTCTGATGTCAGTGCCTTGAATGTGCTCCTACTGAAGAGAAAGTTTCATGGGAGACTTTCTAGCCCTAGTCATGTCCTCAGTACAACAGGGGACTGGATGGTCACCCTGATATGCAGGATGCGTATTTTCACTGGCCCCTGTTCATCCAGACTCACGGAAATTTCTATGCTTGCTTTTTCAGACAGAGTACTACAGTTCCAGGCCCTATGCTTCCAGTTTGTTGATGGCCTCAAGTTTTCAAGCACAACCAAAGCAAAGGAACTGAGAGCAATTCACCTGGGCCTTCAGTCTTTTCTCGGATTTGGCTCCACAGCAAGAAGATAGTATTGCATGCGGACAACACCACTGCACTTTTACATTCGCAGACGGGGCCACTCATTCCTTTCACTGTACGAGACGGCGAGGATCTCCTTCTGTAGGCGGAGGAGAACCAAGTCACTCTTGACACCTCGGCCTCATTCAAGGGAGAGTGAAGGTTATTGTGAACAAATTAGGCTCTCAAACAGGTCCTTCCAACTGAATGGACCTTAGAACCATTAGTTTGCATAACTGTGAAAACTATGGGCGTTTCCACAGCGGATCTTTTCGCAAGGTTGAGAAATCATCGTCTTCCACTGTTTTGTTTCTGTCCCGATCCATGCATGAGTACAAATGCCATGCTTTTGGACTGACAGGATTAGATGTGTACGCCTTCTCCCTCTCCTTCGGAATGATCAGTGAAGTAATCAACAATCTGTCAACGCATCAAAACCCTCCATGACCCTAGTTGCTCCATTTTGCCTAACAAGGAAATGGTTTCAGACCTGATTTGACTCTCTGGTAGGTTACCCAAGACTCTTCCACAAAAATGGTCACTGCTCACTACTCAGACAACCCCACTTTTCAGATTCCACTAAGGGTTGTCCGGCTTTTGGCCCTGACAGGCTTCAAACTGTCAAGTGCCGCGCCAAGCAAAAGGTTTTGAGACAGCTGCAGAGGCAATTGTGAGATGCAGACAAGTGTCTTCTACAAAGTTCTACCAATCAAAATGGGCAGTCTTCAGAAGGTATAGCCGCTATAATGTCTCTTCTTCTGAGACATCTATAAGTCAAATAGCCAACTTTTTTGATATTCCTAAAGTCTGAAATGGAGCCATCGATCTCTACCATCAATGGGTATAGGTCGATGCTCAGCCCATTCTTTTAAGCACAGAGAAATGGATCTGTCTTCTAATCAAGATATCAGCCACTTGATCAAATCCTTCGATATGTCTGGGCTGTTAAGTGCTTCCAGCACTTTTGAACTTAGACATTGTACTGAAAATGGCCAGGTCCTCAATTGAACCTCTCCATTCTGTTTCTAGAATCTCATGAAGAAGGCTCTTTTTTGGCCTCGCTACTGCCAAACGATTATGAGTTAAAGCATAGACGAGGAATAGGTTTTGCCTGGCGACGCAGTCTGCTCCTTTCTTGGTTTCCTCGCAAAGAACCAGGACCCTTATAACCCCTGGTCTAGATCCTTCTGGGCCATCAAGAATCTTATGGATATCTTAGGACTGAGAAGAAGAAAGACTCCTCTGCCCAGTGAGGGTCTCAGGTACTACCTTCAGGACAGAAAAGATTAGAGGACCTTGAACAACCTCTCTAGTGCTCTGTAAGAAACCCAGTTTGCCTGCCCACAAAAAAATGCCTATCCTTTTTTTTTCTGGGAGAGTTAATATTAGAAGCACACTCACAGATCCAGGAAGAAACCTTTCCTGCTAGTTAAGGTTAAGGCTCACGAAATTAGGCAGTCGCAACTTCCCTCGTATTTAGACATAACTTGTCTCTTTCACGATCTTACAGTTGATGTTCTGAGATCCAAGTCTATATTCACCTCACACTACCTAAGGACATATGAGAGACCGTGGTTTGAAAAATTGTAACACGGTAGGATCTTTATCCGTGGTTGGCATGGTGCTGGGAGAGGAAGCATAGGAACTCTGTCTTTTGCTATCCACTCGCCTTTGACTTAAGGTTTTGTTGATGGGAAGCCTGGGGTACTTTTGTACCTGGAGTACCCACCAGTTTCTTTTTTTATTTTGTAATGGCTGGGTTAGGTTTAATTCTGTGGTGTAGGTGATAGTGTTGTTATTTTGCATTCTGGTCTTTGCCCAGGGCAAGGGTATCCTTTTAAAACTTTGTCAGCTTACTTGTGCACTTCCTCTGCTGCAAGTTCCCACTAATGCAGGGGCGACCTTTGGCAACACTGCCACGCCCACTACAAGTTGAGAGAAGCACCGACCAGAGGCAGTACCTACCTGCAGCATCTATCAACAGGAAGGAAACAACAAACATTTATTCAGTGTTAGCAACCTTTTTATTTCAAATTTATTACTTACTTCATGCTTTGGAGAATATGTCCATGCTTCCTACTTCCTAACAATGGGGAATTAGGGGTAATTTCATTTGTTAGTATGTAAAATTACATTTTTATGATAAAATAAATTTTTATATATACTTAACAAGTAATTAGGCTATATGATCGGAGCCCACCTCTCCCTTGCATGGACATTAGAGCATGAAACGAATTTGAGCTCTCTGCTGTTGTCTTTGAGTCCCAGATAGTGGACAAGTGCTGTTGTTCCTTTTGAGTCCGGATAGTGGGCAAATGCTGTTGTTCCTTTGAGTCCTGTAGATAGTGGGCAAGTGCCAAGTTTGTTCCTTTGAGTCCCAGATAAGTAAGGTTGTTCCTTTGAGTCCTGATAGTGCAGACCTTGTCACCTACACACTAATAGTAGAAGGGCCACAAGAAATTTTGAATCTGTAAGCTGCCATAGGTTAGGGAACCAATAGCTATGTAATTACTTAAGTATTTTATCAAAAATGTCACATTTACGTAAATATTTTACAACAAATGTGTTTCAGAATTTGTTACTGATTTTATTTCTTATCTGTTATGATATTGTGTGAGATGTAATTATAAGTTTACAATATAAAATAAAATAAATTATCAGGAAAAACATGTATAACTGGGTAAAATTTACCAGTGTTTCAGAAAGAGGCCTCACACAGGGTTGTAAATAGTCACTTAACTTCCCGTGAAGGTAGTGGCACCTTTATAATTTTTTTACACCCTGCATTTGCATATCTTCTGCTTCCATTGTTGTGGTTTTTTTCTTAAATTGGCCAACCTTAAAGTTTGCCCAGTCTTGGGGGTTGCACGACATATAATTAGCCTGGTCCCTTAAGGTTAAATACTGTTGTATATTTTCTGCATTCTGGGGTGGGTTTTGTGGGTTATTCACAAATAGCTAATTATTCAGTGCAAAAAGGTGGTCAACCATTACTTGACAGTCAGTACTGGTGCCTCCTACTTTTTAATTTTTAATGACTACTGGAGCAGGAAAACCTATATGGTCAAATTTTAATGATAAACTCATTTTGAAAAACTTGTAACTTAGGAGTCCAATTTGTATAAAATTAACAGAGAAGCTTTATCTTAATTTTCTTAAAATTTTGCTCCACAATTGATATTTGTTGTTGCTTTATATTATTTGAATATCTCTTGATTTTTTGCCATTTTGTTGTTTCAGACTGGGAAATAAAGTAATCACAGTTTTAGGGGCTGGATTACTTGTTGGAACATCTCAACAGTCATCATACCTGAAGGTGTCAACACTTATTTAACATCAGTCCAAGTCCTAAAGGTCATTTGTTTATAAGTGCAAACCAGTTTCCTTCTTGAAGGAAATATACTTGTAGATGCTAGTAATGGTTACGGTTGTGCAGGTGGCCGAACATCACTAATCAGCTCAGCTCTAATTTTCAGCATAATTTCAAATTTCCGTAATACCGCACCAACTTGTCACTACTGTTCGTTGGTGCTTTTGTGCATGCATAATGCACATACCCTCACACGTGATTATGTTTATCTCTTGGGTTGTTAAAAATCAGAAATGCAGTAAAAAATATAATTGAGAATAGTACATGAAATATAAATAAGAAAATCATAGGCATGACTACATGAGACAAAACAAGCTTGTAGAGAGTTCACCAACACCTTTGAATGAGTTTGTACATAAGAAAATAAGTAAAAATATTAATGAGAATAGAGTAAACCCCTGATTCGTTGTTCTCATGATTCAGAGACTCACCTATTTATGGATTTCTCTATGGAACTTATATACAATATTATTCGTGGAAAATTCTCCCATTTATGCCTTTTTTACTGAGAAATATTCACTAATTATTGTATTTTCATATTATTTTCGTGACTAAATGCACTTTTTGTGATACAGCTATTAAAATACTTCCAGGTATAAGGATTTTAGAGGTTTTTTTTTGTGTTTGAACCACCAAAATAGGCAGTTCTAAGTGTTTTTAGAGTGGGTTTTAAGTATTCGAAGATTTTAGCAATTGATCCTCACAAATATTGGGGTTTTACTGTAGTGTAAAATATAAGGTAAAAATCATATGTAACAGCACGAACCAAAGCAAGCTGTAGCAAGTTCGAGACGCCGGGCGATTGAGGGTGTGTGTGCACGTATGTACCCTTTGCACACAATTGCTTTTTCTTTGGGTTGTAAAATAAAAATGAGAAAATGGTTGACCTGTATTGAAGAACACCAGTATAAAGCTAATTGATGTAACTGCTTACCAGAGGTAGTCTATACAGGACAACGCTGTCTGAAAGTTCTTTCCTGATCAGGATGTTGCTCCTCACCATGCTTCATTATGAAGAAATGGTAATTCAGAAGAATGTCATGGCTTACTTATGTTTCTAATTGTTTTTCTTCAGGTTCTGCTTTATGTGTGCAATTTTTTAACAATAACAGAAGGGTGGGGCCTATTCTTCACCTTTATCCACTCATCCAATGTTAGTTTTAAACATTTTCACTTATCCAGGGAAAATTTTTGAGTACTTTGTGTTATTCACATTCCTTTATGAAATATTTTTTTGTAATTTTATCTACCTTAAAGTTTTAGTTATATGTTCATTGTTTACTTGCAGTTTTGTTTTTAGGATGTGGTGATAAATTAGTAACACTAATTCACTTGTTGCTGAATTTGTCTTGTTATAGGAAATTTTTCTATGGAAGTAAGCTAAAGTCAAGGTTTTATATAAGTAACTTACCCAGTAATTACTTAGCTAAGAGTTTCTACTGAATAGCAGCTAAATCTTGAAGTTTGTGGTAGCAATTCTTTTGTTTTGTGTAGGTGACAAGACCTCTTCCACTTTCGTGGTAAGAGAGAGGAACAACCAAGCCAATAGATCAATTTGTCTTGCTGCTTGCACGCCCACACAGTGTTGACTAAGCAGGTCAGTTTTGACAATTGTTTTTTCTTCCCATCCGCTGAAGTATTCTTTGTATGGTATTTTTGCATTGTTTTTCTTGATTGGATTTTTGTTACTTATTGTGACTTTTAGCTAGTTAGTATGTCAGACACTAGCTTTTATAGTTTTTGTATTGCAGCAAAGGCTGCAATACCCAGTTAATGAAAAATTACCCCATGACTCATACCATGTGCACAAATTGCAGGGGCAAGTTTGTACTATTGATTTGACGTGACGAATGCATGGGTTGGGACGAATGTAAATGAAGACTTTAACTTCATTTAAATAAATTAGAGAGAGATCGCAAGAGGAAGGCAGCCATTAAAGGCAGTGAGAAATTAGCTGGTCAGACACTCCTAAATCTAATGATGTAGTTATTTCTGCTGTATCATCTCCTGTTGTTCCTGTTTTCCTGTATCAGTATATACTCCTAGACCTCCTGCTCCTGATTTTTTCACTTCTGAGCCTGAGCGCTTCGCCAGCATGAAAAATAAATTTGAAACAGAGAATTAATATGGTGGTAGTTACAGTGGCCCAATTAGGGGCATCGATGCGTGGTCCTTATGGATAAGTTCAATAGGAAAGTGAAAGTGAAGTGTTAGTGGAGTGAGGTGGCTGTTCATCCTGCTGATTCTTAGGCATTGGTCACTTCCATACTCCCTGAACCAGGAGGTGGCATACCGTTAGCCCAAGGGAGGTCAGTAGGGTCTGCCCATGAGCAGTCGCCACACCTGTTGCATCCAGGTTGCATCAAGAGACAGCCGATAGAAAGGCGCCTTGGATGTGCATCAGTTCTTGTCTAATTCGGGAGATTCTTCGGCCGCACCATAGGCGCCAATGGCATTTTCCCGACGAGACACATCCCTTGAAGAGGCGCTCTTCTTCCAAGGATCTAGCCTTGACTTCCCAGCAAAAGGTTGAGGGAGCCTCCTCATGTGTAAATGGACAGCCCTGAACGTTTCTTCTACTGACGCCAGGAATAAGTATTTAGTCACCCTTCTTTGTCTAAGAAGCTGTTTTTCTGACCCAGCGCCCACTTTTAATGTACAGTAAACCTCAGATTCGCCTGGGATGTAATGCACCCCGCAAAATCAGCTATAATCCGCAAATGCTTAAAACCCTCTAAAAACACCTAGAACTGCCTATTTTGATAATTTAAACATAAGAAAAACCTCTAAAAATGCTTATACCAGAGTATTTTAATAGTTTCATCACAAAGTGCATTTAGTGATGAAAATTATATGAAAATACAATAATTAGTGAATATTTCTCAGTGAAAATACTAATGGACGAATTTTTGGCGTAATAATGGGTAGATACGTTCCACAGAGAAATCCACGAATACATGAGTCCGCAAATCGCGGAGAACATTTAATACTGGGGTTTACTGTACAACAAAGTTCTTGTCTAAGCCGCCTGATTTGGCCGAGCACCTGTACTTGATGAGTGTTTTTCATACAACAAGCGCAGAACGCCAGATATTACCTGAACACCTACCTTCAACTAAACACCCTGAATCAGCTAAGCTTCCTGAAGCTCCCGAGCGCCTGTAACCCCGATTCTGGCGCTTCTGCTCACTAGAGCCCGACACCTATAGTGCATCTTCTCCTCTGCCCACTGCCATTGCCTCGGGGAACCAACCAGTATTTTCACATCGCTTTGCTTCAAGTGCTAGTTTGTCCAGTTCAGCAACGAATTGTCAGTCTGCTTCAAGTTTGATCCAGCTTTAGCTCCTCTTCAACACGCTGATAACATTCTGCAATTTCTTCAAGGACCATCCACTGCTAAGGCACTCCATCGGATGCCCTTGTCTCCGATTTCGCCTGAAGAAGAGATTTGATCAAGATTCTCCAACAACTCCTTACGCATCACTTCTGAAGTTTTATTCCAGAATTTCTCAGATTTCTTCTCGCCCAAGCACTCCTTCATCCCCCGGCTTCGTCTCTCGTGATGAGTAGACAGCCTTCAGACACTGCTGGATCACCTGGTTGGTTCTCTCGTCCTCATCCAAGAAGGCCCTCAGTGAAGTGGAGAACTGGCTTTCTGAGAAGAGGGAGCAGGGGAAAGTCTGCTTTAGGTGTCCCTCTTCAAGGCTTTCTAGGTCTCGCTACTTTGCCTTGTGCTACTGGGGAAGCTCCTTCCCTGGGAGTGGCTTCCTTCCCAGGGGAACATCTCTGGCCTCATTGATGCAAGCGTAGATCTAAGGCCACAATCAGCGAAGGTCATCTTTTCGCTGCAAGAGATGGACCACCTCCTGAAAAGTCTTTTTAAGACTTGAAGTTTTAAGTTTCATGGACTGGTGCTTTAGGTGTCGCCAAGTAAGTTCAAGAGCCATTACTTCCGCCTGATTACTCTTCAGAACTTGGCTTTCTCCTGCACTGCACTGACAAAGCAGTCAGAGACAGTTCGCAGGAGATTGTTTTGGGTTTTCTTTTCGTTTAAAGGTGTTACTTCGTCCCAAAAGTCAGCACTTTTATTTCTCTGATGGACAAACATCATCTTTTCCCACAGACAGCTGTTAGTGAGATTGTTTCTGGCATGCATAAGAAGCCTAACCAGGATCTTCTGACACAGTCGACGGCTTTGACAGAGAGATTGGTCCGCAGCACCCACCAGGACTACTTCTCCCTCTGCTATCTAGGCCCCTTGGAGGGCCAGGCAGATCTCAATCTAGGCCCAAGGATCAATTAGGTTCATACCCAGCCATCAAGAAGTCATTGACTAAACTTTAGCCCGCAGTGAGACCTCAGTCCTCCATCCCTCAGTGGGTGTGAGGCTCCTTCTCTCTGGGAGAGATGGAGTTCAGAGGGGCAGACCAGTGGGTAGTCAGAGTACTCAAGGAGAGGCCGCTGACCAACACTTGTCGCCTTGACAACTTACTCCAAGGATCAGAGAGGTATTCGGGCCCTCTCAGAGGAGGTTTCTCTCATCAGCAAGAGGCCATAGAATTATTCAGGAACCAAGTCGAATGGGTTTTACAATCGACTTGTGAATGCCCAAGTCTTTGGGGGTGAAGACCGGTGCTCGACTAGAGTGCTTTGATTGTCTTCTATAGAGAAGTCAAAATTCAATATGGAGACAACACAACGGGTTCTTGCTTCTCCGCCTGTCAGGGATTTGGATGATCTCATTAGACTTGCAGGACGATATTTTCATATCCCTATTCATGAGGATTCAAGAAAATAGCTCAGGTTTGTCTTCTGGCACCAAGTTTATCAGTTTAGAGCTCTTGTTTCGCCTCTCGACTGCCACACAAGTTTTTACGAGTACTCAAGCCCTTGGCGGGTTAGCCTCATCTAGCTGGGGTAAAGATCTTGCTTTATTTAGATAACTGGCTACTTGCCCTCCCATGAAGGGTCAATGCATGGAGGACTTACAGAAGATGATTTGTATGACAAGATTTAGGACTTTTATTGAATCTTCTCGAAATCTCAACCATTCCCGCTCAGGGAATTCTTCTATTTGGGGATCTCTGATTCTCAGAATTTTCAGGCTTTGCTGTCCCCAAGAGAGTGGAGGACTGTTTAAGGAAGGTGGTCCTGTTTCTCGCCTCTTCATTCATGCACAGCAACTCAGTGGATGGGTCCTTTAGGCACACTGGCCTCATTGGAACAGTTTGTAAGACTGGGAGACTGCACATGAGGCCACCACCTTACCTGAGAGCCTGCTGGGATCGGAAGGTACATCAAGATCTTTGCTCCTTTCTGTGATCACAGCAAAGATAAAGGAGGACCTGCGCAGGAAGTCAGAAGAAAGATTGACGGAGGGGAAATCTCTTCTCCCAGTAAGCCCCGACGAGACTTCTTCTCCCATGTTGTATCTGAGTTTGAGAGCTCTCAGAACCGAGAAATCTCGGAATTTGGTCCTCGAAGAAGGAGAAGCAGCTTCACATCCACCTCGAGAATTGAATTCCCCTGGGTCTCAGTTATTTTGCAACAGAAGTCTGCAACAAGACAATCACAGTGCATGCAGACAACACCACAGCCTTGGCCTAAATAAGACATCAAGGGGGAACGCATCATTCTCCCTGTGCGAGATAGCAAGAGATCTGTTGTGCTGGGCAGACCAGAACCAAACCCAATTAGTCACAAGGTTTATCCAAGGCAAATGCAATGTCCTGGCGGACAAACTAAGTCACGGAATCAAGTCCTTCCGAGTGAATGGACATTAGACGGTAGGGTTTACTCCAACCTTTGAGATTATGGGGAAAAACCGACCCTAGATTTATTTGCAGCTTGCAACGTCTCAGAATCACCCTCTACCTCTGTTCTGCTCTCTGTCCTGACCATCTCGCATGGGCAATAGATGCGATGATACAAGATTGGTTGAATCTGACCTTACGCTTTTCCATCCTTTGGAATGATAAGGGAAGTTCTCAAGAAGTTCCTACTCACAGCAATGTAAGCATGATGACTGGCCCCTTTGGCCACAGAAGGAATGGGTCCCAGACCTTCTGGATCTCCTCATAGACTTTCCAAGGCTCCTCCCTGCTATTCCAAGTCTTCTCAGACAACTGCACTGCAGGACTTTCCACCAAGGCCTGTCCACTCTGGCCCCTGACAGGCTTTCGACTGTCAGTAGACTTGTCTGAGCGAAAGGTTTTTTCTCAGTCGGCAGCGGAGGCCATTACCAAATGTAGGCATGCCTTATCCAACAAGCTCTACCAGGCAAAGTGGAAGTTTTTTTAAGACCTGGTGCAGAAGAAACTAAGTTTCATCTTCTCAGACGTTTATCCCTCAAATAGCTGATTTTTCTTCTTGAGGTCTTCTAGGAAGGTCTTCTTCTTCCACCATAAAAGGCTACACAATGCTCAGCTCTATTTTTCCGTCACAGAGGCCTCGACATTTTTCTCTAATCAGGATGTTTCCAGACCTAATTAAGTCATTCAACACCACCAGATCTAGAAAGGAGGAGAGTTGCACTTGCATTCTTCCTCTCTGAGGGATTTAACTAAGAAGACTATTTTTCTAGTAGCGCTGGCCACTGCAAAGAGAGTAAGTGAAATTCAAGCAATCGACAGAAGGATCGCTTTTTCTAATGGAATAAGTCTGTTCTTTCCTATTAGGTTTTTTGGCGTAAGAACAAGAACCCTTCATACCCTTGGCCTCGTTCTTTCACCATTAAGAGCCTATCTGATATTTTAGGCACAGAAGAGGAGGAAAGAGTGCTTTGCTCAATGAGAGCCCTCAGGTACTACCTGCATCGAACTGAGAAAATTAGAGAGCAGTTTTCTAATTTGTGGTGCTCAGTCAAAAATCCCTTAGGCCTTTATCTAAGAATGCCATTTCCTTCTTTTGAGGGATCTTATTATTGACTCTCACTCCCAAGTGAGTGAAAATGACTTGAAATTTATGAAAGTTAAAGCTCATGATATTAGGGCAGTCGCTATATCAGTAGCTGAACACAGTCTTTCCTTATCCTCCATTCTTCAAGCAATGTATCAGAGAAGTAAGTCGGTGTTTGCAATGCACTATCTATGGATGTGGAAACTGTTTATTTAAAACTGTGCATCAGAGGAACAGTGTCTGTGGCTGGCATAGTGATGGGTGAGGAAGTAGAAGTATCCCTTCCCATGTATTTAGCTCTTTGCCTTGTTCGTGGTGTCGAGTTCTGGGGAAGCCTGGAGGGTGCAAGAGTGAGTGCCTACCAGTGTTTTAGTGTTGGGTAGTTGTCATGTTAATTTTTATGGTGTAGGTGATTCTATTGCTGGTTTTTTTGGTACTGCTCCCTGGGCAGGGTCATTGTAGGGTCAATGATATGAACTTTGTTGACCTTCGGTATTCTCCTTCGTCACAAAGTTCTGCTGCTGTATGTTCTGTCGAACTGAGCACTACTACTGCAGAATATCCCACTTTAATAGAGACGACTCTGACTATACCATCATGTCTCTGGAGGTTGAGATGAGCGCCAACAGAGTGGGCAATAATTATGTGCGCAGCTCTTTCACCAGGGTCAGGAAACAACAAGCTTTGTCTCAATGTTAGCCTATTCTAGGTCATTAACTTTCATATGTAGATTGTTATTTTACTGTCCACAATTCCCCACCACCTTTCAATGTGGAATCAGCTTGGGTAAGTTATTTATATAAAAATGATATTTTTTATGGTAAAATAAAAGTTTTATGCATACTACCTAGTAATTACAGAGATGGAGCCCGCCCTCCTCCACTTTTTTGCATAAACAAATTAATCTACTGGCTTAGTTGTTCCTCTCTTACCCCAAAAGTGGGTGGGTCTTGTCACCTACACAAAACAAAAGCATCTCTACGCGAATTTTGAAATTTAAGCTGTCGCTCAAGTAGAAACTCTAGCTAAGTAATTACTGGGTAAGTAATGTATATATAAAACTTTATTTTATCATAAAAATGCCATATCTGTTGTGCACTTATGCCAAGCAGTCATGATGGTCATTATTGTTGGTAACAAAGAACCATACTAGAATATTAATGGTACTAACCTGAGCATTCTCAGCATGGTTTTGTACACTAACTAGGAGTAGTTTTAATGTGGATTAACAAATGTAATAACCACGGTTATGTTGGTCAATGAGTGTGACATAGAGAGACCATTTCATGTGTATGCCAACACAAGCAATGTGGATGGAGGTCTCTGCATTGTAGATTTGAGCTGTTTATTAAACCAGAATACTCTTAATTAGCAAGTATCCTATTTATGTCAGCATCAACCATCGGGCTGATTTTTTTTTTAAATGTTAGTAGTATTTCTGTATTTGGCATTACTGTATTATTATTATTAAAAGCCAGTCTGCAACCCTTGTGGAAAAGCAGAATGCTGTGTCGAAGCTCCTCAGCAGGGAAAACAGTCCAGTGTGAAAAAAGATGTTGAAACAACTAATAAAATTTAAAAGAAAGGTAGCAAAGAAAAGAAATAAAATAAATGAGTACAGTCAAATAAATATGTAAATAAATAAATAATTTCTATGAAGTTAGATATAGGTCAGCCTGCTCATCAGAAAGGTGTTTATACTCTTGTTGAACTAAAAGCAGTTCCAGTGATTCGTCTACATATTTCAGAATTTAGTCACAGAAGAAATACAGTTTCTAGAAAACTGTGTGGTGTTGAGCCTTTAGAGTACTATATCAAACTGCAAGACCGTTGGAATTATCAGCATTTCTGGCGCTATTGTGCATTTAATAAGATTAGGATAAGAAATTTCATAGAATTCAACAATTTAAGATGAGTCAGTTACTGAAGACCAAGCAGGTGCTCTAAACATGGCATAAATAAAAGAGTAGTTTATCAGGATAGACAAGTCAGCAAAGGTCTTGAAGTAATATTTTCTCAGTGCAGTGCAGTGCAAGAATTATGCCTGCTATATTTCTCAAAAGTGAATCTGCAATTAAGAGTGATACCTAGAACTTTAAATGGGTTACATGTAGTCAAGGAAACAGTCAATAAAATGGTCTTGGTAGAGGATCTAATTTGTTAGACTTAGTAACAGTCATATCCATTAGGTTGTGTTAGGTTGAAGTTCATTCCTCCTCCCCATAATTTACACCTATACAAGGGGCTCAGTAGCCTAGGTCTATACTCAGAGATGAGATCAGTGCAAGGAGTGTAGCATCATTTGAGTGAACAAGGAGCTTGTTTTCAAGGCCGAACCACAGATTATGTGCATAAAGTAATGGGATAAGAACTTGCCCAAGGAACACCAGTTTACGTCCTGTAGTCACTGGAGTGCAGTCTGTTACACTAGTTAAATACTGGTAATACTACTAAGAACTGGTTCACTGACCTCCAAGTTTGAAAATAATTGTTGTAAAAATATCACACTCTGAAAAAGAACAAAGGTTGAAACCAATCACACAGACTTCAGAATCAGAATCTATGAAATTATGTATGACTCTGGAAATTGAGATATGAGTATCACAAGCAACCAGGCCTTTGCAAAAACCAAACTGCAAACTAGGAAACTTGGCTATTTCATTTGCCAGCATTTAAAACACAAAATTTTGGATAAGTTCAAGATACCTCTTGTTTTCCCAATCCCCATAGTCCCTCCCACGTAGATTATTTTGAAACTTCTTACCTTCAGTTTACAAATATTACTTACCTTCAGTTTTCAAATGTTACCATAAAGAAAAAGAAACCACAGAACAAGTAACCTTCAGTTTTCAAATGTTACTGTAAAGAAAAAAGAAACCACAGAACAAGTATTTTTAGACATGTCGGGCAGTTTGCCCTCACAAAATGTGCATTGCTCTGAATTATAGTAATTGTAATGCCCTTTGCCTAATGCAGTGATAACATCAACATAGTCTGTCTTCACTCTCTGGCAAGTGTTCTAATTTTTATACTGTGAGAATGACCTTAAGGATTTGCTATTAGAACCAAGTATTGTTGGTAGATAAAAAGTTACACAGCTAGGTGGGAAGAGATCAGTGGCAGTGAATAAAAAGTAAAGAGACAGAAAACAGTGCAGTGCACAGTACATTTCCAGCAGTACCTTCCTATGGGGAGATCAGGGATTGTGGAGGGTGGGGTTGATCTGTTTCATCATGCAGTATTTTACAATAACTTGCACCCACTGGCTCTTGTTGGCCATTTAACCAAAGGGTTATGTAACCAGATTATGTAAAGCAACATTTATACCATACTTTAGTGGAGTACAACACAATAAATGGTAATATTGTGAAATTTTTTTATATTTAATGTAAATTATCTAGTTGATAAGAAGTAAATATGCACAATACTCTTAGTGTTGATTTTTTTGCTGATTGTCTACAGTTCAGAATTTTTCTTCCTTCAGCAGCTGCATCTACATCTAGTGAAGGACATGGCCATGACCATGTCATGGAGATGAAGAAAAATGGAACTCTACAATTTAGTAGGACCGCCATTAGTTTTGGGTTTTTCTTCTTATGCTTCTTATCGATCAGTGTTCTATGTGGACATCGTAAAGCAGGTAAAGTTGTTTTGTCAGTGCATTTTCGCAAGCATTTTATCAGCCAATGTTGAAGCAGAGACATTAATGAGTTTGCATCAAAGAGCAGATGGAGGTATGAATTTCTGTATTATGTTCCATGAAGCTGCCAAAAGTTGTTGAAAACCAGCTTAGATGCATCAACCTTTATACTGTATGCTGGAAGGCAAGAGTTTGTCATGTTGTATGTGGGCTTCTAGATCCATGTGACAACATGTGTAAACAAAATCTTATAGCTTATCCAAGCATTTAGAAAAAAATTTTTATTCTCATCTCTTTATGTCAGAATTTTTACCTTGGAGAAAATGGTAATGAAATGTATGTTTTAAACTTTCTCTAGCTATGAAAAGTAAAAACTTTTTTTAATTTGAGGGGCTTCAATCTTGTATTATATTATATTTATGGTTTATGTAGTTGATTTTACATTATTTATCAAAGTCCTGTTGATAATAGAAATATTTTAAATGACCATTGAAATTTTTTTATAAATATGTAAAAGCTGCAAAGCTAGAATTGTTAGTTGATGGAGTCACTTCCATTTTTTTTTTTGTGGTTACATAAAGAATAAATACAGTAAAAAAAAATGCCTTTCAGCATATTTGTAATGGCAATATTGAAGTTCTGTGTTATTACTTTGGGTTATTTTGTGCTTTTCTTTTGATGACATTGCAGATGCTGAGAATGGGAGCAGTCGAGGAGCAGATCATCACTCACTGCTACTCTTGGTCTTGTAGTTCATGCAGCAGGTAAGTTTAGTTCATGTATTGGTGTTAAGAATTGTGAATTTTATATAAGTAACTTATAAGTAACTACCAAGTAATTACATAGTATAGTTTTAACTCATGCGGCAGCCTTTATTTAAAAAATTGTAGAAGCGGCTTCAACAGTTTAGTGTAGGTGACACGCCCGCCCCACCAATGGGAGTACTGGAAACAACATAGCAGAAAACCTCATTCTGTTTCTGCCGGCTCTGAGGAACATCTGGGGTTTGCTGCGGCCTTTGTTTACTAATTTTCAGTTGTATGGCTGATTTCGGTGAAGTTTTATCGCTTATTTGAGTAGCCTTCAAGTTTTCATAAGCTTTCCAGGATCATTTTTCTAGTTCTTTGGTTATTATTATATCTGATTCAAGTTCACCTGTGTTTTGCTATTAGCGATAGTTCCAAACCAGATTAATCAGTCTTCATATGATTCTCATACAATTTGCAGTAAATCTAGGGGCAGGAATATAGTAGGGAGAAACTTGTGCAAAATGTTATGGTTAGCAAAGTAGAAGCTACTTAATCTCAGCTAGAGAAGTTAGAGAGTGACAGAAAGGAAGTGGACTCTAGAGCAGAGAAACGAGCTTCCCTTATCCCAAATTCTACCCTAGCCTAAGTTAGAAGATAGCTGCTATTCCTTCCCCCTTCCTGCCCTTTTTTTCTCCTGCTTCTAGCCCTTCCATTTTTAATCCACCTACCCAGCACCTGGCTCCTTGCATCCAACCCTTGCCATTGCTAGTCTTGGAGTCTAGGTTAACAAGAAGTTAACCTAGGAAAGTAATACCTCGATCTTACACTATTCGAGTTGTACAAATTCACAGATACATGAACTTTTCTGAACCTAACTAATTGTCATACAATTTTTTCACAGACACGTGACATTTGTGAATCCTAGAAACCCTGCAAAAGTGTTTGTTTACATTTTTGTGCACCATAAGTTTTCAAGCTTTGATATTTTATTTATTAAATTTAATTTTATTTATTTATATACTCATTTATTTTTAATTATTTGTATTTATTTATGTATTATTATGTATTTATTTTTATATGTTTTATTTAATTATTTATTATTTACTTATTTTTATTTAATTACTTTTTATTTATTTTTATTTGTTTTTTAATTTTATTTATTATTTTTTAATTTTTTTATTTTTAGTTTTTTCTTATTTATTTGTATTTATTGATTTTTATCCATTTTCATTTATTTATTTTTGTTAATTTTATTTGTTTATCTTAATTTAATTTATTAGTTATTTTTATTTATTTTTCAGGGTATTATTGTTTTACTTATTTCTTTTATTCAATTTTATTTAATTTTTATTGTGCAAAGGCAGAGCTGTCAGTATGTCAATCGTTGCCTGGTGTGGCAAAGGATTTCTACATACTAACTCTCTCTCTCAGTCACTTTCTTTCTTTCTTTTTCCTTTTTTCTTGATAAATTTTGAATTTCCATCTTTTGATATCTAACGTAAGAATAACTTTCTCTCTCTCTCTCTCTCTCTCTCTCTCTCTCTCTCTCTCTCTCTCTCTCTCTCTCTCTCTGTCTATATCTCTCTGTCTCCGTTATTATTTGATAAATAATTTTCATTTTGCTCTTTTAAATAAGGACAACCCTTTATCTCTCTCTCTCGTTCATAGTTACGCTCACACATTTTTACAACTCATTATTTCTCTGTATGTCTTTACCTGTAGTAGATATGTTAAATTGATCTAATTTAACTGTACCGTCTACGAACTGTGCAAAATGTGCTAGTGTGGCAAATACATTCTAAACATAGAGACATAATAACTAAGAGTTGTATTAGTCCAAATAAAAAACACTGTTCATGAAAAAAAGCATTCAGAACATAGAGAGAGATCGCAGAATAAAAGAAGTTCTTATGTTTAGGTTGAGAAGACTCCCAAAATAGATCGTTCAGAAGGAGGAGAGAAATTCTCTTCTAACTCTCTATTTTTATGTCAACCATTTGTTTCTTTTTTAAATGGTAATGTATCAAGCTAACTTTTAAATGAAATTTGTAACTTTAATGTCATTTAAAAGTTAGCCCAATACTTTGGGAGCATGATTAGGGTCACATATTTAGTGTTTAAACCTAGAAATAAGTAGGATTTTTAGAGACTGTGCCAAACATGCGCTAAAATTTGCGTTGCTGATGGGTTCTGGAACCTAACCTGTGTAAGTTAGGGGGCATGACTGTAGTGATACAGTACAGTGAAGTGGAGTGAGGTGTCTCAGCTCATCCCACTGATTCTCCTAGACAAAGGTCCCTGTCATACTTCTCTAAACTTGGGAGGAGTCATACTGGAGGGTCCAAGGGAGGTCGGTGGGGTTTGCCCACAGGTAGTTGCTCCTCAGTTGACCTGTTGCGCTGTTCCAGATATTGCAGATAGCCACTGGAAAGGCATTTTGATAGGAGAAAGTGTTGTGCAAGTGAAGGGGTGGCTGCTCATCTCGCCAATTTCTCCTAGACTAAGGTCCTGTCATACTCCCAAACCTAGGAGGAGTCTGCAGGGGTCCGAGGGAGGTCGCTGGGTTTTGCCCATGGGTAGTCGCCCCTCTCAATCGAGCCTGTTGATCGATCCCAGGATCTGACAGACAGCTTGGAAAGTCTCTGGATGTGCGCCGGTTGTTATCCAACTCTAGACTCCAGCCTGGACCTGAAGCACCCAGCTCTTTCTAGATTCGTCTCATCCATTGAAGAGGGGCAGATGATGCTGGCCACATTTCTCCGCTGCCCAATTAGTGGTTTAAGGAGCTGGGCACAGTACTCAGTCTTCCTGCAGCACATGGGACAGTCCTGATTATTTCTCTCCTGAGCATACTTCTTTGGGTGCCAGTATTTGGCTCTAAAACGCCCAACGTTCCTTTCCAGTGCCCAGCCAGCTCCTGAATGCCCGCGCCAACTCTACATATCATTCTCCTGCTTAGAGCACCAGTGCCTGTTTCTGACCACAGTCTCACCCTACCACGTCCCTTCCTGATGAGGAGCCATCCAGATGACAGACCTAGGTTTCCTGCTATGGTGCTTTCCTCCTTCTAGGAAGGCACTCAAGGAGATTGAAATTTGGTTTTCTGCTAAGAGGAAGCAAGGTAAGACTTCCTTTGTTTTTCTCCTCATGCCTAATCCACAGAGGTTTCTTTCCACGCCACCGGGGAAGCCCTTCTTCCCGAGGTTCACGTTTTAAATCACTGAAAATTATGTTTTTCAACAGCAGAATTTGACCTCCTTTGTCAAGACATTTTGGAGTTGTTTAGTTTTTCAGTTTCTTGGATTGGATGGTGAGTTTTTCCCTAAAGAAGATTGAAGATTGCAATGGTTTATGGAGACTTTACCCCAGAAAAAGAAGATTGAAGATTGCAATGGTTTGTGGAGACTCCGCCTCCAGACTGGCTAGAGTCCTTTTCATGCAGACAGACCGTCAGGATGTCTCTCTTGAACTTGCGGCTCTTTTCTCTGATGGGCGTTTGGAAAGAAAGAGATGTTTTTTGGTGCTCCTGTTCCACTGTAGGAGTCATTCAGACCCAGATGTAGGACCTTTAATGGAAGTCGACTTAGGATCTTCTGGCATATTCTTCCAAAACACCCCAAGGATTCTTCTGCATTTGTTTCTAAGACAGTCTCCTATACAGCAACATGCCTTTCTATGAGTAAGCCCATTCTGGGACCCGCTCCAATGTCCGCTTTCGACTGGAAAGTTTCCAGGACGTGGTCTCCAGAAGAACAGAACCTTCACATCAACATGAGAGAGCTGAAAGTTATTCACTTAGGTCTTCATTCCTTCTCGACCCTAGTTCACAAAAGACTATGGCAGTCCATTCAGATAATACCACAGCCCTAGCGTATATATAAAGCGAGATGGCTGTCTCTCTTTTTCTCTCTGCCAGACAGCAAGAGACCTTCTACTGTGGACAGATCAAATCGAATGAGTCTAATCACTCGATTTTTTCAGGGCAAAATAAATTCTGAAGGACGAGCTGAGCTGTCGAATAGTAGGTCCTTCCCACCAAGTGGACCTGGATCTCTGGTCTTTCAGAATCTGAGATACTATTGGGCAGACCGACATTGGACCTGTTTGCCACCTCAAAGAACCATCGCCTTCCTCTTTTTGGTTCAGACCCTGAACCCCTCTAGCATGGGCAACGACTCCATGCAGCAAGATTGGTCCCACTTGGAACAAGAACTATCAAGAGGAGCTCAAGTCCTGCTCAAGAAATGAGGAAGAAGTCTTTCGTACACAAATGGGAGCCAGTCTTCTTGAGTTTTGGGAGAAGTGGGTATCTGAGGCAGAACAGAGGATTGTCAAGGTTCCGAGGGAGGTTTCCGTTATGTTCATGGAGAGCCTCCTTTGTCCCCTTCTCCCTTCATTTTTGACAGCCTACTCAAGAGGCCTCGGGAAAACATTTGGCCCTTTTCGGGAGGCCTCCTGTCCCCTTCGAAAGAGAGTCTTAGAGGAAGTCAAGGACATCAACTCACAGGACTTGTACTACCGTCTGTTTGTGGTCCCCAATCATCAGGGTTGGAAGACCAGTCCTCAACGTAAGCACCTCAATCTCTTCATCCAGCAGACAAAGTTCAGATGGAGATGAACCAGTCAGCCCTTTCATCCATTCCCAGGGCGATTGGATGTAACCGACATGCAGGACACATAAGCCCACTTTACCTTCCATCCAGACTCAAGAAGTATCTAAGGTTCATCTTCCAGGACACTCAGGCGCCACACATCAGCGTCTAAACACCTGTCTCCTCTCGGGTGACTGTGCCACCTGGAGCCTGGCGCTGTCCGAGCCCGCACCAGCTAATCTCCACTTTCAGGATCTTTGCTTTGGCTTCTCTACAGCACCTCAAGCGTTCACTCAGTCCTCGCTTCCTCAGCAAGTGACTTCATTTAATAGGCATTAACGTCAGTCTATATGTGGATGACTCTACTCTCTTGATCCCCTTCGAAGGAAAGTGCATGAAGGTTTCTACATCTCCTCTCTCTCAGTAAACTGGGAATTATCATCTACTCAGAAGTCCCAGGTTGGCCCTGTCGCAAGAGTTCCTCTATTTGGGGATAAGTCTCAACTCTTGGACTCTTTGGGTTTTTCCGTTTGCTGAGAATTACAAGCTGCCTTCAGATGGTCCACAAGTTTCTACCCATCGCCTTGCATGGCCCATTTGTGGATTAGCCTACTTGAGACTGTGTCGTCCCCCTCAAGACGTTCGTCAGGTTAGGCAACTTCTCATGGGAGAATTTTTGCAGTTCTTCCTCAGGCCAGCTGGGATAGGGGAAACAAGCCAGACACCTATGCATTTCCCATAAACCAGTAAATCAAGTCGGACCTGCATGGTGGCAGTCTGAACGCAGGCTTTCAGAAGGCCTAAATCCTCTGAGCCCAGACTTAGACTTCTGTTCAGACTCCCGGCCCTAGATTGAGGTCCTCTTGGAAACTATGCCTTTCTGCCCTTCAACATGGTCAGGAAGCGCTGAATAGTCTTGGGCTCATTGCAATGTTATGATGTTTCTCATCGCCCTGTTCTGGCCCATGAAAGAATGGTTCCCAGGACCTGCTACGGCTAGGTGGACTTTCCAAAACTTCTTCCCTAAAAACCGTGTCTGCTCACTTTAAGAGATACCAAAGGGTTGTCCTTTCTTGTCCTGACAGGCTTCAGATTGTCCAGAAGCTTGTCCAGAGCATAAGAGTTTTCAAGACGTGCTGCAGATTGGAGCCCTCCCTCCTCCCCTCTCGTGGACATAAGGAAAAAGTTAAGTATACCTTAGTTTACCCAGACCACTGAGCTGATTAACAGCTCTCCTAGGGCTGGCCGAAAGGCACAAACAGAAATGAGTTTTCTGTAAGTCATTTCCAGTACTTCCACGTTGGTGGGCGGGTCTAGTCACCTACACTAGCTATTGAAGTGCTACTGCAATTTTTTAAAATAAAGGCTGCCAGAGACACCATGCATGACTTTGTTTTGAGATTGTCCTCGTAGGGGGTAGTGCCATTAGTGAATTCCAATGCGGTGCACTGTAAGCGTACTTAAGTCTTTACAGCGTCCCTCGGCCCCTAGCTCTAATCTCTTTCATTCTTTTTACTCTACCCATTCCTATTCTCTTTCTCTTTCTTTCCGTCTGACTTTCCACCCTCTCTGGCACCTTTCATATCTTCATACTGTCAATGTCTGTTTCAACGCTGAATGACCTCATAGGTCGCAGCACTTAGCCTTGACCCAAATGCTGTATTCTATTCTCTTTGTTTTGAGATTGTCTAGTCTGTTTTCAACATTTCATCAGTTGCAGTGCTCTTAGAGGAAGTGGTGGTATTGCTTTTGAAATCAGCCTTTTAGTATCTTGTATTTTTTTTTTTTCAAGGCAGTGTTGAATAGCTATTTGTATGTGTTTACAATCAAAATGTTTAGTATTGTTCATTCTTTTATTCATTATAAAGGTTACTGCCTTACAACTCCATGTTGGTGCTGTCTCAGATATCTTTAGCTTAGAGCAGTGTTATTATTTGAAACTAGCAATGGTAGACAGGTGATTCTGAAATTGCCATGAAGTTAGAGGCTTGCAAACTATTGAAAATGGATTTGTCAAAAGTTGAAATGAATTTTAAGATTTTTACTGTAAATTTTTTATGATATTGATTGTGTCATGTTTTCACTGGTTATGGATTACAATTTTTTAGTTAACAAATTAACACAACTGAATATTTTTACAGCTGATGGTATTTGTTTTGGTGCAGCAGCAGCATCTTCCCATACAGATGTTGAAATGATTGTATTTTTGCAATTATGCTTCATAAGGTAAGATGATCATAACAAATTCTGTTTTTATTTTATAAAGCTCATTTCTGCAGGGACATTTCATTATGTTTACATTACAGTATTCTCCCAGTTATTCCCATTTCAAAGTTGGCACTTCACATACACATTTTTCTCCTAATTGCCATCTTTGGTTTTGCAGTCTTTCATAGTTTTATGTCTGTTCAACATCACCTTCAAAAGAATACAGAATTATAACACTGTTTTTATTAATCTTGCTTATTTTTCCAAACTTATAAGGCAAAGAGAGAGAGAGAGAGAGAGAGAGAGAGAGAGAGAGAGAGAGAGAGAGAGAGAGAGAGAGAGAGAGAGAGAGATACATAATCATACCTGCATATGTATGCTTAAACTAAATCATAAAATTATTTGAAAAATTAAATAATGGAAATTAAAAAGTGGAATTAAATGAAAGAATGAATCCCCACTAATGTTTGTGAATATTTGAATGTAATTTTCGGTATGTTTTTTGAAATGGGAATCAACATTAATTCAGAGTGTAAATTAGTTTAAAATTATTTTAGGTATTAATAAATTTATCATAATCTAAATTAGGTAGATATTTTTATATTACTATTATCAATTTCTAAGTTCCAGTTTTGATTGTTAAGTTTTATATTTTAGTAGAATGATTTATAAAATCTTGTTGGAGGCTATAGTCAGACTGCATTGTTTAACACCACTAGATTTTTAATCTTAAAATCCTCACAGCAACAAAATTCATACTACTATATATTATTTTCATGAAGCAGTGTTATCAGTCTCGTATTGTAATTAAAATAAACATATTTATCGTTTCTATTATGACTTCTTATTCTGTTAATTCTATTGATAACGTTAGTGTTAAAAATTCCTTGATGAATATAAGATTTATTAATAATTGAGGTCATAGAACTTTTATTAACCCCATTTCGTTAAATCGATATGGATAAGCAGTTTTTAGCGTTACAGTGTATGAATTTTCTACCTCCGGTCTGCTATTGTAATCATTAACAATAAAGTACTGTACAGTATTAGGAATAATAGCAGAATATTTAAAGGCATGTCTTTTGAAGTGTTCATACTCATATTTGTTGCAATAGTTATTGCTATGGGAATTATTATTACATAGTTTCAAATGATTATTAATTCTTAAGTGTAGAGGGAAGCAGTCACCCATATACAGTGAACCCCCTGTATTCGTGGGGATGTACCCCAGCAACTAAAACCATGAATACTTAAAACCCCTCTAAAAACACTTAGAACTGCCCATTTTGATAGTTTAAACACAAGAAAAACCTGTAAAAATGCTTATACCTGAGTATTTTAATAGTTTTATCACAAAAAGTGCATTTATTCATGAAAATTATATGAAAATACTGTAATTAGTAAATGTTTCTCAGTGAAAAATACCGCAAATGGGCAAATTTTGCGCGAATAATGGCTAGATATGTTCCACAGAGAAACCTGCGGATACTTGAGTCCGCGAATCATGAGAACGTGAATACGGGGGTTTACTGTATATTTAATATCACATAAGCAACATTTAACCCTTTTGCTGTGCAGGACTGATCTGATAGTTCAGTAGTGAATATGGTGATGTTTATTACATTGTAGTTATAGACAAGCCTACCTTAGATAATTTTTTTGCTTCAGGTTTTATCAGAGATGATCATGAATCAGGGGAAATGACAGAAGAGGAAATAGATTTGTTAAGCACTAGAGGAGGTGTGATTAAACAAAGAAAACTTGATACAATTTGCAAATGGAAGACCATTGAAGATTCAGTTCATAAAAAATCAGTGCTCTGAAACTTTTATTGGAGATAATAAAGTCACATTTTGTACAGAATGCCAAGTTTATTTTTGTTAATTTTTTTTTGTGAGGCTTTTCGGGATGAATTTTTGGCCAGGAGCATGCGTTCAAGGTTTGTAATAAAGATTTTCAAATTGAATAACATAAATGACATTACTTTACTCCATGCTTTGTGAGGTATCACACTGAAATGAATCACCAATAAACAGGTTGGGATGTTTCATGAAAAGTTACCACTTAACTTGATAAAAGGTAATGCCTAGGCTAGTCCTGGATTATTTAGCTCATGCTTAAGTGCACAGGCTTATATAAAAGGAAAAATTTTTACTAATATGTAGCCTCATTGTTAGCTATTGATTTACTTTGCCCAGATATTGTTATTATCTGAGTCCTGGGGTCCTCGGTCTAAAGCTAGGCCACTTGGGATCGTAATTCAGGACATAGGCTACAGACAACATCCACTATTAATTTAGTCTGAATTATTCTCACTTACTGCCTAGATTATTTTAGACATCGTATAATCTGAAAGGATTTTCCACATTAATAATAAGTTGCGGAAGGTTTTTTTTTAGTTAAAACAATTAGAATTTTACGGAACTAGGTAGCAATCAACGCTTTACGAAACTAGGTAGGCTAGCGATCAACGAGCCAGGTTCCGACTTTAACGCACACATTATATAAATTCCAGAAGTTTAAAACTAAAACTTTAATTGGAAGTTAATATTGAGGACTTATCTTGCTATTTTTGATGTTTCCATAATCCCTGATACTAAAACGGAGAACGGAGAAAAGTCAAATTTTTTCGGAGCGCTGGTAATGACGTGAACCGTTTGCTTTAGACCAAACAGAGTAATGGGCTCCTTGGTCTTTAATGGCCCGGTTGTAAACAAGAGGCCGGATGCATCTTGAAATAGTCACTTCTCTTTCTTGCAGGTTCTTTTGACATTGGAAAAACTGGGTTCAGCTTAGCTGAAGATTGAGAAAGTGCCCTCTTATCTTTAGTCCATTATATACTCCATCATGTGTTATAATGTTAATCATTATGACACAATACCTGGCCAAAAGACCAACTAGAAGAGAATTCTTTGATATTAGTTTGGTCCCCACGGAGTTCTGGTAGACCATGGAAGGTAACTCCTTGCGGACGAAACAGTGACTACGCTATTAAAAAAAGCTACATAATTCAGTTTTGTATCTGAATAATTACATACATATCATTTGCGTATTTTATCTCTACTATAATAAAACATAATAACATGGTAGTACAGTGTAATATTATAACAGCAATGAAAATAACAAGGAATCGAAGTACAATTATAAAAGGGAGAAAATTAGTTGGTTACAAGATTAGCAGAACAATGATCTTGTCACTAGTGATTCACAGCAAAGGTTAAGAAAACAGGCTCACAGCAAATAGCTGGACATTCTTATCTCTTAGTACATTTTTATTAACACAGGAATTTATAAAGTAAGTAACAGTACTCAAAGGAGACAGACTAAATGAGGCTAACATGTCGCCGCATGGCGAACTGGTTTTTTATCTCCTGTACACACACTTTTGTCCCATTTACTGGCAAAAGGTTCGAAAATCCATGCAAAACAAAGAAATTTTCCACTGCACATCATAAGTAAATATTGGGTGGATGGGGAGGATGTTTTGTATAATATTTTCAGGAATTTTACTCGAGATATAAAATAATTTTAGTATAAATATTTTAGGTTGTTTTCAAAAAACATGTAACAGAATTAACACTTTAAATCTTAGGATTTGTGGTTGCTTGGCGCTAAATGACAAAACATACTATAATGATTTTTGCATATGACCTTTAAAATATATGATTCAGAAATCGTTTGGCTGGTTTTCTTTTAAGCGTTTCATAGTTGTAAACTTTAAATGCGTTTTATCATTTTAAAAAACAGCTGAACCTTATTACAGCCACTCAGATATAAAAACTCAGAAAAACTCAGAAAAAGAAGAAAAAGAGAAGAGATAAGAAGAACTAAAGTAATATGAACTATTGAAGTTAATAAGGATGAATAAACATGACAAGAATTAACTGGATTTAATGAGATTTAAGCTAGCATATATACATAGGCTAGGCAAGCTTACATTAGTAATCAACACAAGATACCTTTACTGTGTAAGGAATAAGAGGAGTAAAAGAAGAACAAATAAAAACAGTAAAGAGCATCAAGAAACAAAATTTTTGAAGTGATCGTACCTCTCTGTTATGATAGCAGTTTTTCCTGCATCAGGTGGGAATTATACAGTATTTAAAAAATGAGTTTTATCATAAAAATTTTTATATAGCTCTGAAAAATTATATACTGTATATGTAAAGAAATAAGAGTAGGAGGACTATTTATGCATATTTTTTTTCTTTCTTTTTTATAGCGTAGCCGCTGTACGTCCTTAAAGGAGTTGCACTCTCATGGTCTCCCCATGGCTCCATAAAACAGACCAACCAATTACAAAGAATTCTCTTATAGTTGGTCTAGGCCAGGGTAGTGCTGTTGGCACAGTGATAGCACATAAAGGACTTAGGACAGGAGTGCTCTATCTCCTGTCCTACAGCAACTGTCTTGGCTTTCTCTATGTCCCACTCGCACAGATGTGACAACAGCAAGCATGTCAGCCATCTTCCTCATTACACTCTGGTCTGTCCAAGAGTTCACAGATCTCCAGGTTATGCTCTGGAAATTTTTCAACTATGCATTTTTCGATCATCATAACACCACACAAGTTTTAAGACTCAGTGAAAAGTTTTAGTTCCTTAAAATTTTAACGGGTAGGCCTCTTGCAAGGTGAGAAGTTATGACTAGATTGCTAGGCTACTCTGCTATTTTTTCTTGTTTGGCAAAGTAATAATTAGCATTAAGGCAATAATATTAGACAATTTTGTTATTGAAGCTCATTGTTCAAAGATGTTTATAACATTGACAGTGATTTGAAGTTACCAAAAGGGTAAATCATGTTAGCCTAATATCTTGTGTATGAAACATAAACGTGAACGTAGTTCCCATTTGTGCTTGACTAACGAGCCTTGGTGTTGACGAAAGACTAGTATTTTCTTTATTGTATTTTATAACCAAGCTAAATGGTTTTTGTGATACCGAAAGTTCCCCAGTTATCCTTAACACTGGGAATGTTTTCAAGTTTTGAAAGAAATACAGTACATTCTTGTGGATGTACTGCCAACAGGTATTACAAGCAGTCCCTGGTTAACGGCGATCCAGTTTTACGGCTCTTGTCTAGCGACGAAAATCGGCAATTTTCGGCACTGAAAATTGCCAATTTCCGCTTATCGGCA
Source organism: Macrobrachium rosenbergii (assembly GCF_040412425.1). Lineage (NCBI taxonomy): Eukaryota > Metazoa > Arthropoda > Malacostraca > Decapoda > Palaemonidae > Macrobrachium > Macrobrachium rosenbergii. Next base: position 65,533,925 of record NC_089795.1, read on the forward strand.
CTGATAATTAGGTATTGGCACCAATACATACCTAACAGAGGTGCCGATAACTGAAAATTGGCACTTTTCAGCATCGATGTCGCGAAAATCGCTGAAAAGTGCCGAAAATCGCTGATTTTCAGTTAGCAGCAATTTTCAGTTATCAGCACACCCTCAGAACAGACCCCCGCTGATAACCGGGGACTGCCTGTACACTGCCAGTAGTGACATCACAGTTATTGAGAAAATTGTTGTGATGCTTGTCCTTTCTTGAGGGAATACAGAAAGTACTTTTTTGTAATGGTGAGCTTTGCCAAACAATTTAAAACATTAAAAATACTGATTTTACATATTTTGGTACAATAATTCCAATAACTATTGATTTTAATTATGTACCAACTAATGTAGCCTGTAGGCTACATAACTTTTACCTGGTGCTTGGGAATAGACCAAGTAATTAAGGTTATGAAATGTATAAAAATATACAGTATGGATATCCATTTAGTTCTTTGTTGTAAAATTTTCAGTAAGTTTTACAATGTTTATGCATTTGCTCTTTATCGCAGTCCAAATATCAACAATTCTGTACATATACATATGATTGTCTTTTGGAAAGGATTAGTATGGCTCAGTCACAGGATTTAAAAACTTTATTCATTATTTGTAGGGACTGTAATGCAAAGCACAGTAAGTGGCTAAATTCAGATTCTACAGATCAACATGGCTAGTCTGCTCTTGAGTTCTGTGTATCCTTTGATTTTGTCCAGCTATTAGAGGAACCCACGCACATTTCTGGCAATAGATTAGACCTCATGTTCACAGATGGGTAAGCTATTGTGAAGTTCAAGGTCTGTGAATATATAGGCACTTCTGATCATTGCACCATTGAGATGGACATATCTGTCAATCAGTACAGTATATTCCTAATGCCAACATTGGAAAAATGGTCTGGCTGAAATCCATAGCCAATTGGGATCGCATCATTGCAGCTTGTCAGGCACTTAATATTTCAGATGCTATGTTAGATTCTGATCTGAAGAAGTTAAATGAAATGCTGATGGCTATTTTAATAAGATATGTCCCTAGAAAGATAATTAAATTTAGGACAAATGACCAGCCATGGTTCGATTATACATGTAGACGAGCCTACCCTAACAAACAGACCAAATTCAATGCATGGAGACAAAATCATTCAAATGGAAATTACACCATTTTTGTTGAGTCTTGCCATGCTGCGAATAGAATTTACCATACAGCCGAGAGAAATTACAATAATTCCTTGAAGAGGGAACTTGAAAATTTCTTAGCATCATCTGTGGTGGACCAAATTGGCATCATCTATCTATGGGTCAGGCTTGTCTTCCATTCCACCATTACTAACAGATGATGGTGGATTAGTTACTGGCCCTAGGGGAAAGGCTAAACTGCTTCATTGAGCTTTTGAAGCTAAGCAATCAGCTGAAGATGTCCCTCTCCCTGATACTTGTCATCCTGAACCTATCCATACAAAATTTGCATTTTGGTCCAGGGATGTTAAGAAAATTATTGATAGTCTTGATAGCTGGGGTGGAGAAGATCTTAACCCTTAAACGCCTACTGACGATATCATGCGTCGACTAAAATTGTCTGTTGGGTGTCAAGTGGACGTACGTCACGTCGACTACAAAAATTTCAACCGGTAACTTGACTCGACCGAAATGGTCGAAAAACGCAATTATAGCTAAAACTCTTACATTCTAGTAATATTCAATCATGTACCTTCATTTTGCAACAAATTGGAAGTCACTAGTAAATATTTCGATTTATGGGTGAATTTTTGAAAAAACTTTTTCATATGCGTAACTCGGCTGAAAATTTCAGAAATTTTTTCGTCATTTTGTCGTAATTTTTGCACTGTTTTATATTAGCCATTACATAAAGTTTTATATATGAAAATGTGTGCAATTTCATATAAAAATACAGCAAATACAACCTCTTTATCATTTGGGGAAATTTTTGCACGATAACTGCTTTTCAACCTTAGTCAACTTACATAAAACGTTTAAAACCTTACATTCTAGTAATATTCAATCATTTACCTTCATTTTGCAAAAAAATTGGAAGTCTTAGCAATTTCGATTTATGGTAATACGTAAATACAACGCCCGCGCCAGAAATTCATGTTTGTTTGCACCGTTTTATATTAGTCGTTACATAAAGTTTTATATATGAAAATGTGCTGAATACAACATTTTGATTATAAAATATTTTATAAATCAATAACTGCTTTCAACCTTCATCAACTTTAACTCGACCGAAATGGTAAAAACGCAATTATAAGCTAAAACTTTACATTCTAGTAATATTCAATCATGTACCTTCATTTTGCAACAAACTGGAAGTCTCTAGCACAATATTTCGATTTATGGTGAATTTTTGAAAAAAACTTTTACGCTTGCGCTGCCAAACATCTCAGAAATTCTTTCACACGTTGTCATAATGTTTGCATCGTTTTATATTAGTCGTTACAAAACTTTTATATATGAAAATGTGCGCATTCATGTAGAATACAACAGAAAATAGCTTTATCAGTTTTGAAATATTTTCCATAAATCACGATAACTGCCAAAATTTCAACCTTCAGTCAACTTTAACTCGACCAAAATGGTCGAAAAACGCAATTATAAAGCTAAAAAATATTACATTCTAGTAATATTCAATCATTTACCTTCATTTTGCAATAAATTGGAAGTCTCTAGCACAATATTTCGATTTATGGTGAATTTTTGAAAAAAACATTTTCCTTATGTCTCGCCATGTAACTCGGCCGAACATCTCAGAAATTATTCTTTACGTCACGTTGTCATAATATTTGCACTGTTTTATATTAGTCGTTACATAAAGTTTTATATATATGAAAAATGTACGCAATTTCATGTAAAATACAACAGAAAATAACTCGTGGTTGTAGCTTTATCAGTTTTGAAATATTTTCATATAAATCACAATAAATAGAAAAATTCTACTTTTTTTGGTCAACTTTAACTTGACCGAAATGGTCGAAAACTGCAATTGTAAGCTAAAACACTTACAGTCTAGTAATATTCAATCAATTAGCTTCATTTTTCAACAAACGGGAAGTCTCTAGCACAATATTTTGATTTATGGTGAATTTTTGAAAAACATTTTTTTACGTCCGCAGCGTTAAATTCATGCATCATTTGTGATAATATTTTCTCTGTGTTGCTTTGATCGTTTTACAATTTATTATATACCAAAATCATCGCAATTTAGTGTACAATACAAAGAAAAACAAAATAACCCGTTAGCTTTAACCGCTTTTGCTCACAGCGATTTGTATAAAATTATATATGAAAATTTTTTGCACTGTCATATGTTTCAATATTTATATATGATAATGATATTTTTTTTCATTTCTGATGGTTGCATACTAAACTGAGCAATGACAAAAAAAGGAGCCAAAATGAACTCTAATCTTAAAACTAAGCGTGTGATTTTTTGAAAAACATTTTTTCCGCTTCGGCGCTAACTCCCGAACGCTGCCGGCATACGGGAGACGTTTTTGTAAATGGAGGCTCGGCGTTTAAGGGTTAATGGTTTCTTCCCTTTGTTTTTTAAAAAGGTTTCTAGTGTGTTGTCTCCCAAGATTAGTATATTCTATAGGTTTTTATATTGACGTAGTATCTTTGCGATGCATTCACTCTTAGTAATAACAGTGCATGTTCCAATCTCTGTTCTCCCTGTGCTCTCCAAAGTTGCTGAAAAACTTATTTTTAGGCCACTATATAAGTATGTGGGATCTAAAGGATTGTCAGTTGATAGTCAATATGCATATAGGAAGCAGTTATTGTGAATTAATATTTTAATACATGATGATGCTCTTCTAGACTTGACATGCCATTTGCAAGGGAACCTTGATAAGGGTTTTGAGTGCAGACTAATTCAAATAGATTTTAGTGCTGCTTTCGATTTAGTAAATCACAAGGCACTTATTTATCATTCGGAATGTTCGAGTGGGTGGATATGTTTAAGGATTACAGTACAGGTACTTCAAGATTTCTTACAGGTAGGCAGCAGTGAGTTGCTGTGGACTGGATCTTTAGTGAACCAAGACTTATTACAGTAGGTCTGGAGTTCCACAGGGTAGTGTTCTTGGTCCTTTGTTATTTTTAGTGTATAGGCAGTCCCTGGTTATCGATGGGGGTTCTGTTCCGACAGTGTGACGAGAAGGGAAAATCGCTGATGACTGAAAATCGGCGATTTTCGGCGCTTATCAGCACAGATAACTGGGTATCGGTGCAGATAACCGGGTATCGGTGCTGATAACTGGAGATTGGCACCTCTGTTAGGTATGTATCAGCGTGGCAATACCCGATTATCGGTGCTTATAAGTGGAAATCGGCTATTTTCGGTGCTGAAAATTGCAGATTTTTGTCACTAGGCAAGCACTGTAAAACTGGATCGCCGATAACTGAACCTGCTGATAACCAGGGACAGCCTGTACAAGTGATATGGTTGTTGGCCTGGAGAACATTATTCAGTATGTCGATGATACAACACGTGTAGTAAAGTCTCCACTTAAGAGAAATGAAGCCGCCCTCAGCCTCAGTCGAGACATGGACCAGATCAGTGAATGATGTAGGTGGGGTATGAGGCTGAACCCCAATAAAACGAAAACACTATTGATTAGCAGATCTCATACAGATTTCCCACCCCATCCTCTCCTTCAGGTGGATGGAACTTTGCTGAATGATCTGAAGCTTTAGCTATTCTAGGTGTAACTTTTGACTCGCAACTAACTTTTGAGTAACATATATTGAAAGTTTCAGCAAATGCCACACGAAAGTTTGGTATTGTTCGTAAGACCTCATATATTTGTAACAGAGATAAAATCAGTGCAGCCTGTTTTAGGTTATTTGTGCTTCCTTTTCTAGAATACTGTTCTCTGGTGTGGATGTCTGCTTCTGCCAGAGGTTTATCTCTTTTAGATAGAATGGTTCATAGTGGCAGGTTTCTGTTTCCTAATAGTAGCAGTTATAATCCTAATAGTAGCAGTTATAAGGTGGACCATTGACAGCTTGTCTCTTGTTTGTCACTTTTTCATAAGTTGTATTTCAACAGATATCTTTCACATTCACAATTGATCCCTGATGCCCTTACCTGCCGAGAGCAACCAGATTCACTGAACAGTGGCACCAATATGCAGTAAATGTGCCTTGCTGTCGAACTTCTCGGTTCCAGAGGTCCCTTATTCCTTACACCATTGGACTGTGGAACAGCCTCCCAGAGGATGTCATGCAGTTGGAACTTTCTACTCTAATACTATTCTTCTTTGCATTGTAATACATTTTTTGTGTTTATTAATTTATTTTTTATTTTGTAATAAGTGGGATCTCTTTTCTATATATTGCCCATTACCTCCTCCACTTCTTCCTAATGAACACCATATTCTTTGGAAGCTTGAATTTTGAGTCAATAACCCTTTGGTGGGCTTGTTCCATGTGAATGGGTTTCATCTTTTGAATAATAATAATAATAATAATAATAATAATAATAATAAAAATAATAAAAGGATTTTGACAAAGGAAAAATCTATTTCTGGAGAGGGGCCTGTGTCACCCGGTGAAATAGTCCATTCAGCACTTATTTCTAGGTAATTCCGTTGCTAGATACCAGAGAAAGCTAAATGAAATGCTGGAGTTACTACCCCCAGAGCGAGCTCCACTAGATGGAGTTGTGTATGGAAAAGGGTGAACTACAAAAACACGGAACCTTATCCTATAGAGATTCCCAATGTCAAAATCCCAATAGTAGTAATTGTGAATTGGTATTTTAATACATTGCTGTACTGTATATAGTCAAACCTCTTAAAACTGGCATTCTGTTGTCCTGGAACTCATGTGGCCAATGATCGGTTTTTTCGTAACCTGGTACAACAAGAAACTGGAGGTTTTTTGCTCAGTCGTCCCAGGTCTATGGGCTGTGGCAGAAGAGGCTCTGCAGCACCCATGGGACAATCTGAACATTTACGCCTTTCCTCCCTTTTGCCTGATTCATCTCGTAATCAACAGTTTAATGATCACCCAGAACCTCAGAATGATCCTGGTGGCTTCCTTGTGGCCACACGCCGAATGGTATGTCAACCTGCTAGCCATGCTGACCGAGGCACCGAGAGAGATTTACCCCTGGCACAACCTCCTTTGCCAACTGCACATCAAGAGGTTTCACCAGTCTGTAGGGTCCCTATCTCTTCACTCCTGCAAGCAAGAGGCTTTTCTCACAAAGCAGCAACAGAGATGTCTGGCTATCATAGGAAATCGTCTACAGCTGTGTATCAGGGGAAATTGGCTGTCTACTGTGACTGGTGTTGTTAGCAGGGTTTCCCCGGTCAGAACTTCCATTCAGCAAGTAGGTAACTTCCTCGTGGTCCTCCGTAGGGAGGAGCTAATCTCTGTTTCAGCCATTAAGGGTTACAGGGCGGCTCTAGGGCTAGTTCTGCTCTTGAAAGGTGTTAACCTTACCTCTTCATGGGAGATCTCTATGCTATGCTTCTCAAGAGTTTTGAACCATCCTGTTCTCCTAGAGAGTTTAGACCTCCTAACTGGGCTTGACTCATGTCTGTGGCAGCCTCATTCGTGCCCCATATGAACCCTTACAAAGTTCATCAGACAGAGATGTGATCCTCAAGACGGTATTCTTACTGGCCTTAGCCTCAACAAAGATAGTAGGGGAGCCTCACAGCCTCTCTTTTGATGTTAAAAACAAGGAGTTGGGGGTCGGTAGGCTTCAAATTTGTCCTGGAATTCATAGTTAAAACTCAGAATCCTTTGGTTCCTGATGACAAATTTGAGTCCTTCTCGATCCCCTCCTTGAGAGACTTTGTGATAACAATCCAGATGAATTGCTTCCATATCCTGTTAGGGCACTGCAAAGCTACCTAAAAGGGACTCGGCATCTCAGGCTTGAGTGTCAAAGACTTTTTGTTAGCACTGGCCGGAACAATAAAGAAGTGTCCAAGAACACCATTTCCTTTTGGCTATGCGAAGTAATTGGACGAGCATACGCTGCATCTTTGGATGCAGATACCAATACATTGCATGCCATAATTCATGATGTTAGTTCCATCACCTTCAGGAAGAACCTGTCAGTTCAAATGGTATTGAAGGCTGGTACGTGGGTTCGTCAAATGACCTTCACCTCTTTCTACCTATGGTACGTTGCCCATAGGTCCTTGGACACTTTTTACTCGTGTCCAGTGGTGGCTGCTCAACAAGTTGTGTAGCTCATCCAGTGCTCCTAGTGGGACAGGTTGTATCTTGCCTAATATGTTGGTTGTGAAAGTGAGAATGAATGGAGTGACTGGCCCTCTTCCTTTCTCTTTCTTCTTCTCTTCTTCTGGCGGGTAGGGGAGAGAAGTGAGCCATCATTTGCTGGAACTGACTAAATACAGGTGAGTGAGCACCCATTCTATTTTCTATATTATGATTATTCCTGCACAATACAAATTCTAGAAAACAGAGGCAAGTTCTACCTTTTCTCTTACAAGGGGAGAAAGGGCTTGACAGTAGAACGAGGTCATTAGCTACCGAGAGTTTTGTTGTCTCCGTCAATTACAGGTTCGTACTTTTCTTCCTCGACACAATTTACAATGGAGTTCCCATGTGTTGAAGCCGAGATGTCGGGCTGTTGAACAATCTATTACTTAACAGATCAGAGGGATATGACTCCTTCCTGTACTCTAACAATTGACCAGGAAGTGAGCCCAGGTGAGCCAGACCACCAAGAAGTAAGTCTCTCATATGTAAAGACCAAAGGTCTGTATTATATAAGTAACTTACCAAGTAATTACGTAGCTATTAGTTTCTAACTATTGCGGCAGCTTAAATTTTGAAATTTATGGTAGCACTTCTATTGTTTTGGTGTAGGTAACTCGCAGAATTTTTCAAGGGGTTGTTGTGGATATCACCATCTTTGGTGAAGTATTCCTTCCTTTTGGTAGCCTTCATGCTAATTACAGTTAGCTTAACTAGATTTGACAGACTTTTTTCCTGAATGTGACCTAAGATTATGTCTGACTCTAGTTTGACTGGTACCCAGTTTTGCAGCCAAGGCTGCAATACCAGAGTGACGTCAGCCAAATACGACTCGCATACTATTTTCTGTCATTGCAGAGGGCAAATTTGTTCTTCTGATCTAACTTGTGAAGAGTTTAGGGATTGGGATCAAGGGAAATGGAAGACTTTGAATGCACATCTTGACAAACTTCAAAGAAATAGGCAGAGAAAGGTGGCCACTAGAGCTGAAGCTAGGGATTCTGCTAGCTGGGTTTCTTCTCCTGATGTACCTGTTCTTTCTATGCCTGTGACTGCTTTTTCCCCCATTACCAGCCCTCCAACTTTTCCAGCAAGACTGTTATCTAGCTCCCAAACTTCCGAACCCGATGCCAACGCCAGCCTCAAAGCCAGGATAGACCAAAAATTCAGTCATTAGGTCAATACTGTAGCCCAAATTGCGGCTTCAGCCAAGGATCTCATGAACAAGATGAATGCAAGTGATTGCGGTGCAAGTGTAGTGCCAGCGGAGGAGGTGACTACTCATCCCACCGATGCTCCTAGAAGAAGGTCCCTGTCAAAATCCTCTAAACCTGGGAGGAGGCAAACTGGAGGTCCAAGGGAGGTCGGTGGGGTTTGCCCACGGTTAATTGCCCCCTCAGCTGTGCCTGTTGTACGTAAATCCCAGGACTTGGTGGACAGCCAATGGAAAGGCATCCACCTGGAAGTGCATGCGTTGTTGTCGTCCAGTTATTCAGACTCCAGTGCTGGCAAGGGGCGAAGTTGGCACATTTCTAGTGGTTCTAGGCCATTGAAAAGGCATGCATCCACTGCTGAGTGCACTTCCCCACTTCCTTGTAAGTGGCCCCAGAACAGGAGCATACTCCCAAGCCTACCTGTAGCGTCTGGGACAGCCCCAGTCGTTTGTCTCCTGAGCCTTCGGTGGTAAAGCGCCAGTATTTGGCTCCAAAGCGGTCTTCCTCTAAGAAGCATTCCTAGCGCCAGGTGGGATCCGAGCACCTAGTGGGATCTGAGTGCCCAGTGGGATCTGAGCGCCCAGTGGGATCCAAGCACATAGTGGGATCCGAGTGCCTAGTGTCCAAGCATCCAGCGTTTGAGCGCCCAGTGTCTGAGTGCCCAGTGTCCAAGTGTCGTTCTGTGCCTGCGTGTCCACCTGTGTCAGTGCGTCCACCTGTCCGCTTGGCGCCAGCATTTGTCAAGCATTCAGCGTCACATTCCGGGTGCCAAACGCCACTTCTTCAGTCTGACTCGGCAGGTTTGTATACCCGTTGTTCAGGATCCTTCGTTGGAACCTATCCAGTGCTGTCTGGACAGTATTTTGGATCTCTTACAGATGCCTCCTACAGTGACTCTGGATCTACTGGACTTGGCTCCTTCGAATTAACAGAAGTTTATAAATAAAAATTAACATACCTTTACTGTAATTGTAAGCTTTTGAATTATATTTTATAACAAAATTGTAATATGTTTAATATGGTACATCGAAATTTACCCAAACCAATTCACTGCCCAAAATACATTGTAGAGTACTTGAAAATGTTCCGTATATGGATCATTGTCTACCATGTAGTAATGCCACAGCATTGTTGAGCCTATCAAAGATATTTCACAATATTTACAAATAAAGTAAATGTATATAGTACAGTGCTTGGGTTTGTACACTTGTTTTCTTTTGTATACACAAGCCACCTGGAGGACAAACCATGGGTACTTCATATACTGTAGATGTTTCAGAACTGACTGTAGCATCTGATGCAGGATGCAGTATGAACCCTGTATATTAAATAGAAATGATTATATTTGAAGCTAAGAAAGACCAGTATGCCTATATTTTAATGTAATTATTATTGTAGAGTGTGAAAACTAGGAAAGCATTTTCTGTTTGGCTGTCAAATGATCTTGTTAAATTCATGTTATTCATCTAAAATAGTAGGCCATTCATTGAAATGTAATAAATATTGTGCCTGTTGATTATACTGTGAAATGATGTACCTTGTATTTTTCTCTTTCTTATGTGTTCTCTGATTGCCACATTAAGAATGTGTGTATCTTATTTTTGACCAGTAGTTTTCGTTTTGTAAATAAGATATTTTTATGACAGCCTGCTTTTATATTTTTTAAAAATGTTTTATTTTTTCAACAGGCACCAGCTGCTTTTGGTTTGGTTACATTCTTATTGCATGAAGGCCTAGAAAGAAATAAGATTCGTCGTCATTTATTGATATTTGCTCTAGCAGCTCCTATTGGTGCATTTGTTACTTATCTTAGTATTATGAGATAAGTTCTTCTCTGTCTCTGTTGAAAAGGCTACTGCTCAGCCATTCAACAAATTCAGACTTTTATAAGTGCAAGTAGTGTCAAGAACATCATCTTATTCTGGTAGGAAAGTGAATTGTTCAGTGAATAACATCTTTGTTTTGTATGAGGGCTCATGGAGTTAGGGACATTGTTCTGTCCCCAGCATTCAGGAGGAACTTCTTGGTGTTACAAGTACTGAGGGCAGGTGTTTGGCAAAGCCAAAATACATTTACCTCTTCCTACCTATAAGTGCTTCGAAACTTCTCCATAGGGCATGTGGTGGTTGCTCAACATGTGTAGCTGCCCAAGCTCCTCTAGGACAGAGAAGCATCTTACTAAGTTTAAGGTGGTGAAAGGTTGGATGAAAGAAGGGGGCCTGTGGTATTCTCTTCCTTTATCGATCTTTTACCACCTAGCAGCAGTTGACCAAATTCTTGCTGGTCAGGTCAGATGCAGGTTTGTTACAAAACAGAGCTTTTTAGCTTATTTGTATGTGGTAGATACAACTCATTATCTCCCTTTTTGATTGATGGGTTTTGAGTGAGCAGGCAGAGTAGCATAGTTATCTGGTTATTTGCAATGATATGCTGCCTTCTGAAAAGGTCTTCCTGCCCCACACAGGAAATAAAAATTTTCCTATTTTGTTAAAGTGAGGTAACAAAGAGGCTATACTCTGGCACTCGGCCCTGTCAGCTACAACATCTTATATGCTAAAGTTTACAGGTGGTTACTGGAGGCATTCTTTCCTTTCTCACGTACATGCTTGGGAAGCTGACATTTCCAGATAGTAGAGCAACTCCAGCCATGTTCTTTGGGCAATACATCCAACTAAAGAGTAAATTTCCCTATACAAACCTTTTTATTCTTGCAAGAACAAATTGCAGTTTTCTGCAATTTGCATATTTCCTAGATATACAAACTTGAAGTCGTTCGCTATGATGTCACCTAACTGGCTGGCATTTGTCTCTCTGTTACTGAAGGGAAAACGTGAAGCACTTTACAGAATGGGCGGGTGTTCAAACCTCTCCCTCACCTGTCACTAACCACCTGTTATCAAGCTGTAGTGAGCGAATCAGTTTGAGTCAAATATATTCGTATAAAAGGCTTCAGAATTGTTTATCTAGAAAAATGCTCGTCATCACGAAATTGCATTTTATCATATTTCCTGCTATAAAAGTCATATATGCTATTTAGTGTCTTATGCATAGATTCTCATGTGTTACTACTGAGTGGTATAGATATAGCAAAGTCAGCCAGAGTATACCAACTATGTGACATCCTAAGGAACTAATCTTAGATTCTTTCGAACTCATCACCAGTTTGTACGACTCCTCTATAATTCATCATCCTTTTTTCAGTAATGTTGTCGTCTTTGTTATCACACCGACTTCTTACATACAAAGTCAGTGAGCCATTTATGGCATTTTTTTTTTACACATGGATTGGATGATCTGGGATGTTCTTGTTGCTTTCTCCGTTCTGTTTATATTTTTTAACAAAACTGGATATTTAACATCTTCAAATTTCATTCTACTTCCCTGCTTCCTCAATGATTTAAAATGAATACTGATGCGTAGTGGGGCTTACAGAATCTGTGGAATAGCTTTGAATGTACCATTGTTGAAGAACAGAATCACCAGTACAGTAGGTCTGTGCAGGATTTTGTTGGGGATATGCCTCCTGCTTTCCCATGTACTGCTCTGACATTTTGTGGTCTGGTCTCCAGTCATTCCTTAGTAGCTGTATAACCCCGCTGTTCACATTCTGTCTCCCAAATACAGATTTTAGTCTTGTTTCAGTTGACCTTTTTCATATCTCTGCAGCCTTCCTCCAATTTGTTTCAGACGGCGAATTACAAACTTGGTTACTAAAACCATCTCCTCCTTTTTTTTAAAACTATTTCTCTTTCCGTCTCTTTGTTTAACTGCTGCTCTTCCTCTGCCATCTAATTGAGAGAGAGAGAGAGAGAGAGAGAAGAGAGAGAGAGAGAGCCAGGCTCCACTCTTGCCTAACCCTCCCTAGGTGTCCTAGTTTAGCTGCTAAGAGGAACTGTGTGCTTTAGCAACAAAAGAATTTTCTTTTATATGTAAGAAAATGCATTCTCGCAAGTGAAACACATACTGTCATGCGCGCCTTGCCCTGGAAAAAAAATTGCCAATGTAACTTCAATAGCTTCTGATAAACTTTTAAAACATTTGTCCTCTAGTGAAAAACTGACTCCTTGGTTGTTATTTCTAAGATGACCTTTTCAATTAGTCTTTCTAATGATATAGGTCCAGTTGCAGTATCTGTAATGCAGTGCACTCCCAGTGGTTTGTTTCGTCTGTAATTACTAGGCTTCTGTTCTATTCATATTTCAGCCCAGTTTTTGTATTAATGGACAGTAACGCTCTTGTGCTTTGTTATATCATTAGCTTCATCGTTAAGTATTGCATTTACTTGTGTTTACCTCTTGTTCGTGAAAAGAAAGTGCCCTCTGATCTTTCAAACAACGGGAATCCTTTATTTACTCATTCAACAGAAATATTATTTTTGCGAAGCGAGATGCAAGAGTTTTCCTACCTTTTCTGAAGCGTTGTCTTGTAACAGACTCAGGGATAGATAAAGTATTCGATGCAAACTTAGGAGAAAATAAATTCATCGAGCAGCGAACGTTGAAAAATTGCGGTTAAAGAGAGAGAGAGAGAGAGAGAGAGATCACGTAAGATGTATTTATTACACTTGGATATATCTTGCATTAGTATATGATATGAATTTAGATGAAGACTTCAGTCTCTCTCTCTCTCTCTCTCTCTCTCTCTCTCTCTCTCCCCGCAAGTGTGTATTTGTATGACGAGCACCACAGGGATGTTATAGCCTAAAAAAGGCGAGACCTATTGCGATCGGCGCTTCACAGCATTACCTATTCGTCTGTATTCGGCAGCATCTCTTCTTTGCCTTGAAGGTGTTGTGAAGAGGGAGGCCGTAACAAGTTTGCATGATATTCTTTATTGAGAGCAAGACCACGTCGATGTTTCCGACTTTTCACATTTATGCAATTTTCCGTCACATTATCTTAGATTTTCTGGTACGCCTTAATTCACTGGCCTTATATATAACATGTATATGTATTATAATATATATGTATGTATATATGTTTGTGTATGTGTGTGTGTGTGCGTGTGTGGGTGTGGGTGTGGGTAAGGATGTGATTACAATTTTATTAGGTCACTACTCATCAGAGATAGTGAAATTGATTGACCGCCGATGAATCAATATATCAACTGCTTAATATTTTGCAAACCTTCACTTTGACGTTTTCTGCTGGACGTCGCAGCCTCTATTGATTGAAGATCGTTGAATTTACAACGTCAGCAGTTGATTTATTTTCCGCTGCCAAACTCCCATTTCTATTTCTCCTTCAGTCAGTGATGGCCGTAGCAGTGATATGACAAAATTTAGCCCTGCCATTTTTCTGGCTTTTCGAGCCTTTTTGATTGATTTTTAATGATAGTTCTGTTCAAGTGTTTTACTCTTCATACCGTTGTCCTCTCAAACTGCTCGCTTAAAATGGTCTGACATTAATTATGTATGATTGTCAGTTAACTTGATTATGTTAGAAGATGTTTCAACTGTCTCAGAGGTCTTGGCTCCTGAATACACAAACACAATGTAAAAGCTTCAGTTGAATCCCGTGACTGTTGGCCTCAGTTATCTGAAGTACTTTTCGCTTTTCACAGTTTCATGATTTTTCCAAAACACCGTTTCAGATTAGTTGTTCAGCTCAGCGCAATAAAAGCCGTTGGATGGAATATACAGCTTCACTTCCAGTGTTATTGTTTTCCTAAAACAGGAAGAGCTGAATTCACACTTATACATTGAAAGGTTGAGGGCGTATGATTGAAATTGGTTGGCAGAAATTATATTAAGATTTAGAGATTTTTATCTTTAGAGAGGAAATGCGTATCGTCGTTTTGACGATTTTGCAATTATTAGCGACTTTAAAATTAAATTAGAAATATGTTATAATCATGTAAAGTCAAATGTTTTCAAATGGGTATGCTCATTCCTTGGGTATCAGAAGAAAGGATGAAGAAAAAAAAACTTTACGGAAACTACTGCAGTAGAGAAAGTTATGATGGAAACAGAAATAGGTTTGCAGGAGAGAGAGAGAGAGAGAGAGAGAGAATGTATGGGAAGCAGACTGAACATGGTAGCACAGGAATGATTCTCAACTGGGCTACGGATTTATCACGAGTTTGAGAAATGATTCACTGTGAATCAAGGATCATACACAATTACCAATCTTAAAAAATATTGCAAGGTTATTTTTGTATGCTGTAAGTCATCGTTCTTCATTTGATGAAGAATTGTGTGAGTTTTGTTGTACAGAGAAATTATACAGGACCAAAAAGTCGTTTCCAGAAATCCTTCAGCTTCTCAATTACACCACCGATGGAAGAATGCTATTTCCTCTGAGAAGCTTTGCAGGATTCTCCATATTCATCTTACATATGGAAAACTAATTGAGATTAGCCGTGAAAATGTAGTTGGAAAAGGAAGAGCAAGTTTAAATTAGACAGAAACGGCTAGAAAGATGACAGACAGCATATGTAGATGGGGCTGATGTAATGAGGGAAACATCCTTAAGATTTGCAGGAAGGCCAGCTTCATAGACATTTATCACACATCTAGAGAGATGCGAATTCAGGTAAATTTTACATAAAAAAAATGAGGGCAAATTCTGCACAAAGGGAGGAAATAGAACTGAAGGGAGAGGGGATTATCGAGTCTCAAACATTTAGGAACAATATCCAATAGAGGTTCTCTTTAGTTGGAATTTGTTGAGGACACAAAAGGCAAAACAGGCAGCCTGAGTCAGGTTTGGAAATTAGACAAACTGCGTACAAAAGTATGACATGTATTTGTGGGTGCTTTGGATTTATATTTGTATACACCCATAAAACTGCCTAAAGATTTGGATTGATTTGTGAATAAAGCTCTAAGAAAAATATTAGTTGTCAGATACTAGGACAGTTTAGAAATATAGAAATAATACAATAAGGAAAATGACGGAAGTGCCCGACATAGATGAGGTACTGAGGAATGGGGAGATATGAAAACGTACATGTCCTTCGCCCAGCCAAGGGAGAACAGTATGTAATAGTATCAGCTGTGAATATTTGGCTGAAAGGGCGTCAATCATACTAGCATGAAAGTGGCTTCTTCATTTTGTTTCCCAGTGTGGAAGTGAGACAGACATCAGTGTGGCTGCTAATAGCCATCTATACATTTTTTCGACCTTTAAACATTTTTCTCCAACAAAGGGTGGCGTACGAGAAAATACAAGACAGTCACTGCTACATTCATACTCTCATGATTACTGGGCAACATGTGCACATGTAGTAAACTGTAAGCGAAAGCTTAAATAATACACAAGTGCCGCATGGTAAACAGCTATCATTTACCATGTGTCACGTAGTTAATTAAAAAACTGCTTTTTCCTCTTATTATTTTTAGGTAATACCAAATCCCTTCATAATGCGGAGCACAATTTCCTCCCACTGAAAACAGCAGAACCTGGGAACTGATGAGCAACTCGTATCCTGTGCTGATGAAAACATTGTGCTTTGGCTTGTAATCCATCACATAATCTTCCAGTGCGAAGCCGGATCGCTTTTGAGTCAGAAACTTTATCCAGTGATTTCTGTACGGATTTCACAGAACCATTATTGCAGTTTACATTCTCCTATTATTCAGCTGCCGTTGCTTTCATAAAGGAATGGGGTTAAGCTTTCATGTATATTTAAGGAAAGGAATAATTCATCTAGGAACTCATAAGCAAAGTCACATGAAATTAACCAGGTATCAATTTTGCATGAATAGTTAGCCAAGCATTATTTTAATTTCAAAGCTGTAGTCAAGAAAGGAACATTTCTTTAGCAGTCATTTTGTAATGATGTAGAATGTAATACATAACTATATTAGAGAAGTGAAATATCTTCAGGGATTAAGGATTGTCTTTGTTGAATAACAAAAAAAAAAAAAAAAACTTTCCATTACGAAAATCTGACCTTGGGAAGCTCAGTTATATATTCTGTTCATTTATTCATTGTATTTGAGAACAGCATCTGCAATTGCGTTTCAGATCCTTTGTCAGAAATTATGTACAGGGTGAAACAAAATGAAAGTAGAGGCGTTTCCTTAGTGGAATTATAATGTACACAGATATACAATATATCTTCATTATGAAATTGTGACGATTTTATTGATGACTTTCTGTGCATAAAATTATACATTTTTCTAGGTAAAATTCCATGGAGGAAAGTACGAAAAATCCAACAGGTTCAAGAAAACAACGTATTCATTGCAAAAGAATGGGAATCAAGGACTAGAATGTGACAAAACAACATAGCACCAGAAAGATACAGCTTTCAGGAAGGCGCAGCTTTCAGAAACGTACAGCTTTCAGAAAAGTGCAGCTTTCAGAAAACTGCAGCTTTCAGAAAAGTGCAGCTTTCAGAAACGTACACCTTTCAAAAAGAAAAGTACAGCTTTCTGGTTTAACAGGTAGTCTTGAGTGATGAAGTTGCTAGCCTTGTACCCTCGTCTTTGACACAAGCAGATGTTGGTACCCATTTATAGTTGGGTGGACTGATGGGTAGTAGTCTAGGATAAATTTATCAATTAATCTTACGCTTTGCATTGACCTCTGTGTAGAATGCTTGTATGTTCTCTAAAGTTCCTTTTTATCTCCTCCCCTCTGTTTTTATTACATGTCTTCTTTCCCCTCTCAATGCCTTCTCCAGCTACCCTAGAAATCTTCCTGTGTGCTTGCAAATGGTCTTCTCACTATCATTCAACTCCGCCGGCGACGAAGCTCCTACCAGTTATGATTCCCCTTGGGTGGAAGTTGTTCCCCAGGGATACTGAAATGGATAATGTTGTAAATATGAAAAATGTCACGTGTGTATGAATGACAAATTATATATATATATATATATATATATATATATATATATATAACATATATATATATATATATATATATATATATATATATATATATATATATATATATATATATATTATATATATATATATATATATATATATATATATATATATATATATAATATATATATATATATATATGTATGTATATATATATATATATATATATATATATATGTATAATGTATTTATGTATATAAATTATATATATACTATATATATTTATGTATATATATACAGTATATAATTTATATACATATATACATTAGACATTATATATATAGTATATATACAATTTATATACATATACATTATACGTTATATACATTTATATAATATATATATATATGTATATTTACAGTGTTATATATATATCATTTTTGTTTGCATTAAATAAGATGGTTCAGTCGCAATGAATATTTACATGGAGAGACCGAGGAATAATAGAAGACCATATATAAAAATATATAAAAGTTTAATATCCCTCATATAAGTTTTTTATCAACCTATGACAATTATACGTTGGTTTTTGGTTTATATTGTTGCAATATAAGGAAAAATCAGACACTTAATTTATTCGATGGTGCGCAGATAAAAAGTAAACTAAAGGAGTCCAGATGTGCAAGAAAATGGCTACATAAAATGTTTGTGTCTTCATTATGCAGAATAAAATTGGCCCAAAACAGTAACTTTCCACCAAGAATTCCAGATGCCTAAGCCTCTGCAATAGAATAAGGACGACAGAGGCCTCAAATGTTCCTGACAGCAGAGGTCTTGGAGAGATTATTATTTCATTTGCCCCGTTTTCTTCCTCAAGGAAGTTCCACGATGCACTCGGCCTCTTAAGCTCGTTCCCTGGAAGGCGGAGGAGGAGACTGACTGACTGACTGACTGACTGACTGACTGACGTACTTAGTTGCCTCTCGTGAAAAGACGATTTGGTGAATCTTGCCTTTCTGAGGCTTTTGTGCATCTCTGTGCCGTGATTCAATGACGACGGCATATTCACAACAAGAGATGTTTTCTTAAGCGATACAGATAATGTTCTGTCTATGATATAATGTTTTGTTTAAGTTACCTACCTTTTGGGTGATTTTAAAAAGTAATTTAAGTAAATTTAGCCATAAGTTTAGCTGACAATCATATGCATTGAGCTCATAAGGATTTCAGTGAAATGAAATATCCAATTTGACAAAATGAATTCTGCTTTCAAATTTAAAGGCACTTGAGACTATAATCCTGAATGGAGTTGGTCTCTTCGAGGCCTTGCTGGTCATTTTCTAATCCCCCCCCCCTCTTTTTTTCCTTTACCAACAGCAGCCTTAAATGGTCGTGCAGTATCCAATACCTACCCCTTGTCTAGTGTCTATTATTGATTTCACATACAGTCCCCTTAGATAACATTCATAGATCCACACAATTCCATAAAAATAGCTTCTGCTATCACTGAGATATTTGAAACTGACTGCTGGAACTTTTAATGGCTGTTTTTTGGGGGTAGTTACACACAAAGGTGTGAAGGACAAAGAAAAATCAGAAAACTTGGAGGAACATAAGAAAATACTTACCAAAAAGGACACCTCTTTCAGTTATGAATATCTTTCAAAGCAACCAGATAAGATGCAAAGAGGAAATGCAAATCCAGAAATTTTTGGACATATCAAATCAGCTCTCTCATGGAAGTACTTTAGTATACCTAAAAAGTGAATGGCCATGCACACAGTGCTTGGGTTTTTACAGGTTGGAAGCAACAATTTTCTATTGACCCTATTTTGCCACCTTGTCTGCAGACCACTCATTGAGTAAGTACACCAATCTAGGGGGCTGAAGCATTTCCTGTATTCTTTGTTGTCACCTTGTTTGAAGGACAGATGTTGGTTACGCGTCCCAGTGTAGGTGATTTGACCCTTTTTCTACTGACTGTTTTCCCGTGGACGCAGGAGGCTTGCAGATTAATTGTCCCAATTTGGGGAAATGATCTGTCGTGACAGTTTTGTTGCCTTGTGTGTAGGCCACATGCTGGATAGGTTTCCAGTGCAAGGAACTGAAATCTTTTCCACTGAAATTTGTGTAAGCCTTTTCTGTTGGACATTTGACGGTCAAGTTTCCTGGTCTAGGGGATTTGGTCAATTTTAGCGACTGTTTGTCTGTGTCAATAAGCCATTTGCTGGCTGAATGCACAGCATAGAATTTGTTCCATTTTCGTCCATGAATATCTGGGAACACGAAACGAATAATTGAAAAATAAATGCCGAGTAAATATGAACATTCAGCCAGTACTTTAGAATATTTATTTCTAAATTTATTAGTAGAAGTAAACGCATAATATAAAGTCGCTGCTTATGCTCATAAAAATTACTCTTGAAAACACCTCTCAGAAAGAACATCTCAAACCCGATTTTATAGAGCGCAAATATAATGTCTGTCTGTGCGTGTTACGTGTTAGCGCTGGCAGGGGAAAGACAAAAACATATAAGAGGGAGAGAGAGAGGGGGAGGGGCGGTTGGATTTGCGGAGGGTCAGAGGTTTGTGGATATTAATATTATCAACAAGTGATCCGTTTTACCAAACCACCCGATACCCCAACAGCAATGCAGCATCCAGCAGCCAAGAGAATTTAATCCCTTCCATCAGAGAATCCTATTACATTAATTCGGTATCGAATAGCATTCATTAATGAAAGAACAATTTCAGTGAACTCAATTTATCTCTTCCTGATGTGACGCCGGGTGGGTTGCCACCTGTTCACTTTTCCCTGTGAAATGAAGGATGCTTGATTAGCTCTGACCTCACCTCTCCCCTTTTCAGTTCATCACTCCCAGGGGTTTCAGCTGCGCTCATTTTTAGAGGGCAGTTAGCTGGGTCTGTTGTTGATATGAGAGAAATACTTTTGAATACTGAGACTTGTCATCGGTTTATTGGTAATTAAACTCTATTATTTATGATCCCTTTTCGTTATTATTTTGGACCAGCTTACTCATTGGAATTGATAGTTGCAGGTCATTTTAATGGCAAAATTCATTACGGCAGTTACCTTGAATCTTTTCATCTAGCATCAGGAATCGGACCCTATAAATAGAAATTTTACTAAACTGCGTCATAACATGGTATTCGAGAAATAAGAATGAACGGAGAAGTCAATTTCTTTGTTACAGATTTTTGTAGATTTTTATTTTGCTGTCTGTTAGTTCCTATGCTGTTCGGCATGAGTTTCAAGGATTTCTAAATCATATATAAGGTTAATTCGCAAATTATAAAACAGTCTTCCATGACTGTAAAATATATATATAGACAACAATATATATTTATTTATTTATTTTTTTGCTTATTTGATGCAGAATAATGTTTCATTCCAAAACATACCGCCTGGATATATATGTATATATATATATATATATATATATATAAATAGCCTATATTATGAAATTTTTTATCACACCGTGATTTATATACAATCATGGAACTACAAATGTCGCTTAATATCAAATTCACGCTACCTTGGGAATATCTCCGATGGAGAATTATCACCGAAGGGGAATTTATATAAGTGATAAATGGATTGGTGCCGCCGGGACACGAACCCTCAACATGGACCTATTCAGCGGCTCCAGTTGACGTTACCACTGTGCTATCAAGAGAGGTATAAGTCGTGCCGAGGTCTGCTGTACTGTTTTTTCCCATCGTGAGCCAGGAAATTGTACTTAGCCTCAGCAGTGACCCACCACCAAGATAGTTCATTGGTACGTTTGGAACACCCAGCTCTTATTATGAAATTTTTTATCACACCGTGATTTATATACAATCATGAAGCTACAAATGTCACTTAATATAAAATTCACGCTACCTCGGGAATATTTCCAATGGAGGGTATCACCAGGCGTTTATATAAGTGATAAATGGATTAATGCGCCGGGACACGAACCCTCGACACGGACCTATTCAGCCACTCCAGTTAACCCCACCACTGCCCTATCAAGGGCGGTATACATCATTGCAGTCTGCTGCTGTTTTCTGTCGTGAGCAGGAAATTGTACTTAACCTCAGCAATGACCACCTCCGCCATGATAGTTCATTGGTTGTTTGGAACGCAGCGCTCTTATTGTAAAATTTTTATCACACCGTGATTTATGTAATCATGAAGCTACAAATGTCACTTAATATCAAATTCACGCTACCTCAGGAATATCTCCGATGGAGAATTATCACCGAAGAGGAATTTATATAAGTGATAAATGGCTTGGTACCGCCGGGACACGAACCCTCGACACGGACCTATTCAGCGGCATGTTGACGTTACCACTGCGCTAGCAAGAGAGGTATACGTCATTGTCGAGTCTCCTGTACTGTTTTTTCCTGTCGTGAGCGGGAAAATTGTACTTAACTTATCGGCAGTGACCCACCTCCGCCATGATACTGTCTTAAAGTAGAAATTTTCAATAAATTTATGTCATAATATATAAATTCCTAGGTTCACATTTTCTGGAGACTTTTAATCGGTTTCCCTGATACTCCTTCTATTATACTTTGACTCAGACCTGAGTTTCTGCAATGCCTAAATATCTTGTCAAAGTTATTTTATCAAATATATTTACAGTACTACCTGAATCAATGAGTACTGTGCATGTGTTTCCATTTGTTGGAATTTTCACTTTAGGTAGATCCTTTCTATTTATTCCTTCCTCTTTCATGGAAAATATTACTTCTTTGCTAGATACATAGGAATATGCGGATGAACCTTCATTTTCCCTTGTAATTATTTCTTCTTTTTCTCTTTCATCTCCTTGAAGTGATTCAGTTTCTTTTCTCTGTAGAGGGGTTAATTGTCACTGGTTAGAGGCTTTATTTATTTTTGGGCGACTGGTACTTATCTCTATAGTTTCTTTATTGGCTTCCTTATTATCTTTTTGCAAACTGTACAGATTTTAGGCTTTCTGCATTCATTAGTGGAATGGTTTGTATACCGGTAGTTTTCACGTTATTTTTGGTCTAGCTCCTTGAGCTGCATAATTCTCTGGTTGTGAATGATTCATGTTTGGATATTGACTGATGATACCTCATGGGTGGATAAGTGAATTCTCCATTCCTCGATGCATTCTGTCTTCCTTCTGGTTTAGTTCCACTTCCTTCAGTATTTTGTGCATAGTTCCTTTGAAAGGAAGTTTAGTATTCCCCTACTTGTCTGGAATTATCTTGTACATATTATTTCTCTTATATGACTCATTGGCATTTCTGCCTTTCCTTTCACTTTGTGTTTCTGTTACCCTACAAATTCCTTAGAAAATCTGTCTCTTTCTTCTGAATTTCTTGTCTCATTGCTCTTAAAGCGGTAAGGCTATCACTTTTAGGATCAATCTTAACTTTCTTGAATGCTTTCTTCGCTTTTTCTCCAAGTGCGTTATACATTGTTCCAAATGACAAGTAATTTAACACCTATCTTAATTTAGCTAAATCAGTTTTCTGTATCATAAATCATTCTTACCTCCTATGGTATGTTTGTTTTTCTCAAGCCTTTTATCTTTACGTATTTGCTTCTTCTGTATCTGTGTGAAAGATTTGCCATTGATTCCCCATCGTAGTGATGGTTGACTTATTTATATTATATAGGCATCACTTCGACTCCTGGTTCCCAGATTGATAGGCAGATTCTTTTAAACTCAGCGTATGTTTGCTGTTTATTGAATCTGACTGATTAAAGATTCTGTGTGCATCACCCTTTCCGAACCACGAGAAGCAAGGCTTCGTTTATTTTGTTCTTTCATCTATTTATTCTATTGGTGGAATGCGACTGTCTGCATCTGCTAACCACTGGTTCACAGAGATATGATTCTAATCTAATTTTGTCAGGATTTGAATTCTCGATTCGTCCACAAAATCGATGAAGCTGGCGTATTGATGGCTGATTAGCCATTTGTTAAATTGAAATGTGTTAGTATGGGTAGTGTTATTGTTATTGCTACTTGTGGTATACTTCTTTGAGTTAATGATACTTGTGAAGTTGGCACTGAAATTCGACTTTGTCTATCTGCTGTTGCTGTAACTGGTAAGGGCTGTTTATAATTGCAATCCTCAATGCATCAAACGGACTCTGCATTTCACTAGTATTCTAAAATCGTGTGACTTTCTATACCCAAAATACATAACAATAATAAAAAATGTATCATAAAAATCATAGTATGTAGAAAAATTCTTATTTATCGAACACAAAAAAAAATTAATAAGATAAAAAAAATGTTTGAGAGAGAAAACCATAAATTTTACATATCTTTTGAGAGAGTTTATTTAAAAAATACACTCACCGAGAGAGAGAACTTTTGAGAGAATTAATTTTCCAGCTTACGTATTTTCTGTTGCTGTCGTAAACTGTTGTGGTTTCGTCAACTGTTTTTCACTTCTGCGACCGCGTCGTATTCGTCACTTTCTGTAGATGTAACGCTTCGTTTGCTGCCTTTTTATCAGTTTTGCGACCAACACAATTTCGTTGTAGTGTTCGCAGCTGACGTTTACTGCTTTCGCTGCTGACGTTCACTGCTGCCGATGTTTGAACGTTCAGTTCAAATGTTCAGGATACGTTCTGCCACTGCCTTCAGGATACGTTCACTTGTAGACATTCAGACGTTCGGTCATTCACACAGTTGTTGTTGTTGCTTCGCTCGATACTCTACGGGGTTTGCATACGATGCGTTATGTTTTCGGCTCTCATGTTTGCAGAGAGATTCTTGTTTTAAATTCTGGTATGCATCTTTCACACTTGCACTGCACTATTTGTCTTTGTTTTGGATCCACTTCAGCAGGCACCATTTATGTGATGTCTTCCTTATTTAGTTATTATTCTTCTGTTTATATCTGCTGTTAGATTGTTGATCTTTCTTACTTTGTTATGTAGTAGCGTAGTTTTTCTTTCTTTCCCAGGAGGTCTTAGAAGACACAGTTGGTTTCTTTCTTCATTAGTACCAAAAGAAATAACACACAACTGAAGAACAAGGTGATAAGTTGTACAAACATAGGAGTGTCCAAGTGGGCCTGTCTTCTTTATCAACCCACAACAGGTGAGGCTTGCAACCTCATGTTCATCTTCTTCATGCCTTAGCTGCTCGTTCTCACTCTGCTTTCTGCTTCTCTGCTTTTTCCTTACTTCTCTCTTCTCTCTTCAGAACTGGACTTGATAAGGATTTTTGGAAGTTTTTGTCCCGCCCCTCTGAGGCGGAATCTTGGTTTTGGTCCGGCCCTGTAGATGCTTAATTGGTTAGGCTGATCTTAAGACAACCCATTTAGGTGAACTTCTGGAGCACCGCCTTTGAAGGGGTGTCTTGACATCACCGGAACTTATAATTTCCGGTGGCTATTTATCCACTAGGTACCATGCGTTTTTTTATTTACGAATTCCTCGTGATTACAGACGCTCGGTGGAAACGATCATAATGGCTTCGTAACCACACGACACAATCATAACACGTTCCCTTATTTTGCTTTATGTTCCAAAACATCATGAACCCAGGAGTTTAAAACACATCACCTTTTGTTTTGCTTACTTGGCCTCGATACAAGGCGAATAAGCATTTAGGTCCAGCTTTGTCATGAAATTACAGTCAAAACTCCCATTCTTACCCTTTTTTCTTTGTTCATCTCTCTATTCTCTCTCTTCTTTCTCTCTCTCTCTGTTTGTTTTCTCTATTCTCTCTTTTTCTCTCTCGCTATCAATGTCTAAATCAATGAAAAGGTTTCTGTCTCTTTGTCCCTTTATTCAGAATTTTAGTTATATCCGTATGACATCACTCGGTCACTTACCAAACATTGTCCTCAATGTTAAACAACGAAATTGATATAATATTCAAAAAATCCAACTGATAATAAAATGACATAACAATAATTGTTTCGCCAACTCTGGAGTGAAAAAATATGTGTATTAAATTATAATCATGCACAATAAAAGTACAGCACCTCATTTGCATGAAAAAATAAAACAATATTAGTATACTGTATACATGATGTTAACATCAACTATCAATCATTGTTTCCTCTTAATTCTGTCAAAATCTCTTGTATTTTTCTGATCACAAGATTCCTTACTATAATTATGGATAAAATAGCAAATACCACTATTAGAATTAAATTAGATTGAATAATGATAAGACTGGGGAGAGTTTTCTTTATAGTAGAAATATTCATCAACAGTTCAAATTCTCAAGTTTTTTTTTCTTTTTAACTCTAACTGAGACAACTTAAATTCATCGATTTTGTGTGAGTAGTGCCCTATGGCACATGTTTTTTTAATTCATATGTTGTGAAAGATGAGGTTCATAATACAATTGGTTTTGCTATAAACAATTTGACGTGATGTTGTAAAGGATTTGACATTTTAAACTTTACCTCTGTAGTAAAAGTTTGTTTAACTCATTTTAAAAGTTTACCTGTGTAAAGTTATGACATTTAACTTCATTTTAAACTTTGCCTCTGTATTAAAGTTGTGACATTTAACTCATTTTTAAACTTTACCTCTGTAGTAAGTTGTGACATTCAACCCATTTTTAAACTTTACTTCTGCAGTAAAGTTGTGACATTTAACTCATTTTTAAACTTTACTGCTATAGTAAAGTTGTGACATTAATTTTAAGCTGCAGCGTTTGCTGTAGAAACACAAAAATTTCCTGATCAATCTAGTGCTTCAAAAGTGTTCGTAAGTTTGTCTGTGCATACATCTTTCTCTTGATTTTGTTTTAACACAATTTCTTGAATACATGGATATGCATTAGTACTTTTATACAAATTATTAAAATTACATATATATTCCTGTTCTCTTAATAAAATACACTCTTGAAATTTTTGTTCTGTAAAGAATGACAACAACCAAGCGTGTTCTTCTAATGCAAAAATGCTTGAGTGTTCCCTTTTGAATGACTGCGCATTCATTATATATCTTAGGAAATGGGTATACAGTGTATTGAAAGGTACAATTAAAGAATCTTATCATAAAACACTTTGGCACTTATTAAATTATAATAAATAGATACATTTTTGAGTGGCTGAAAGTGTTTTCCATGATGCAAAACTTAACAATGTTTTGTAATTCTTCTAGGAGTGATTAGTGTTGGGTTCAAAATACAAATGAATAAACTGCTATTATCACCCTTCTGCAAAATTGAATTAATGTCTCTGAATTGCATGTAATGTATTATCATTATTTTTCCACATGTCTTTCAACAATGATCCCTTTCTTATCAGATTTTCTGTATATATATATATATAAATATATATATATATATATATATATATATATATATATATATATATATATATATATATATATATATATTATGTATATATATATAAGTTTCATTTATGATATTTTCACTACATACATTATATTTATGACATTTTCATTACATACATTTTACTTAAGACACTTTTTTTGCATATATGTTTCACTACATATATTATATTTATGATATTTTCAGTTCAACATAATATACATATACATATTTAGCTCTGCCTGTTTCGTAGATTATATATTTTTGTTTACAACATTATCTACACCATTTTCATGTCTTATGTTATCTATACAGAGAGGACCATGAATCTGTTTTACTACTTTTATGATTCCATTGAACTACTTTTTAGATCACTTTCATGATTACTCTATATTTGTTTCATTTTATCCTTCTCAACTCTATATGTTCCAGTGAATTTGGAGAGATACCTCTACATTTAGCCCTTCTAGAACATGATTTGGACATAAATTTGAGTACCTACTGTGTCCCATTGTCATTTCTTATTATAATATTTGGCGTGATGTATGACCTCTTTTAACTTTTCCCACTTGTTTTCATGATTGGCGTCTCGTAGTCAAATCTGGTCTTCCATGCAATATAGTCATCATAGTTATAAGTATGTCTGGGTGGTGTTGCATCCGTCTAATGTGTGTTAGGGAATCTTTTCTGATGACCATATAGCTTAAAGTGTGGGGATTCTCCTATTGTCTCATTTGCAGTATCATTCAATGTGAATTGTACGTCTTCTAATGCTAAGTCCCAATCTTCTGTCCGTGGGCTCACTAAAGTTTTCAGGATATCCTTTATTTTACGATTAGTTCGTTCTGCTGCTCCATTAGAATTTGGTTTATAGGCTGTTATTTGACAATTTATTGCATAAAATTCACATATTTTCTTTCAAAGATCACTAGTAAATTCAGCAGCGTTGTCCGAAAGAAGAACTCGTGGACATGGATGTCTTGTGATAATTCTAGATTTAAGAGCTTCTGCAACTGTCGCTGCATCTTAATTTCTTACTGGTACTATTTGTACATATCTCGTTAAATAGTCTAAGAAGACTAATATTTGGCTATTTCCTCTAATGAGTGGTTGGAAATGGACCTAAAAGTCATAGTGACTACTTGAAAGGATTTCGATGCAATGGATGTTTTCAAAGTGGAACTTTCAGATTTACATTACCTTTGTGTCGGTTACAAACTACACAGTTCTGTAAAAAGTTTTTGTCATCTTCACTACAATGTGGCCAAAGATAATTTCTGGTTATGATTGTGCTTGTCTTTTTAATTCCTGGATGTCCTGCTAACTTGTATGAGTGTGTTAGCTCTAAAACTTCTCTGATGAGTGCCTTTGGGATATAGACGAGAACGACCATTCTTCTCTGTTGGCCTTTTATACAACAATCCATTTATCAATTCAAAATCAGGTTTTAAAGATTCATCTGTCATTAACTGTCCTACTATCTGGCTGATTTCTGCATCATTTTCTTGTTGTATTTTCACTCTTTCTAGATCTAAATCTACTACCTGACAACTAAAGCAAAAGGTATTAGTGGTAATGCATTTTTCTGTTTCTTCTTGAGATCTGGACAATGCATCTGCCAAGGTGTTAAATTTCCCTGGAATACGCCTGAATTCTGGGGCAAATTCTAGTACACTAATGAACCATCTATTGAACTTCATGTTAGTAAAACGGAATTTTAAATAAGTCACAAATGGGTTTGTGATCCAGTAAGCACATTAACCTTATGACCTAAGAGTATGTGTCTAAATTTCTTTAAACGCCCAATATAAAGCTAAACGTTCTCTTTCTGTGGTACTGTACTTTCTTTCTGCTGGATTTAAAACTCTGCTGGTATAATATACTGCTCTCATTCTAGTTTTTGCCTTTGCAACAATACAGCTTCTAGTCATGTACTTGGGCATCACAAACCAGAGTAGAAGTCTTTGGAAGGATCTGGATAAACTAAAACAGGGTTCCTGGTCATTTTGCTCTTTGGTGTTTGAGGCTGATTCTTGTTCATCCTTCCATTCACAAGTGTAATGTCTTTCTTGGTTAATTCTGTCAAAGGTTTGGCTATAGTAATAAACCCTTTATGAAAAGGTCTATAATAACCTACCTCACCTAAGACCTTCTTAATGCTTTCAAATTAGTGGGAGCTGGGCAATCAACTATTGCCTTTATTTTACCTGCCTGCATGCGCAGTCCATCTTCACTAATTACATGACCCAAGTATTCTAAGGATTTCATCAGGAATTGACATTTTAGTTTTATTTTTGGTCCTGCAATTCTTAATCTCTCCAGGACCATTTCTAATGTTCTGGGATGACTTTCTAAGTCTTTGCTAAAAATGATGACATCGTCTGAGTATAGTGCAACATTTTCTATCCCCTAGAATTTGTATCATTAATCTGACAAATGTTATGGGGCTGATGTTAGTTCAAATGGCATTACTTCAAACTGCAATGTATCCTTTTATGTGTGCTGAAGGCTGTGAATGGTTTCGATTCTTCATCTAGAGGTACTTGCCAGCATCCACTAAGCAAATCTAAGGATGAAAATATTTTGGCCCCTCCTAATTGAGCTAACATGTCTGGATTTACTGGCATCAGCCTTTTATCTGGAACTCTATTTGAAATTTGACTTCCCTGTAATCTATTACAAGTCTCCAACTACCATCTTTCACTTTGGAACAGTAACAATGGTGAATTCTGCTGGAATTTAGAAGGAGTCCACTACTCATTTCCTCCTATCAGCTTGTCAACTGTGATCTCTAACTTTATTGGTAATCTGTAATTAGGAATGAAAAATGGCTTGGCTCCATCATCTAACAAAATTCTATGTTGTAGAACATTTGTTCTTCCTTGTTTATCTCCTTCAATAGCTATTACATTTTTGTATTTTTCTAACACCTGAATTAACTTGTGTCTATTTTTTGGAAAATCTGTTTTGTTTACTTCTGAACTTATCTGAGAGTTTTCGCCAGTTATAGAGAAAAATGCTTTTTCTTCTACGGTTATTAAAGGATTGTTAATGGGAATTCCTATGCAAAAGACAATACCTGCGTATAAGGTTAGTCTGTTGTCTGAATAGTTTTGTACATAAGCTTCACAATTATCACCATTCATATGGAACAAGCGAGTTATCCATCCTGACAAAATCTATTAATTCTTCATTCAATAATAGAATATCCTTACCCCTCACATCCTCTTTTGATCTCAAATATATCTTTGTTAAACATTTTGGATACAAATTTACTGCTCTGTTGAGTATAAATTGTACTTTATTATCATCAGCTGTGCTAACACAACATATTTCTTCTTCTTTTGTGTCTGAAAAATAACAAAGTTCTGCATCTGCAGTGGTTTCTTCTGTTACTTCTATTATACTATTCAGTTCTGATCTATTTATTTTATCTAAGAGTAATACTTCATTTAGTATTTTTCATCATGGGGAATGGGACACGTATGCAATAAAATACTGACTGCTTTATTGTACTAAATAACCTTTCTGTATTACAGTAAATAAATCAAGATTCAGTGTTCAGCATTTGCATTTTTTTTTTTTCAAAAACTTTGGAAGTCAAATGTGTGGTGTGTCTTAAGGCTGGAGCATCTTTGACGCTGGAAAATAAGGCAAATAAGCTTTTTCCAGCCCGCTATGATACAGTTAAAAGGACAGACAAATTGTTTGGGGGTACCTTAGGGTCATGCTTGAAGAAGCTGTGTTTTAGTACCTAAGTGCCACAGTCTGTCACGGTCAGACCAAGTATTAGGAACAAAGCTGGACAAGTCTTTCATTTCACTAGAGAGTACATAATCAACCTACATATGAGGCTGAGAGGCTTGGTGAATGTAGTTACTGAGTAATTAAATATTTTTCAGTTTTGATGAAACACAACACTATCTATAATTATAAATAAAAGTTAAAACCATAAACTATGAACTATTAAACTGATCATCATCATTTGTAACATCCCCTAAAAGATTTGTTACCAACACTAGCTTATAATGAAGCTCAAGTACAGAAGCTATTGATTCCAAGAACGGTTTTATTTCTTTGTAAAATGTTGAAATTCCTGTTCTCCATTCACTTTGTTCAACTATCATTACAGTTACTGTATGTATGCAATAAACTAATTTTTCAAAAGTGAAAAATGTCAAAAAATTTCATTCAATAAGGAAGTGCACTTAAAAGCTAAATTGGTACCCTTAGTATTATTAATGTTCTAAATTACATAGAATCAAAGGACATTTGGGGGCAATGTGCCCCCAACATGACATGTTTTTGTTACCTATCACTGATACTTGCATCACTTGTAATTAGTTACAACATGCTGAAAACAGTTCTACCAAGTATGATTCTGAAAGCATGTTTAGAAATACAGTACATACTAAGAAAGTGAAAAAAGTTGAATTCCAACATAGTGTCTGCGATACAGGGCAAATTATGATTTTTATAAGAAGATATTTGTTCTTATTGTAAAATTTAACTTTTGTTCTCTTTGTAACAGTTCATAATAGAAACTAGAAGCTTCTATTAAAATTGCTGTGTGTGTTTTGTATTAATAGTGCCAATTGCTTCAAGTAAAAGCATTTTCTTTGTCCCACTCTTCACTGTCTACAGGTTATAACATGACATTTGCATTTTTAATTTTATTTTTTTACTATTCAATATTGTGTAAAATAAATTAAAACAATGCAGAGTAACATATTACACTTCATTGAAACTCTGATCATAAATCAAGTGAATCAATTTAAAATAAATATATGAAGTAAATATATAAAAAGGTCAAGTAATTTTCTCTTCTGGACCTACATTTAGATATGCATTGTCTATAAAGTGTATACATACAAGTTATGTAAGCAGATACAATCTTAACAAAATTTACTGTTTATAATTTTTAACTAATTTGAAAATAAACCTAATTATACTACTTTACAGTAATTAACATTACAAATATATAATATCCCCTGATTATAATTTACACAACAAATCTTAAATGTCAAAATAGGTTTAAGATACTCAAATTTTCAGCAAACATGCCATCAGTAGACGCAATGTCATTCCATGAACAACAAGAAAGCCTGGGCTTCTCATTTAAGCTAGCTTTCCTTAAAATCAAGCAGTCAACTTTTTCATTCTTCAGGGTTGTGTAATTTTTGGTAAGCATTTCAGGTTTGAAAAATTATTTTCTAATACTAATAAAATTATTGTTCTGAGTTTTGAGCAAAAATCGTAAGGGGCAACTAAACTTTCATTTACAAATAAGATATGTTAAACTTTAGCGTGTCCTTTCTCTATGATCAACCAGCCATGATTATAGAATTCATAAAGTCACACACAAAAAGTAACCTATGTACACTGCTGCATTTTTACATTAATTTTTTTTTTCAAAATCTGCCAATATTCCTTGTAAATCAGCAACACTTTTATTGTATGTTACAAAATTTACATATCTAGTAATGAATATCAAGCAACACATTACAGCAGCTGTTCTCTTGTTCATTACACATTTTAATGAAGTTCAAATATTTTCATTAAATATAGGCCACACAGAGAAGTTTGCAAAACTATAATAAAAACTAAACTCATGTATAAGCAACAAATGAAATTATACTGGCATCTTACTGAGACATGGCATGTGATTTGTAAGCCTGCCATAGTATTGCAAAATAATAACACAAA
>NC_089795.1:65571217-65821217 GCF_040412425.1 Macrobrachium rosenbergii
ATGATCATGTTCATCCTTCTGCTAGTACATAGTCTTGTGCTAAACAATTAAATAAATTTGGGTGTCAAAATACTGGCTAAATATACAACATCAATGCTACATTAATACTTATAAGAAAAAATATATTAATTCTTACCCAACTCTAGTATTCTTGAGCAAAACTAAATATCTGTATAAGAAATTAAAGTCTTCTTGCACTGCACTTGAGTTCCAAACACACACCAACAAAAAGCAAAACTTTTAAACCAACAAAAGAGTGACTTTTCACTTGAATATATGCTATTCACAGACACAACCCGATTCTATCAACTAGTTTTTAATTTACATATACTGAAAATTTCACAACTCTAATCCTGTTAATATTAACTAATATTTGTAATATAAAACAGTGAATATTCATTTTCTTGAAATACTCATACTTTCTTTCCTGTACAAAACCAATATTCCAACATAATGTGTACCTATGTTGTGTATACTTATTTTCACTACTTGAAAGGGAACTGTAACTACACAGTAATGTTATTAACTTACTTCATTTATATACAGCTCTGTCAGTTGGCACCAAATTAATACTTGGTACAAAAAAACCAAAGCTGAATGCTTTAAGACTACTTGTTGACAGACATTATGATAGTAGTACCTTTACACTTTATCAAGATACCACAATTTATGTAGCTGAACTAGCGAAATGGCAAGCTAAAAGCGGTAAATTATTTAAATGTACAATTTCACCCAAAAATATATTTTAAAAAAATAAAACTTACTGACAAAATGAGACACTGAGTGACTTATAACATAAAATTCCAACAATATTTTCAGAATTAAAAAATATTTTACTGACATTCCCAGACAGTGAATAACACAATTACCATCATAAATTGTATTTTTATTATCTTTCATTGTAGATAACTGTGATTTGGTCACTGTTAAGGCTTGTTATTTTTCTTCCATCCCTTCTGGAAACACTGAATCATACGGCTACAATAGATATATTTGTTTTCTTGCTTTTTGCTTTTTTCATTTTCATCGTAATTGCTGCCAAGTATCCGCTCACTTGCACAAGACAAGCTGATGAAGCACCTTCCTTGTAGTGTGTCAGGAGGCTGTGCTAGGGTTGTTATTTGTGCTGGAAGAAGACTGTTGATTGAGTGGGCAAGGGGCATCTCCTTCATGGCCAATGCATGCCACAACAGGAACATGACCTGAATCCCACATACCAGGACCACAGAGTTCACAGAGTCCTACTAGTGTGCACGGTAGATGGCTCATGCTACGGTACTGATGCAAGAGTCCTCGAGCCTATAAAAAGGAGAAAACTTAGTTTCACAGTGACCACTTATCCCAAGATCTACAAAGAGCATATACAGTACAACTTACAGGAAAATTTAGAATAATTACTGCCATTTCTTTCCCCACAAGTTTTCTTTATCCAACTTTTTGTAAGTCAAATAATTCAAACTTCATAGTTAGCTAGCGTTTGCTACAGTTCTACTTGAATAATACATTGTAGATACAATTAGTTATACAATAAAATTCATCTTGGTGCAGACTGTCAAATAATGGTTTATGAAATTTAGAGATAGAAGCTATCTGAAAATTCTTTCTAAAGTACTAATCACATTCAGCCATTTTTAAAATAATGAGGAAGCAATTTACATTTAAAACATGATAGTTCCTTTATGCAAGAGCTCAAATTAATGGGTATCTGGAATAAAGAAAATGGTTGATAACCTGTGACTTTACGTTGAATAAAAAATTCCTGAAACACTATCGCTGTGAGAGTGGTGGTCATGCTGAGATATTGCTGGGAAGGCACAATAATCCTGCAGCCAGACCCAACATAATTAGGCAAGTCACTTCAAACCACAAAGAATAATACATATATTGGTTTGTGTGTTGTTTACTGTTCTTTATTGCCAAACCCTAATGGGTATCTGGAATAAAGAAAATGGTTAGTAACCTGTGACTGTACTTTGGACTAAAAACTGATCTGGTTTGTGGGATTTTATTTATTAGGAGCTATGCCATTTCGTTACCTGTTGGTTTCTTTTGTAAGCTCATTTGAAGATGAACACTAAGTTATACTATCAAAAAATAGGTTTTCCTACATCAAAACCTATTTTTGGTAGCTACTATGAGTCCTCAAAACCACCCACTTTCCTTAATAAAAAGGCATGGGAATGGGGTGAACATTATCTTGCACAGACCTGGCGTAATGAAGACAGCCGACATAC
Source organism: Macrobrachium rosenbergii (assembly GCF_040412425.1). Lineage (NCBI taxonomy): Eukaryota > Metazoa > Arthropoda > Malacostraca > Decapoda > Palaemonidae > Macrobrachium > Macrobrachium rosenbergii. The sequence continues at coordinate 65,573,452 of NC_089795.1, forward strand.
ATGCTGTTGTCACATCTGTGATAGTGAGGTGTCAAGAAAACCAAGGCGTTCATTGTGGGACAGAAGTGGCAGTCCTCCCATCCTGAGTCCTTATACTTTATCACTGTGCCAACAGCACTATTTTGGTCGAGACCAACTACAGTGTAAGAGAATTCTTTGTAATTGGTTGGTCTGTCTTATAGAGCCCTCAAGGGACTATGAGAGTGTAACCCTTTGAGGACTCACAGCAGCTACAAAAAATAGGTTTTTCCTACATCTAAACTTGTTTTTTGATGGGTGATACATATCCTTTTTCTATGCAGTGTGCCCCACAAACACACACACACACTGTGATTTTTATTACACATTTGAAGCAACCCCTGAAATAAAGCTAAAAATTAAGTCTCAAAGTTTAAAATTACTATTTTTAAAATTGGTCTCAATAAGTCATAATTATTTTTCATTTCATCTTCATAACCTGGGTGTGTGGAATAGGGCAACTAGCACTGTCTGTTGCCTATTGCACAGAATGGAGCTATTTCTTGCAAATGAAACTGAACATCTAAAATATGTTTTATAGTAATCTTTAATTATGAAATTCAGATATCCTTCTTTAAATTGATCTTTTATTTTCTCATAACTCCTCCTTCACTCACACACACACAAAAATAAAATTACTTGCCTTCTTTAAAACCAACAGTCCATCCATGTGATTTGCCAAAGATGTGAAGTACAATAATGTCTCATCAGGTCGCAAATTTTGATCTACAACATCATTTCCATATATGCTAACAATTGCCACAACCAAGAATAAATGGAAATAATCTGTCTGATAGTTACTCCAGCACGCTTCCCACATTGCCAAGGCTTCATCTTCAGGAAATTCTCTTTTAAAACACCTGGAAAAGAAGTAGATAGCATAAATTCCAAAAATTTTACTACATAGGAAATTACTAGTTATAAGAAAACAAAGCATAAAAATTACAACACTGCATTAAGACATATAACATGCACAAAAATACATCACTGGATGCAGGAGTAATGTGCTGTATATTATCCTCTCTCCTTGTAAATGCCTAAGGAGTACCACTTGCAGTAGGCCTTGAGCACAATAATGTGAGGTACTACTGAGAGCTCCTAGCAGTACAGATACTGTCTCTTTGAACCACAACTGCAATGCTTTTATTTCCTGCTGGTTTCTAACTAGCTTTTCAACTTCTTGAACTTTAATACAATTCAAGTTTTAATTTCCAATTAAGAAAAAAGCCTTTAGGTGAGGAGAAATGTGTCTGTGGTATTTTCCAACTGCTTAACAACAATGATATCTTCCAGCAAGAGACATGTCAATAATGAAAAATTTACAGCTTTCACTAGATACCAATATTTCTGCCAGAATAAAGCAAATACCTAAAAATTTGTTCAGCATATTTTTAAAAACATATACTATACTGTAACTGATACTTTATTCAGTTGTGTAACTTTCTTCTGCAATTTTCTTCAACCTAAAATTTACTGTACCAAATAAGTTCTTTATTGGGTCAATAAAAGAGGAAACAGCATAACAAGAGAAGGGTACATTGACAACAAAAGACAAAATTACTGTACTCCTGCTGTCCCTTCAAAAAAAAAAAAAAAAAAAAATTCAATTATGAGGTGTAAGAGTATAATACAACACAACAACATTCAATTATGAGGTGTAAGAGTATAATACAACAACATCTTAATAAGCCTAGAAAGGGCACGATTATACGCCTCAGTCTAACTCTGGAAAGAAATATTTTCCAGGGTTAACAAGTTTGGGACATAAAACAAGCACACTACTTGAGTGTTAAGGAGACTGATCAGTAACTGCCATATAGCTGAGGATATTTCAAGTCAGTTAATCACAAGAATTACCAATTCTTTGGCAATGAACAACAACAGGTCATCTTGGCATATTACTTTAACACCTAAAGAAAAGACTTCTTAACTAAGGTAATTATGGTAGTACTGTACTATACACTGAATGGCAATACCACTAGCAGTGAAACTACTATTACATGAAAGAGTGAAATGCCAGAAACAATTACAAGTGACTGGGTTAGAAATAATGATCCAGAACTAGACATTATGCAATTTTTCCAATACAAACACAATCTAAGTGTATTCAGGTGTCATGCACAAAAACCAGACAAGTCATTCCACTATGGAGGAAAGAGATGATAAAGCAGTAAAGGCAAGTTGGTGTATGCAAAATTTCCCTCTCGTCCTCTGTGGTTAGCTGAATCACGGTATTGTGTGTTATTATTATCAAGTACTGTAGTTTATCTAGGCCACTTGAGCTTATTTGAATTCACCCCTCATGGGGCTGGCCAAAGGATTTGTCTATTAATGATAAAAGTTTATATTTTATTGAATTAAAACTTTTAAAATTGCTATAATTGGGTTGATTGATAATGACGGAGAACTTGACAAACCTTCTTTACTTACTTCCAAAACTTGACATTTGTCTATGCAGAAAAATTTTACTCTACAGTGATTACATACAGGTATTGTACTTGGGCTATACATCAAATACAATACCTCAAATGAGTGACCAATTCTAAAACAAGTCAAAATTAACTGTGTGCCATTCCTTTTCGTATGATGAATTCCATATTTGAACATTGGGCTTCATATGTTTTCATTTGCTACTATAATGCTCACTGTTCCATATACGTCATTTATGTCAGTACAATAAGTTTGGAGATGTTAGAAAATCACTAATAGGAATATCTACATGTGCTCTTATCATAACAGTTGCAGCTTTGGCTGCTTTGCCAGCTTCTTCATTTCTCCTAATGCTTACATAGGCAGAAATCCAACATATGACTACATTTTTACTATCTTCAAATAATTTGTGAAGTGAAAATATGACAAATTTTAAATTAATTTGTATTTTTCATAGCTAGCAAACATGCGGTCTTAAAGTAAGGATAAATTCTTCTAGCACCAGCTGGAAACGGGTAAAAATATATAAAATTATTGAACAAGGAATTGGTGGCAACAGGGTTCGCCAACGAGAAAAGAGGTATCCGTTGACCTCCTCCCACCCATGATGCCTTGACATTCAGTTTCTCCCAGCCCAGGTAACCAGATTGAGGGGAGGCAGAGGTGGGCAGTATACGTTAAGACCGCAGGTTTGTTAGCTATGAAAAATGCAAATTAATTAAAAATTTGTCATGTGTTCATATGTAGAACAAACCTGGGTCTTAACATAAGGATAGACTCATTTTTGGTGGGAGACACCTGGTCCCACTTCCTGGCTAACGGAAGGCAAAGGAAAGAGACGTAAGCCTCTGATCTGCTATATAAATTGTTTATCAAACAGTCAGACTAGTACATTACTGGGGTAATACACAAAGTGAAGAGACACTGTATAAGTGTAAGTTAAAAAGCAATATCTGTTCAGACAACAAACCTAAGTTAGCCACCAACTATGTCTGTTATTGTTCTCTCCCCTTGTTAGAGAGAAGGACTAGTTTCTGAAAGTATTTAATTCATGTATGAATAACATATACTTAAACAGAATGACCACTCATTCACCTGTTTATCTAACCTGTTCCAGCACATGATGGACTAATCTTTCTCACTGCCAAGGGAAAGAGAAAAGAAAAAGAGAACAGTCATCTTATTCATTCTCACTTTAATACCATCAGCTTAGGTACAATACAAACTGTCCACTGTGTCAGCATTAGAGGCTGAAGAAGAACTATAAGCATGTCTGATGACCTCACAGGGCCAAAAAGAGACGGTATTCTTGGACACTTCTTTCTTGTTCCAGCCTATGTTAACATAAAGTCTTCAACACCCAGGTCTGAGGTGACAGGTACTTTTAAGGTAACTAAGCAGTGCTCTGACAGGACATACTGTAATAGCAATTCATTCAGATCGTTATCAACAAAATCTCCCAGGAAGGTATTGAGAAGGACTCAAATCTGTCACCATGAGCTGAGGGATTTTGAATCTTGGCTACAAATTCAGAAGGCTACGGACACCCAACCCTTGTGTGTTTAATGCTAAAGAGAGACCATGAAGTTCACCCATTCTCTTCAATGATGCCAAGGGCAGTAAAAGACCGTCTTGAGGGTCAAGTTCCTGTCTGATCGTCATAAAGGTTCATATGGAGCAAAAGTGAGACTGCTTAGTACTGTACCACAAGTCAGGTCCCAATTAGGTGGTTTAAGTTCTCTAGGAGAACAAAATTGCTTAAAACTTCTGAGCAGCATTGAGATTTCCCATGAAGAAGACAGGTTTACATCTTTCAAACGTAGGACCATATCCAAAGCAGCACTGTAGCCTTTGATGGTAGATACACAAAGGCATTTCTCCCTAAGGAGAAAAAATAAGGAAGTCAGCTACCTGCTGAACAGAAGCTCTAACCAGAGAGAAACCCCATTGACGACACCAATCACAGCAGACGGCCATTTTCCCTGCTACACAGCTGAGGAAGATCTTCTGAGATAGCCAGACATCTCTGCTGCTGCTCTGCAAGAAAAGCCTCTCGTCCACAGGAGATACTGGATAGTCTCCAACCGTGAAGAGAGGATCCTACCGATTGGTGAAATCTCTTGATGCGAGGTTGGCAGAAAAGATTGTGCCATGGAGGAATTTCTCTCGGAACTGCTGACAAAAGGGTTGACACATCTGGGAACAACTCTGCATAGGAGCTACTAGGGTCACCCTGAGATTCTTGAAATCATTACCCTGCTCAAGACTTGACGGATCAGGCAAAATGGGGAAAAGCGTAAACTTCCAGATTGTACCAAGGATGTTGAAGGGCATCCTCTGCCACAGCAAAGGAGTCTGGAACCACCAACAATAAACCTCTAGCTTCCTGTTGAACCTTGTAGCAAACAGGTCTATCATGTGCCTTCCCCACAGTTGGAAGAGCCTGTCTGCTCTCTCCTGATGCAGAGACCACTCTGTCCCTAAGACCTGACCCTGATGACTTAGCTTGTCAGCCACTACATTCCTCTTGCCTGGGATATACCTGGCTGAGAGGTCTACTGAGTGATCTATCACCCACTGGTGATAGATCAATTTATGTGATTGTCTATCATTAATAATTTTGATGGATGATCCTATAGCTGTGAAAACAGAAGTATTGCTAGACAAGGAAAAGTAGTATGTTTTGTTGGTTGATGTGGCTGCAAATCCCATGCCTACTGAAGAATGGTTCCATCTGTCTTTATTGCATAGTGTAAATGTTAATGTTTTATGTTTTATTGCAAGTTGTTTTTTGAAGTAGGTCTATTGCTGGAGGAAATTTTGTAAATATAGGCACTGCCCAGGAAAACTGAATGACAACTGATAATCTCTCTCTCTCTCTCTCTCTCTCTCTCTCTCTCTCTCTCTCTCTCTCTCTCTCTCTCTCTCTCTCTCTGTGTTGAGATAGTTGCTTCAATTACATTGCCTAGCTGAACTTGTACTTAAAGGGCACCAAGACTGTCACTATTCATCTCAGCGAAAGCACAACTGCAAGGTATGCTGAACCTGTAGAGTTTATTTAGTTACTAAGTCTATGGGGCAGAACCAGTCCTGTTTCAGGGAAGCCCTTCCCACTCCCACCCCTTTGGTACCCTTCGGTGTAGTGTCTTACCCCCACAGTATTCTTTTCTAGATAGTAAGTCATATGTAAGCCAAGTTTGGTTGAAATTGCTCAATGTATTTCAGAGTTATCCTGGAACATACACACACACACACACACACACACACACAAACATACATACATACATCCATTCTTATATATATAGATTTCTTAACTCAGTCTATTGGCTCTCATGGAGAATGGCAATTAGTGATTATCTCTATGATCAAAAAGTTTTTCACTTCATTATTCATTGTTATGAAGTCAGGATGAAGGGTTAGAGGTAGTTCACCACTTTCAACTTGAATAGAAAGGTAATGATAAGTAATTCAGTATTTCAAACAATGATAATTATAAAATATTTGTTAGGAGAGGCTGTGAAATGCTATATATGGAACTATGCTACAATATAAGCTATGCAAGTTGGCCCCATGGTACTTGATCATATAAGTCATGGCCAGCCTTTGTTACTTAGCGGATTTTGTTACTTAGCAGAAGGGTCAGACGCCCATACTGTCCGTAAGTTGAGGTGCCACTGTATTTAGATTTGGGAAATGAGATCTTCCCTGTTTAAGAGTCCTCTCATCCATCACATGTCAATACATAGAATTATACTCTATGGTAGAGTCATGTAACTTCAACAAGGTATTTCTCTCACTGAGACAGTAAATACCCATGCATCAAGACAGGTACTTACGAAGAGAATAAGTGGTCTGCAGTCCTCTGTGAGATTCACCTTCTAGACAAGATTGCCATTTACCACTTTCAGAATTTTTTATTTACCAAAAACGAGCTACTTTTTTCAAATATGCTTACCACATACTGTATTCTTATTGTATTCTTACATGGAAGGAATCTAAATAAGAACAATGTACTACAGGCTTATCAAATAACAAAAGATCAAAGTTTTACAAGAAATTAGGAAAATATAGAGTCTGCGTATACATACAGAAGTATCCATCGATGACAGAATAACAAATCCATGCCATCCTGCTGATTCGCCATGTGATTGAAGAAACGAGGTGTCATCAATCAAGCAATTCTCGAAGGTAACTCTAATTTTAAAAACAAAGAAATATGGAAATTAGTCAAATAAATCATCCTAACAAACTATGATTAACACATACCACAATATACTTAAAGAAACAGAGTTTTATACTAAATTCTCTCAAGATATAAAAATGTACAGCTGACCTCTGGTATTCGGGGGGGTATGTGTACCACTAGCCCCTGCGAATAGCTCAAATCCGTGAATACTGAAAACCCCTCTAAAAATGCTTACAACTGCCCATTTTGATAGTTCAAAACACCAAAAAACCCTCTAAAAATGCTTATACCTCAATATTTTAATAGTTTTATCACAAAAAGTGCATTTAGTCACGAAATTGATATGAAAATACAGTAATTTGTGAATATTTGTCTTTGAAAAATACTGCAAATAGGTGAAACTTCCGTGAGTAATGTGTATATATGTTCCACAGAAATCAGCACATAGGCCAAGTCACTAATCCACAACTGCTGTGAGGTTCAAGAAATGTCAGAAGTGAAAGACTGATCCTTATTATTCTCGACAGGTGTTAATGTGGAAAGCGGACGGAAAGGTAGCGGGTGACCTGAGGCCCCCCGTTGCATCCATACAGAGGTTGTGTTTGTTAACAGGCATAAAAAGACATATATAATGCGTTACAGAACATGTAAAAGGTAGATATATATATCGGCGGACAAGCCGTACAATGATGCATACAATGAGATATATAAAGAATCTGAAATAATAACTACTAGTTAGTTATAAATGATTTGTTTAACCAGACCTCTGAACTCTTTTAGGGTTCTTCTCGGGCTGGGAAAAGAATGGGGGAAAGAGTACATAAAAAAATTAAGTAGTTAACTAAATAAATAAATAATAACAAAGGGGGAGTTAGAAAAAACAATCGAAAGAAAAAAAAAAAAAAAAAAAAAAGGAAGATTATATTTTACTTATCAATTTAATTTTGTTTAGGAAAAGAATGATATTATTAATTGAAAAGTTATTACCTTCTGCTAGAATATCCTTTATTGATTTATTTTGTAAATAAGTCTTTCTTTCATGATGCCATCTGGGACAGTCAATCAAGATGTGTTTGATTGTTACTGGGATGTTACATCTTTCACAAGTTATTGGGTTTGTGTGCGGAGTTGACATCAGATGACCATGTGTGAGTCTGGAGTGTCCTATTCTGAGTCTTGTTAAAATAACCTCATTGATTCTTTGCTTTTGGGTAGAAGAATGCCATTTTTTAACTTCGTTCTTAATTTGTTTTAGTTTGTTTTGTGGGGGTATATTTGTCCAATCATTTTGCCAATCCCTATAAATTAAGGGTTTAACTGATGCTAGCCAGTCTGATATGGGTGCTTTCATAGTAGTTGGGGGGATTGTACAAGCCAATTTTGCAGCTTTATCTGCTTTCTCATTACCCTCAATGCCTACATGGGCTGGGATCCAACAAATTTGAATTTGAAGGCCGTTTGTAATTAACTGATGTATTTCCCATTGTATATTTTGGACAAGGTGATTATTTGATTTAAATGATCCTATTGCTTCAATTGCACTTCTCGAGTCGCTCAATATGAGTGCTGAAGGAATTCCTTTTTTGTTATAATCTTGAGAGCCAATTGTATGGCTGTTAATTCTGCTGTAAATACTGATGATATTAGAGGAAGGCCCATTTGGATAGTTTTATCACTTGAATAGGCTGATGAGCCCACTCCACCTTCATTTTTGGATCCATCTGTGTAGATTATGAAGGGATTACCCTTCCGTCTTATGTGTTCCATGGCATGTTGATGGTACATTTCTGTGTTGGACATATATTTCTTTGAAAGATATGATAAATATGTGCATAGTTTTCCCCCTTTTTAGTGTCCATGGTGTGACCGGATTTATTTCTTGGGTAAATTTGGGTATCATGTTATGTAAATTCAATAGATGATTAGTTTTTTTAGTAAATGAGTTTTGATTTGGGTTATTATTTGTATTTTGATTGAGAAATTTATTTGATGCAGGAGATGTGCCTGCTTGAAGGGATAAACCTCTTCTTAAAGTAATTAGATCTCTGTAATATTTTAGAGGCAGCTGGCCGCATATATGACATGATTAATGTATGTATGAAGAGCGAAACACAAGAATGGAGAGGCGATTTGACGCCCTTACAAATACTCCCCCCACCAAGACAATAATTAGAGGAGCAATTCTTGGATGAAACATTAATCACGCGAATGCTGTGGCAGTTGAAGTGGGCCCCTACTTTTGGAGAACTGTGGGCATGGGGCGGAACCGACATCTGGAGTTGGCTCGATGTGTCCCCTGGGCTGCCCCAGACCCTGCTTTGGCGGGGGAGTGGGTGTGTCTGTGGGGAGGTACTGGGGTGGAACTCTGGGGCACCTACCTGTTTCCTCACGTACTTCACTGTCCAACAGGGATGCCGGTTTCAATCTATCGACGGTGACCCAGTCTTCCCGCCCATGGATGTCAAGGAGGTATGCCTTGGTGGCCCACTTCATGACTCGATGGGGTCCCCTGTAGGGTCTGGTTAAGGGCGGCCAACGGGCGTCCACCCTGACGAAGACATAGGCGCATGAGTCTAAGGTGGATGGGCTGTAGGTGGTGGTTCTGTCGGTGAAGGTCTTATGGCAGGGCGTGAACTTCTGTGCAAGTTTCCTCAACCTCAGGAGGGGGTTGTCTGTGCCATCGGCCAATGGCGGGAAGAATTCCCCAGGAACGGCCAGTGTCTCCCCATTGCCTTTCTCAAGGGAGGCGTTGCCGATTGCCTTCAGTGTGGTGTGGAGACCCAGCAGGACCCAGGGTAACTGTTCCTTCCACCTCTCATCGATGCAACGTGCCATGAGAACTGCCTTAAGAGAGTGGTGCGCCCTCTCGACCATGCCGTTCACTGCGGGGTTGTAAGCCGTTGTGCTGTGTAGAGTTGTACCCATCAGGTGTGCCAAGGAGACCCAGAGCTCTGACAAGAAGGCTGGATCCCTGTCTGTGGTGATGCTGTCTGGCACTCCGAAACGGGTGATCCAACTGGAGAGGAGGGCCTCTGCGCATGACGCTGTTGATGCCTCCTCCATGGGGGTTGCCTTGGGCCAGCAGGTGGAGCGGTCTATGATCGTTAGGAAGTATCTGCCTCCCCCTGACTGCGGAAGAGGCCAGACGACGTCCATGTGGATGTGGCCGAAACACTGACGAGGCTGGGGGAAGTCGCCGACCCTGGACTGTGTGTGCCGGGATGCTTTGCTCGCCTGGCAGGGGATGCAGCTCCTTGCCCACTGTAGGACGTCCTTGTTGATGCCATGCCAGACGAACTTGTCAGTCATGAGGCGCGCCGTTGTGCACCCTGATGGATGGGAGAGACCATGGACTACGCCGAACACCTGCTTCCTCCTCGAAGCGGGCACTAGGGTCACAGAGGAGAGTTGTGTTTGAGTTTGCTAAGGGCACGTATTCCCACTTAAGAGCCGTCACTGTCGTCCTGTAGTCTGCCTTCACTTGGTCTGCTGCCTGTTCTCTTGCCAGGTCTTCGTAGTCAATGCCGAGGTGAAGGGAATTGATCTCTACCACTTGACAGGGCATCGGCTACTTGGTTCTTCCTGTCAGGGACATAGTTGATGGTGCAGCCGAATTTGGAGATGGCGGTCAGGTGTCGCTGTTGCCTTGCAGACCATGCATCTCCCTGCTTTGCAAATGCATGCACCAAGGATTTGTGATCTGTTAGGACTGTGAATTCAGTCCCCTCCAGCAGGTATTTGAAGTGTCTCACAGCCTGGTAGAAGAGCTCTATGCGTTCAGGGGCATCGGGGCGAGGTTCCTGATGGTACCATCTATCGATGTTCGCCTTGATAGACTCTTCTATATCCCGGTTTGGGTGTCCATTGTCGACGAGGGTCTGGGCTACATGTTCTATTACTCCGTGTGTGTTGTTCCGTGGCCCAGACCCTCGTCGACAATGGACACCCAAACCGGGATATAGGAGAGTCTATCAAGGCGGTATCGATAGATGGTACCGTCAGAACCTCACCCCGATGTCCCTGAACGCATTGAGCTCTTCTATAAAGGACAATTTCACCATAAATATAAAGAAGACGAACGCCCTCAAAAAACATCATCGAAAATAATGTCAGCCCTGTTGACTCCAACAAGAATATATATCTGGTTATTTATTATAAGAGCAAAAAGACGAGCAGCCTGATTATGCGTAACCACCCAGCCCCGCCTCAGCAGGACCCCTTGAAGAAAACCAACATGGTATACTGGTACTGTACTCATGCCCCGTCTGAGGATGCCTCGGTTCTTGCATCGGTATGACCACCATGCGTTTCTCCAAGAGGATTTCCTGCCACACCCAAGAGAGGGCTATCTTTAATCATGCCAGGACCGTCCATAACCAGAGAATAGAAAGAAAAAACATAATCACGAACATCGAAATAATTGACCGAACTACTGACCACCGCTGCCTACGCCTCTTGGAAGCATTGCACATTGGGAAGGAGAAACCAACCCTCAACATTACACAGGAAATATTTCTCCTCCCCACGGCAGCCAGGAGACACGCACCGAGCGATCCCCATAGCGAACGTGCGAATCAAAATTCGGCATCGGAGGATCGAAATTCTTCCATTCATCCCCAGCACTACAACGCCGCTCGCACATTGACCTGGGAAAATAGGCTCCGCCCGAGGGTACATGCCCCGGGCAGCCAATCATAATTCAGCACCGATCAAGATCCCCCTTATTATTATTATTATTATTATTATTATTATTATTAAAGAGAGTGAAAACAGCTGTTTCTCATAGTGGTGGTGCAAATAGTTTGTCTTTAATAGTAAATTTTAAAAATTATTTGGCAGATAGCATTCTCTAAAAACCTGGCTACTGAATTTTAGATTATGGCAAATTGTCCTTAGTCAATTTGTTCCCAAAACTTGACATTCATCTACAATGTTTATAACTCCTTGTGGTGATCTGCATTTTCTGCATACAGGGATTGGGGCATGAGAGTTATTCATTAAATATCCATGGGTCAAAAGGGGTGACCAATTTGATGATGACATAGAATTACTTCAACAGTGGGCTTTTTTTAAATGTCAAAATCCAGTGATAAGGTCTGTCCCATTCTAACTCATCAGATTCATTACTCCTCAGTGTATGCCATTTATTACATATGGAATTTAGACCTTGACAGCCACAATCTATTCTGGGTAGAATGGTGGCTCTACAGTATATAACAACATAAACTGTTTTATCTGTCAGCAACCCAATTAGTATGAAAAAGTTTCCTTGGCAACTGTTAAGTAATATTGCGTTTTCCAGTCACTTAAGCTCAGTGATTTTTCAAATTTAAATGAGAAAAAAATCAAGCCTAAAGCTTCCACAGCTGCACAAAGGGCAATAGCAATACTCTCATTTTCAACTTCACTTGATAATTATACCTCCATTAAATAATCTTACAAAATATATCTTTAATTTTTTTTCAATGGAGAGCTGAAAGCCAACACATGATGCCCACTGACTCTATTTATGAAATGGCAAGCTTCAGCCTTCTCTGAGAAAGATGGAGATTGGACTATGGGCAATAAACTGCTGAATCATCAACATAAACATTATTTCTTACATCACTGACTAATTCAGTGATGATATTTATCACTATGGTAAATGGGTACTAAATACCCCTCTTGAATGGCCACATTTTCTAAGAATAGATATTGTCAATACTTATTTCGGCCGCCTAAAAAAACCCAATAATCTTTAAAAATTCGATTTGCTGAAAAAATTCTATGGCTTCGTATAGGGTTCAAGAATGTGTCCACGAAATATTATGCTAAAATTTTCCGTATTTCTCTAGTTATGGCCTAAAATGTAACAATAACTATATAAAACACCAGTAGCGCATAAATGATTTAGTCTGGTATAGTTTTTGCATATATATTACAAAAACTTCCTTTGAAATGAAATGTATAATATCAATAATATCCTACTCGGCACCTTTTTAGTTATTCCTAGCCATGACAACGCACACGTCATACCATGACGCCAATTGTGGCGAGTTTGCCTATAAACTTCAAGCTAGAAGGACACGTTTTTCATGCTCGCTAGCCTTGACTGAACTCTGTATTTTCTGCGGTGTTTTAGTTTTTTCACCGTGCCTAAAAGGTCCAAGAGTTCACTTCATGCTTCTAGAATGCGGAAAAGCCAAGTGGAAAAGTCCAGGCAAGAAGTAGAAGAAAGAGTTCAAGAAATTAGTGCCATAGAGGGGAATGGAGCGCGGAGAGAGAGAGAGCTGTCGCCCATCAAACGGCGCAGGCAGCGATCTCTGCTGACCAGAGACCAACCACATCCACCCCTAAACGCCTTTTTATTTGTTTCGTCACTAAAGGGCAAAGATATTTTAGAAAAAGAAAGCAGTAGCTCGGAGGCTGATATTATAGACCCTGAAAATAAAATGATCATAATAAGTGAAGCAAGACTTGATGAATTACTTGAATCCATCCCTAATTGTGAATGTAAAGTAATTCCCAGGATCCATTTGGCAAGGGATGGATTCGAGACACTAATAAAAAGTGTTTGTGATACCCTAGAGTAATACCTTGCAGCAAGATCAGACAGGGGGACCAGGAACCGAAAATTTATAAGAATGTGTCTTAGGCACATAAATAATCAATTAATATTCTTATTTATAATCATTTTGCATTAATTAATACCCAAAAATAAAAATTAAAACCATAAATTAATTGTAACACAGTCTTTGAAGTCCCTTTTACTTTTTTTACGTAACTAAAACTTTGAAGGCCCGTTTCTCAAAACATAAGTTTTTAAGCCTTTAAAATGCATCTCCTCCCTAGTATTGGACCAATCTAAATGAAATTTTAAATATAACATGGGGAAACATGGTAAAAAACAAAGCTTTTTAATATTTTGAGTTTCTGATTTTTGGCAATTTTTTCTGTAATTTTTCCGTTTCATTAAAAAAAAAAAAATTCATATCTCGAAAAATAATTGAAAAATCAAAAATCCCCGCTTTGTATCGAAGGTCCATATGTGTTTTATACGTGGTTCAAATCTCATCCCTAAAACCAAAAAGCAAAGGAGAAGATGCATTTTGAAAATGGCCATTTTGGCCGAAAAATGCTCTTGGCGTCACAAAACCTAAGGTCACTGAACAAAAATTTTTTCCCAGAAGTTCCACAAATATCCTTTAACAAACCCCTATTTCAACAACCTGTCGTTAAAAAAGTCGAAACCGCCGATCCCCAAATGTTTGACCACATGATTTAAATTACAGGTTTAGGCCTTATGGTTAAGTGCTAGAACCAGGTTAACTGCTTGAGCTAACATAGTTAACTTCCCTTTACTGACATACTACTGCGCAAGTTATTCCATGTTGCAATTTTGATCCATTGGTGTAAGTTTTACTTTTTCACTACCCCCTGCGATTCCACAAATTAAAACCCCTCTAAAAATGCTTATAACTGCATATTTTGATAATTCAGAACACCAAAAAGCCCTCTAAAAATGCTTATAACTGCCTATTTTGATAATTCAAACACCAAAAAGCCCTCTAAAAATGCTTATACCCGAGTATTTTAATAGTTTTATCACAAAAAGTGCATTTAGTCACGAAAATTATATGAAAATACAGTAATCAGTGAATATTTCTCGATGAAAAATACCGTGAGTAGGCAAATTTTCTGCAAACAATGTGTATACGTTCCACAGAAAAATCCGCGAATAGGTGAAGCAGCGAATCTGGAACTGCGAATATACGGGGGTCCACTGTACATACTTCTGTAATAAACCTGGAGGGATAAGTGGATGTTACATCCCAGGGATCTTTCAAGTTTTTATTATCCTCTAGCTCTTCAAACTTTAGAAGATTCTGCTTTAAACCATCTTGAATAGCACGGCCAAGATCTTCAATTTAGGATTAGCTTTTGAGCTTTTCAGTTGCATGGTGTACTGCAAACCTAATTCATGTCCTCTTAGAGTTGGTGGCAATTCATGTGAATCTACATGAAGGTTCTGAACAGGCTTTATGCTGGATTTATTAAACCCTCTTATTTTTTTAGTTCCAGTTCAGTTTCTCATATGGGCAACCCAGTTCTATCGAGGTATCTATCGTTATGCTTTGTCTATACATCATGCACAATTTAGGTCATGCATGGTGATTTTAAGTCAGTTTATGAAACTTGGTTCACCGTTTTAAGTCAGTTTATGAAACTTGGTTCACCGCAGTTCCAATTTGTTGTGATTGTTTGATGCGCAGTACTCACATCTGCATTTGCTATGGCATTTTCTGTTGTATGCCCATATTTATAGCGATTTTTGCATAACATGCTGTATACAGTATAAGGGCTTAGGTATACGAGGTGTTACTACAGTATTTAGACCCAAAATTTGTATTTTCAATGGAAGATTTCATCCTTCATATTTCATTTTGCTACTTTTCAAGAGGTTTCTTTATTCTTCCCACTTGGAATATAGATTTCACAACTGTGCACATTATTGTATCTTTTAATTTGAAACCACTGTAATATTTTTTCAATTGGTTCATCTTCCTTACTGGGGAATATGATTGTTACTTGTACCCTATTCATTGTGTCAGGTCCCATTATTTTAACTTTTAAGTTATCTATAGACTGTACAGTATTGCAATAAAACTCTCAAATTGATTTTTGGTTGTTGCTTCAATAAGCCATGTTTTTTTTTTCCAAAAGACATTTCAATTGTTGAATGTCTATTTTACATGGTTTTTCAAGTCTTAGTGATGATATTTGGTGTTCACTTTATAGTGTTAAGAACCTTAACCAGCTCTCATTTCCAAAAAACAAAATGAAGACAAGGTTAGATCCTGCCTGAATTAAGTTTTTCTTATTGCTTTTGTTACCTCAAAATTTCTTAATGCTATTTCAACTTCAAAGGTGTGCCTGAGGTCCAAGGTTGTAGAATTATATTCTTAATATAAAAAAATAAGATAAATTCAGGATGAGTTCTCTCTATCCAGGGAAGGGCGGGGGTTACTACAAGTGGAAGAGGCAGGTGCCTTGGAAGACTAACTGGAATATACACCTTACCATTAGTAACTTAAGGGCCATCAGTCCTTTCAGATGAAAACCAGCAATGAGTGCAAGGTTTGTTGGTAAAGTTTCCCCTTGCTTGGCCATGTCATGTAGTCCAGTTTTATGGGTGTAGGATCATCCTGTCTAACTCCAAACTACATCAAAGTTTCAAAAGCAGAATTTTCCATAATCCAAATAATTTTAAAGCCTTCTTTGTCAAGTCTTGTTTTGACAGAAGAAAAATTAAATTATTACTAAGGGAAAAAAGGCCTGACTAAAATTTGTTAGGCCCTTCATATCTATCAAGGGAAATTGGCTCTCAGCTGCATTCCTCTAAGCCCGCCAGTGACAGTAACGGATCAGGGATGCAGGAGGATGGGCATATGGTAAAACAAATATTTTTCAAAAAAACCACAAAAAGCCACAAATTATCATTTGAATTACTGCACCCAGACCCCAATAATTCATTCAGTTTTTAATCAAACATCAGTAATGAGTGACAGCAACTTGAGACCTGGGAATCTGCCCACACATGTGCAGTACTACTTGCTGACTGCCATTTTCTGCATTTAATTTTAAGATGGACTGAAGTACTGTATCTGGGATGATTTCATGCACATGAAAAGGACAGGTATACACAATGGATCTACGTAAAAAAATTTTTAATATCATATAATATGAAACTTTTTACCAGCCAAAAGCAAAAGATTGAATAGACAAATTTGGACAGTGAAGAGGGATGAATTAAGGAAGCATAAATGGAAGTAAAGTAAAATGCTCAAAATTGGGTGCAGCTAGAGGCGAAAGGGGCACTGCAAGCAACCTTAGATGATGCCCACAGTGCCCCACATGAGGTGCACTGACATCACTAACCCCACCCCTAATCAGGATAAAAAAAAAAAGCAATAAGACAATTTCTCTAAAGTTATCAAAGTTATTTACAATTCTTCCTACTTACCAAATTCTTCTCCATATCTTCATCTTTTGGGGATGTTACAAAAATGGTTTTGCTCATTAGGCCAGTGAAACACCAGAATACATCTGCCTCATTACGAACTTCGGCCAAGATTGGTGCTAAAATATCTGACATCCCTTGAGTGTATCTGGAAAGAATTCAAAGGAAACATCTAAGAGCTCACCTTTAAACAAGCTTATGTTTTGATCAAGAACTAAAAATTTTAAAGCAATGAATTTCTGATAAAATAAAAACAAAGACCAGACACAGTATTACTACTGTATCTGTAGGAATATTAAAAAAGAAAATGCTTACATGTATGCATTTAATGTTACTGAAATACATAGCTACAGTATGGCAGAAGAAAACTTGGTCAATGCATGCAACTAGGGCAGCATGAAAATCTTTTTTTAGTATGATTCTATTGTGATATACAACAGGCAACAAAAGTAGCTCAGAAAACAATTTATAACACTCCCTCCACCTCCTCTGCCTCTGACAAAAACCTCTTGATGGTGACAAAAAATTTAAGAGTGCTTAAATTTGCAAACAAAATAAAAAAAAATTGCAGGTTAAATATAAGAAGTCATTCAAAAGTTTATGTATTAGAATAAGACTTTCAGTAAGTTATTTCAAATAAAGTTACATACATGATTGTGTTTTTGTTATGTAAAGCCAATATGTAAGCCTGGCCTATAGGTTATCTTGCATGTGTAACGTACACATATGTATTGTGTTAAGTCAACTATGTACTTCATGTGCATTTACTTGCCAAATTCTTTATGTAAAAGACAATGTAGTACCTAGTCTTTTGTTTGTAGTATAAACAGGCAATATCTTCAAGTATTTGCACTTCCATAAGCAATCATATTATATATTCTCTCTCTCTCTCTCTCTCTTGTATTGTGCATGATTATTTTATTACAAGTTAATATCCATTAATAAAATGTGACTTACATATTTGTGCTCATCAGCAAACGTATCGTATAACCTGTTTACCAAAGGTTTCAACCAGTGATGCTTGATTGCCTAAGCTGATTTAAGATGTGTTTAGTAAATTTTTGTATGCCATACCATAAAAACACACAGCAAGTGAATACTATAGTTTACCTCAATGTGTTGCATACATTATGTGTACACATGCCCACATACTTGGTGTGTGTATGCACATGAACACAGACTGCGACACTGATGGGGAAGAAAAGTTTAGACGCAACATGGCTGAGCAGTTTATATTGATACTATTTTGTGATCTGTTAATTTTTTTAGTTCTCTGGTATTTTAACTCCAGAAAAGTTTATTTAATAAATCTGGTGAAAAAATGACGTGAGACAGCAGAAGCAGATGAAGGCTGCCCAACCCTCCCCACTCAGCTCTCTCAGCCCTCTCACCTCATAAACGCTTACCCTGATTTATACCACATATCCTGTAGTACTTAACCACTCAAAAATGATAAAGAAAATTATGTTTCAGTGGCTTTGATCCTTTTAAGCCAATAACAGCCCTCTCAACTCAGCTCATCCCCTCCCAAAAATGCTTACCCTAGTACACCACCCCAACAATACTCCTTTCTGAGTGTGGTAATGACTGTAAGCAGTGTTACCATTGCCTCTTTCTGCTGACTCAGCATTGCCAACCATCCAAGAGCAGTTTTTAAATTTTCATGTATTGCATATATATTCTATATCAAATATATACTGTGAGGTTGGGGACCCTTTAGATAATGTCGAGTTCCAGATAAGGTGAAACGGATAATTGAAGGGCTACTGTACACTGCTTCAACAAAACTGGCACTGTCTTGAATGCATTGCTCCAGGATTTGCCTCAGTACAGATATCTTCAGTAAGTCTATAAATGTACAGCAACAGAAAAAATTATATCCTCAAAAATGACATTTTTATGATAAAATAAAGTTTTATATATACTTACCAAGTAATTACATTGCTATAGTTTCTATTAACCAGCAGCTAAAAATTTTGAAATACGCGGGTCGCGCTACAGTATTTTGTTTGGCTAGGTGACTAACCCTGCCCACTTTCGGGGTAAGAGAGGAACAACTACCAAAAGTATTGAATTTGTTTGTGCCATAACGTTCATGTGAGGGAAGGAAAAGTTAAGTATACCTTAGTTTTACCAGACCACTGAGCTGATTAACAGCTCTCCTAGGGCTGGCCCGAAGGATTAGACTTATTTTACGTGGCTAAGAACCAATTGGTTACTTAGCAACGGGACCTACAGTTTATTGTGGAATCCGAACCACATTACAGCGAGAAATGAATTTCTATCATCAGAAATAAATTCCTCTAACTCTTCATCAGCCGGCCGGGAAATCGAACTCCGGTCTAGCGAGTGCCAGCCCACAGCTCTACTGACTCACCCAACGAAGAGCCTTTGTGAGGGGAGGAGGGAGGGCTTCAATCACGTAATTACTTGGTAAGTATATAAAAACTTTATTTTGTCATAAAAATGTCATTTTTATATAAGTAACTTACCAAGTGATTATATTGCTGATTCTCACATTGACAGGAAGTGGGATGCATGAACAAATCTACCCGAAAACATTAATAATGGTAATGAATTTGAGAATAGAAAGGATTGCTAGCATTAAAAAATGCCTGTTGTTTTCTTACCTGATAAGGAGCTGCTGCAGGAAGGTACTGCCTCTATTGGCGCTCTCCTTATCGTGTATAGTGGCGCAGCCCAGTATATAGCTGAGGCTCGCCTACTACATTAGTGGGTACCTTGTAGCAAGGGTGGTTCCAATTTTACTGACAAAGGTAATAATGTTGCTCCTGCCCAGGGCACAGTACAGAAAAAACGACAATGAACTAAACACCACCTAATACCATAAAAAGTTAAAAACCACTGCCCAACTACGAAGGACTGGAGGACACCCTAAGCTCCCTTAAAAAAATTCAACAACATCAAATCAGGGTGAAGAAAGGAAGGAAGGGTTGCTTCCTACGCTTCTTCCCCCAACACCAGGCCAGCCACCGAAAATTGACCCAAAATACTGCAATTATCGTAATCTGTTTCAACTTCCTTCAAATAATGAGTTTCAAAGACCGACTTACATTTCCAAAAAGTTGCTTGCAATATCAAGGAGAGAGACAATTATGCTTGAACACCAATGAAGTGGCTACAGCCCTAATTTTATGAGCTCTCACCGACTTACATTTCCAAAAAGTTGCTTGCAATATCAAGGAGAGAGACAAATTACGCTTGAACGCCAATGAAGTGGCTACAGCCCTAATTTTACGAGCTCTCACTTTACACAGTGGAAAAATCCTCATCTTCAACAGAAGAATGGGCTTCCGAGATGAGGTCTCTAAGGAAGAATGCCAAGGCATTCTTTGAAAGTGGTCGAGAAGGATTCTTAACAGAACACCGTAAGGCATTTGAAGGACCACGAATCTTCTTTGTTCTGTGAAGATAAAAACCTTAGAGCTCTCACAAGACACAATACTCTCTCTTCCTCATTTGGGCCTACTGTACAATCTCAGACAAGCTTTTAATTGCAAAGGAACGAGGCCATGGATTGGAACTGGACCCGTTCTTGTCTAGAAATCCCAAAGAGAAAGAATAGACAGCAGTCTCTTGTGAAAAACCCAATCTTTTGTCTATTGCATGGACCTCACTGATTTGTTTTGCAGTTGCTAAAGCGACTAGAAAGAGGGTCTTTCTAGTTAGATCTCTCAGAGAAATCAAATGCATAGGCTCAAATCGGGGACCAGACAACCATTTTAGGACCACGTCCAGGTTCCACGGCACTACCATACTGCTACCCTCTTTCTGTCTTGTAGTGTCAAAGGATCTAATTAGATCAGATAAATCCTGATTAGAGGAAAGGTCCACTCCTTTGTGCCTGAAGACACAACTTAACATGGCCCTATAACCCTTGATCGTCGAGGATGACAGGTTCCTGTCGGTCTTAAGACATAGTAGGAAGTCTGCTATTTCTGCTATAGAAGTATGAGAAGACAACACTCTGAGCTTCCTGCACCATTCTTTAAAAATTGTCCACTTAGCCTGATATACTCTATCAGGGGACTGTCGCCTGCATTTGGCAATAGTTTCCTGACAGTCTGTATCCTGTCAGGCCAGAGTAGACAAACCCTGATAAAAATGCCAAAAGTGGGGTTGTTTCAGCAGATGAGGTTTTTGAGGTAGCAGCCTCGGAAAGCATGGAAGGAGGTCGAGAAGATCCAGGAACCATTCCTTCCTTGGCCAAAAGGGGACCACTTGGATCACTGACAGATTTTGGTGAGTCTGGAATTTGTTGATCACCTGTCTTATCATGCTGAAGGGGGAAACGCATAAAGGTGACTGTTTGACCAGTCCTAAAGCATGGCATCAGTTGCCCAAGCTAAAGAATCCAGAACTGGCGAGCAAAACTTAGGGAGACGATGGTTTCTGGAAGTTATGAACAGGTCTATGACAGAGGTCCCCCACAGCTTCCAAAGATCCGAGCAAACATGAGGATCCAAAATCCACTCCATGGGTAACATCTGTCTTCGAAGACTTAACTCATCCGCCAGAACGTTGAGCTTCCCCTGAATGAAGCAAGTAAGAAACTTGACTTGAAATTGCTCTGCCCAAAGCAGAAGATCCCTTGCCATTTCGTAAAGGGAGAAAGAGTGTGTCCCCCCTTGGTTTTTGATATATGCCAGGGCAATTGTACTGTTGGAGTGCACTGTGATTGTCTTGTTGTACACTTTTTCTTTGAAAAATTCTAACCCCATATGAACTGCCTTCAACTCCTGACATTTATGTGCTAATTTCTTTGTTCCAGAGACCAGGTCCCTGAAATTTCCTCATCTCGCAACAGAGCTCCCCACCTCATGTTCAATGCGTCTGAGAAGAAGTCTAGGTCGGGGTTCAACGGGAGGAGAGATTTCCCTTGCGACAACCTTCCTTCTAAGCTCCACCAGCGCAGATCCTCTTTTATCTCTGGAGTTACTCGGAAAACGAAAGAGCTTGGGTATTTTTTCCTGTTCCAACTGATTCTTAAGAGGAACTGGAGCGGTCTCATATGAAGTCTGCCCAGGAGCACGAATTGTTCTATGGACAATAACGTCCCAAGAAGACTCATCCATTCCTCGGTGGAGCACTGGTCCAGAAGAAGAAATCTGTGCACTATCCTGAGGCAAGACTGTATTCTCTTTGGTGAGGGAAAAACCTGAAAACTCTGAGTCTATTATCATCCCAAAATAAAGAATCTGTTGTAAAGGAATCAACTGCGACTTCTGAACATTGATAATCAATCCCAGCTCCTGGGCTAGAAGAGTCTTTTGAAGGTCCTCTGGACATTTCTCTTCTGACTGGGCCCGAATTAGCCAATCATCCAAGTAGAGATCTTGATTCCCATCAGATGGAGCCATTTTGCTAAGGGAGCGAGCACTCTGGTGAACACTTGAGGCGCCGTCAATAACTCGAAACAGAGCGCGGAACTGGAACATTTTGTTCCCAAACACAAACCACAGAAACTTCCTCGATTTCTGATGTAATGGGACGTGGAAGTACGCATCCTGCATGTCTATAGATGTCATCCAGTCTCCCTGGCGAATGGATGACATGACAGTTCGATTTGTCTCCATCTTGAACTTTGTCTTCTGAACGAAGACATTCAGTGCGCTGACGTCCAGGACAGGCCTCCAACCCCCTGAAGCTTTGGGCACCACAAAGAGACGATTGTAGAACCCTGGGGAGCCAACATTCTCTACTAATTCTATCGGCCCCCTTCTTGAGAAGGGACAACACTCCTTCTGAGGGGACAAAGACTTCTTCGAGCCTTTGGAGTACGATGACAGTGTTATTGGAGAGTGCTTAAAGGTGGTTTTTCTTTGAAGGGGATAGAATAGCCTTCCCTCAGAACGTTGACAATCCAGGTCTCTGCCCCCCATCTCTCCCCAGAAGAGAAGGAGCCTGGCTCCTACAGAAGTTCGGAGGATGAAATTCTCACTTGCAAGAGGTAGAACAGGATGAGGATCTCTTAATGGCTCTGGAGATGAATCTGTTGGACGAATGGGATCTAGAAAGGGATCTTTGTCTGCTGCCACAAAAGGGCTGAGTCTGCAGAGGGGAGATTGTCCTGGAGGTATGAGAGGGCACCTCCTTATGCCTAGAGGATTGGGCAAGAAGATCTTGCATATTCTTCTTCTGAAGATCTGAAGAAATCTCCAAAACTGTAGCCTAGAGGTGTAGGAACACTGCAGTTCTCTCTTCTATAATACTCCCACTGTGTAAAGGGAAGCTAATTCCTGGGAACCGTCCCTGATTCCTTTATCGATACACGAGAGGACACCCAGCAAGTTGGAGGCACTATCCTCATGAATAATTTAGTAGGGCGGTCATTAATCTCAGGAGCAAGAGAGTCCAATTGAGAAAACTCAACACTTCGAATACCTTCAACAAGTTTTTAAGACGGTGTGAGAGCTCCGTTGAACTGAACATGATCTTCGCTGAAGCAAAGGCAGATCTATGAGAGGAATCGATCAACCTGGAGAAGTTCCCCTGGGAGGAGGCAGAAACTCCCAGAGAAAAGCTTCCCCTGTGGCATAAGAGAGCTGTCTCCTCTTGAACAATCAAGAAGGGAAGCTGAAAATGGCTCTACCTTGTTCCCTCTTCTCCGCTAGCCATCCCTCAATAACACTGAAGGCTTTCTTGGCAGAAAAAGAAAGCACTAACTTAAGTAGTCTTGAAGACTCAGAAGACTGTGACTCCACAAGAAAAATCGACACAGGTGAAGAAGGAGCTGCAGGCAAAAAGCAATTTGGGAAAGTAGCAAGAAGATACCTTAGCAGTGATGCATAAGCTGAAGGACAAGTGTCTTGAGCAATAACTTCAGGAGACAAAGCCAAGTCTGTAGGTTGGAGGTTGACGGAGCCTTCTTCAACAGGCTCAAAATACTGTCAAGCTTGCTCTGAATCGGGTTTACCAAGGAGGCCGCTTGCTTGCTAGAAGAGGGTAAAGCCTGAGGCATGGAAGTTCGAGACACAGCAGAATGCCCAACTGTTCGGGAAACAATAACAGCCGAAGGAGTCAAAGTGTCGGCGGCATAAGCACAGCGATGCTCTAGCGCCAATGGAAGATCGGGCGCCAAAGGAAGTTCAAGCGCCACTGGGCGCCATCTTAGTTGGCGATCCATGAATCAAAGAGTAGATGGGCGAAGATGGGCGCTCTGTGATGCTCTAGAGAAGACGGGCACTCTGACACAGCAGCACGAGAAGGAGCCAACAAGTGCTGAGATGATTTCGGGCGTTTGGAAGAAACTGGGCATTCAGCATTCAAGGGAGCTTC
Source organism: Macrobrachium rosenbergii (assembly GCF_040412425.1). Lineage (NCBI taxonomy): Eukaryota > Metazoa > Arthropoda > Malacostraca > Decapoda > Palaemonidae > Macrobrachium > Macrobrachium rosenbergii. The sequence goes on from NC_089795.1 coordinate 65,597,385, forward strand.
CAACACTGCAGGGCACTCGAGAGCCAGAGGAGTCTCGGGTGCAAGAGGTCACTCAGAAGGAGGCCTTAGACGAAGAGTGCTTACGAGAAGCAGGATATTTGGAAGCCGCTCTCTGACTCTCTACCAAGGGAGGAACAGAAGGAAAATGTTCCGGACTGTCCCAGTGACTGCAAGATGGGAAAGGACTGCAAACAGGTTCCTTGAATTTCTTACTCAGTACTACAGGAGAATGAGACACATCACCCAAACGCCTTTTCAAAGGGCGTGATTCATCCATAAAATGCCATTGGCATCTGGGAGAAGAATCATCTGAGCTAGATGAAAGACGATGCACGTCCAGGGATACACCTTTCCAGTGGCATTTGGCTGCAACCTTGGATTCGACAACAGGTTCAATTGAGGGGGCGACTACTCGTGGGCAGACATCACCGACCTTAGGCTACCAGTTTGACTCCTCCCAGATTTAGGGGAGTATGAAATTGACATTTGCCTAGGAGAATCAGTGGGAGGGGCAGCCACCTCCTCCACCAACACATAATAGACACTAAAAAGCAATTGGGCGCTCCACCAGCACTGCACTAGCACTAGGAGCAACAGGGTGCTCCGAATCACTCTCATTGTCCATCAGGACCTTAACCGAAGAGGCTAATTGTGCAATAGATTCAACAATCAATTCGAACCTTTTACTAGTTTTATATTCAAGGCTGGCAATGTTGCTGGGTTCAGAAGCAAGAGAGCTGGGTAAAGGAGCGGGTTGCATAGCAGGAGAACTGGGTGCGGGACCAACAGAAATAACAAGAACGTCAATCTCAGTGTTAGCATTATCAATATTATGATCAACAGGAGATCCCTGACTAGCTAAAGACTTACTAATTCATCTGGCTGTCACTTTTCTCTTTTTATCTCTAGCTAGTTTGTTTAAATGAGATCTTAAAGTCTTCCACTTCTTACTGCCCCAGTCTACACATTCATTACATCATAATTCTAAACAAATTTGTCCCCATACAATCTGTGCAGACAGAGTGCGAATCATAAGATTCCTCAGTCAAACGCATATTGCAACCTTTGCTACAATACCTAAAGTTAGTCAAACTTGAGTCTGACATTTGGAAAAACAAGTCAACTAAAGTCACAATTGGTAAATAAGGAAAGTCATTATAAAGAGAATCATACTAACGCCCGAAAGGTTATCAAAGCAGGAATACTTCACCAAATACAGAGAGAAATCAAAAGGAAAGAAGAATTCCAAAATCACAGCTGCTACTAAAAGCTGGTGTACAGCCATTTGCCGGCAGAAACAAACTGAATACTTTTGCTAGTTGTTCCTCTCTTACCCCGAAAGTGGGTGGGGTTAGTCACCTAGCCAAACAAAATAGTGCGACCCGCGAATTTCAAAATTTTTAGCTGCCAGTTACTAGAAACCATAGCAATGTAATTACTTGGTACATTACTTTTTATTTTCATATAAGTAACTTACCAAGAACAAGACTAAATAGACTTATCAAGAACAAGACTAAATAGACTTATCAAGAACAAGACTAAATACACTAAATACAGGCAAAAAGGTAAATGAACCCATACACAAGATAACAATGTCCAATAAACACTGGTCAACATGGCAGAACTGACCATGCAAGGCAAAGTACACTCTAGGCTAGCTACCAAATTCTGACCAAAGGAAAGACAGTCATGATGATTTTGATGATCCAAGATAAGAATAAAGAAAATGTAATGATATGGCAACCTCTTGATAATCTATCAGCCTTCCCATCACACTATTTAAAGAAACAAGATCAGCAGCAAATTGAAAGAAACCATGACAGTAGGATGTAATCCAAAGCCCTGTAATGGTAAACAAGATATAAAAGTGGTTCTCCCAACTAATCTTTCCCAAAGAAGATACAACAACAAAAGCCAGCATGAGATTTACAAAAGACTGATTGATTCACAGACTGACTGGGTAAGTTGTCCAAGACTTTCATTTCAATGACCAAACCTCTCTACTCTAAAAGTAACTATTTGTTAAAGCAAATACAGTAAATAATAAAAAGCTAATAAAATAAAAATTCAATAAATCTGTAACTTGTAATTCTTATTAAAAGGTCTGGATCTAACGACTTTCCCTTCAGAACTTACCTAGTACCTGTAAAGGTAGGCACTGAGTTACAACGGGTTAGGTTCTTGCAAGCATGCCGTAAAGCCAAATTGTGACATAAATCAGTTTGCAATTCAGTATACTGTACAGGTATACATGGACTACCCCATAACCTAACTCCTTTTACCTACAGTCTATCATAATTTTATTACCATGAATATATTTTCATACAGTAACTTTATCATTCTTTACAATACTAATGCATTTTCTTCATTTGTTTTAAGACTAAGACTTTTTTGTTCCCTTACTATGAATTACACTTACCGAGCATTGCGTCATTGTGCTGTAGACTAGACTCTTGGTATATTGCTTTTAAAAATTTATTAAAAAGGCATTGTTAATCATCTACTTTACTGTGATCATCAATTTCCCATTTTGCCTTGTGGTATCAAGGAAACCTTGCGTATATAACTTACCCTGTGTTTACATCTACAGTACATGTGACATTTCATCAATTATGACACACTACGGGATGGCCCACTATTTAGCTCTTTTTTTTACATCATACTTATACTGCATATTTACAGTATGCTGAAGAATATTTTATCACTGCTGGTATATTTCTTTTTGCTAATTAATTTTCCAATTCATCTCAGTGTTTTGTAACTTGCCTTATGTCTACATCCACATATCATATGCCAGTGGTAACTGATCCTAAAATAAAACCAGTTTAACCTTATTTCAGCTTACTCTGATGAATCGCACACCAAAGTAATTCAGTACAGTATTGGAAAGAACTTTACCATTATTGGAAAGTACTTTACCATTAACTGAAGGTAATAAGGCTTACAGAGTTTTTAATCTGGTCTTCTATCAGCACCATTAATAACTGTTCCATTTCATGGATTGGACATTGCATTTGCTTTACTATTACAGTCGAGTTCATTGAGTAAAACAGCTTCATGTTTGCCAATCCTTAAGAATTGTCGACACTCTTGAATTTGGAAGTTCTAGCTCACGTGATACTTTGCTTATTCTTTTCCTCCTTCATAAAGATTTATTACATTCGGTTTTAATTCCAAGCTGATCACCTTTCTTGCCTTTATGGCTGGCTGAATTGTTGATGATGAAAGTATCCCTTCTGTCAACATACTACAGCTTAATAAAAACTTGTGTTCTTTCTGTCAACATACTGCAACTTAATAAAAACTTTTAAAACAGTAAATCAAGTAGTGCAAATGAAATGACAGCTATTGTTCTTCTACAGGACTGATACTAGCATGAGATAGAGTGCTGAGAGAGAAAATGCATGTTAGGCAGGCCACAAAAAACTATCAGACATGTTTAATCATACACTTGCTACAGACTGCAGCTGGTGTACAATTAAATGTCATATGCATCAGGGAACTTTGGCATAAACATTTATGACGGACGAATATCAAACTCTTTTCCGGTCCTTCCAACTTAACCATACATTCATAAATTATTTAACTGTATGATCATATGCCATGCTGGATATACATGTCTGATAGTGTGTGGCCTGCTTTACATGCATTGCTGGGGCTGTTATTCATAAACGGTGTCTGCTGCATGATGTTTTGCAAATTTTTATATTTTTTATCATCATTTTTGTTCGTTTTGCCACTGTTGTAAACATGGGTTTTTGTAAGTTGCACCTGTCATAAGACAATGCATATCTTTATTACAAATCAAAATATTCTAGGAAATCAATTACAAAAAATATAAACTAACAAAATAACTCACCCCATAACTGGATTATGTACAGCAAAGTTCAGAAGTATTCTCTTCATCTTTTCAAGGTTAGGATTGTCATTACCAGCAAAACAAGGATTTGAACGGTCTGTCCTCACAACATCCTTTTCAGCTGTACACTGGATATTCCGCATAAACCAGTCCTTCTCCTCTCCAACCATGTTCTCTCTCATAGAGCTGAAAACAGGAATAATTTCCTACAACAAAGAAATTAACACTAAACAAGTGCATAGCAAAAATTTTGCACAATATACAACTTCAACATATAGTACATAACATTATGCTTATATATAACAAAGCACAAATACACAATACAATATATCATATATATCACAATACAGTATCTATTATAAAACAAAAGTCCTTTGAGTAATGTATATTTAACTGTGCCTTAACAGACACACTTCAGATACAGTACTCAAACAGAACTACATATACAACAATTAAGTACTACTAAGTAGATGATCACATAACTCCCAGTTACTTGAAATCTGTTCATACAGTACAGTATTTAATTTGAAATTTGCACAGATCAAATACACTATTGCAATAATCAAGATTTTCACCATTTTTCATTGTAACTACATTTGGAATTCCAGATACTCCTAAAATGATTAGCAACTTTTCCAGCTTGAATTTCTTCTTAAGGGTCAACAGAAACACTGCAGTTACCCATGAAAATGGAAATAACACAGGCAATTTGATTAAGCCAGTCAGATTATACTATAGTCTGTTCACTGAGTACTGTTTTTTCTAATAACTTTTGTCCATTTCATCTCTTCACCCAAAAGTAATCAAGCCCTCACTCATTCTTATCACTACCTAGGAATTTAAGTGGCGTCTAACTTGTCTTGCACAGATTTCACATTTAGAAGTACCATATGATCTTCTAATTTCAATGTTGTCCATTCCTTAATACATCCAAATAGCTAACGCCAATGTAACTCAGCTGTCCTTGTTTGATGTTCCTCCTGCTTTTGGAGGGCTTCATTTTATTTTCTGCAGGACTATTAGACATATTTTATCAACAAACCTGCCCTGTCTCTTCTACATATCATTAACAACCCTGCCCTCTCTCTTCACTAGATTATTTTTATTATTAAGTAGTTAAACTTAACTTAAAATATTCAACAGAATAATTGGTTTTCAAAAGTAAATATTCATAATTTTTAAAGTACTGTAATTTGTATTTTCCTAGGTACAAAAACCACAGCTTTCCACCTAAGAGTATTCCTCAGTACGAGATGAAACTTGAGAACAAGTTAGTTAAGAACAAGTTAGTTAACTAGTGATATGGGAGGTGAGTGGGGAATCAACCACTCACTTGCCACTGGCAAGCAGCACTGCTCACATTTCCAAAAAGTTGATGTGCATAAGAAGTTTGTCTTCTCTTCACACACCTGAGACATACAGGTCACTCTACACCTTTCTTTTAATGGATTCCAGAACAGAAGCATCTCTGGATGAGGAATTTGAGTTTAAGGTTCTCCTTACCTTCCCATTCAAGGCCATAAACTCGGGGGCACTCACGGCTGACCCATTTCATTTCAGTTGCCACTGCAGCAGACACAGGTAGAGTTGCCATGTGGGACAAGCTTCTCCAGGGATGACAGGTGACCAAGGATTGAATGCCAAAACTTTGCATATGGGGATTGGGTAATGTGGGCTATTCATCCAGTACACATGAGTCAAATATCTGTGACCAACTTGAAGGAGATATAAAATTATTTAAGTGTGGCATTCTTTTTGGTTAATCTGCTTGGTATTTTAATTACTACATAAAGTCTGCCATTTATTAAAAATTATAGGTTTCAGAGGAATTCAAATAATCATTTTGCCAAAATGGTTGGTTTGATCTGATCATTACATGTTTCAATAGTCAATGAATATACCGTATATACTCGTGTATCATGCGACTTTTGAAGACCTAATTTTGAAGCTACTTTTAAGGGGGTCACATCATACACGAGATATAAAATTAGCGTATGTAATATTCACATACTGTATTAGTATCGTAATATGAAATACAAACATAACACGTATGCATCTTTTCCATGGATCTTTTAAAAAGTTATGCTTTACTTCACTGTATCCAATAATAATGCATGTACAGTATTCTCATTACTATTGTATTATAAAATACAAACACAGCAATCATGCACCATTTGCATTGTTTAGGTTTTTTTGAACGTGGACAACGATACCATTTGGAAATTTTTGTTTAGGCACCAATTTCCGTTTAAAGATAACCATGGGGGAAAGTTTCGTCCCATCTGCCATACACTTAAAACAACAATAAAATGTGTTCTTTCATGCCACAGTAGTTTTGATTAAAATATTTTCTCTGCAATTTTATTTACGATCGAGTTTGATGGCATATCGAAGTTTAGAGTTTCATCCATGTTGCCAATGCACGATAATTTATGGTCATTAGCAGTTTGAACATTGTTTTTCTCAGCTTCAGCTACAATTTGTAGCTTGAATTTATTCTACCTAATGTCATTTGTAACATAACTACCTGGACAGTCAAAAATGAAATTAAATCTGGGAAGATACAGGCAGTCCTCGGTTATCGGCGGGTTCTGTTCTGAGGTGTGATGATAACCAAAAATCGCGGCTAACCGAAAATCGGTGATTTTTGCGCTTTTTCGGGGCTTATCGGCACCAAATAGCGCCAATTTTCTGTTACCAGCACCTCTGTTAGGTATTTATTGGTGCCAATACCCAATTATCGGCACTGATAAGCAAAAATCAGCAATTTTCAGTGCCAAAATTGCAGATTTCCTTCGCTAGACAAGCGCCATAAAACCGGATCGCCGTTAACCGAGCCCGCCATTAACCGGGGACTGCCTGTATTAACTACTTTGCTGAGTTTGAATCTTCATCTAACCCTGCCAGTGCATAACCACAAGTTTCACAGTTACATGGAAAGTTTTCTAGGTATCCAACAAAAACCAAAGTACTTCAATATATTGCTGTATGTTTAAGCTAAAATAAATCCTACCTGCACAGATCTGAAATATGGTAGCAAAGGAGTACTTTTCTTACCATTTCTCCAGGTAATAAAAATTTTTAAAAAGTACCAAAAGGTTGACTCACTTGATTTTCTGATAGAGTTGATGTTTCTCTTCCATAATGGCTTGTCTTTCCACAAAAGTTGTCCTGTAGTCATAATAATGAAGTAAAAATGGCCAAACATTAGCCCTTAATTGAGGTTCAACACCACCAAAGAAAATTGCTCTGCAGCTTCAAATCATCCTCTATCAAGCCTTCCTGTTAACAAAAATGACAATTATTATGATTTTCTGGAAATAATAAAAGAATAAACATTGTTATTTCTTGCTACTCAAGTATGAAATTATACAAATTGAACATTTAAATATTTTACTAAAGTATGTATTTGTATATGAAGGTGACAGCATAGGAAACAGCAAGCTACATTTACAAAGTATCTAGACCATCTTCACCATAAGCTGCATGTGTAACGTAAATTCAACTACAGTCGACCCTCATTAAGACAGACTAATAGAGGGGCCAGGGTGTCCGTTTTAGCTGACAGTCCGGTTTAACTGGCAATATCTATATATATACCCATAAATACCTATAAATATACTGTATTTCATTATTTTTATAAAGAGTATGCATAATAAACCAATGTAGAAACGTTTGAATTACAGCTCATGGTAAAAGATCAAAAATGAAAAATAAAACACGATAAAAATGATAGAATTCAGCTGCATATGTAGATGCCTAGGCCGAGACATAAACACATAACTGTTAAGTAAAATGAAGTGGAGTCTCCAAAATGAAGAGTAAGATTTTTCTTTTTTTCATGTTTTTATTTTCGTTATTTATTCATTATAGTTTATTATTATCTATATTAATATACTGTTAAATAAATGTGAGATGATTTAGATCATCAGTAATAAAATAGTGGGCCAATTAAGACCATAAGTTCACTAACACATTTTGTTCTTTACAAAAACATTCCGTAAAATGCAAAAATATACATGATCAAAATTATTATAATTCAACTTGTGAATTTTAACAATAAGTAAGACTATAAAATACATTTCATCATATCAATCTTGGAGAGGGTTGTTTTTATTGTTACCAATGTCGTCATCAGTTTGCAGTCGTGAATTTGAGGACATCCCGGAATTGGATTCACAAATGATGACACATCACCACTGCTGTGGGATTTTCATACGACTATATTAAAGTTAAAATTATTATTGAATTTATGTTTTCATGAAGAAATTATTATATCAAGCAAATTATTGAGTAATTTTTGCCATCAGCAGTCAAATAATCAAGATCACGGCAACGTTCAAACTTAGTGCCATCATGACAAGTCTATAAATAGAACAGAAGTAGAGGGTCATTGGCTAGCAGATCTTTGTGGCAATCAGCCAGCCAATCTGGTTTTAGCTGTATTCTGTCTGAGAAAGAACTTTTGCTCAGAGAAGTTGATGATGACATAAGTGCGTGTGTTTTGAATACAAAACGTAGTTTTTGATAGTATGTATTTTACTGGTTACATGAAGAATAGAATGAATTCCTTCTTATTACTTTGAGTGCAAAACTGCTGGTTCAGAGATTCTTCAGCAACAAATATATATATATATATATATATTTTTTTTTTGCTTCAGAAGATATTTACTAAAGCTGCATTGACATACCTTTAAAACAAAATTCTTCTTTTTAATCTCTCGAGGGTAGAAGTATGCGTTTATTGACGATGCGAGCTGCTTATAAAGCGGAATGTGGACGTCTGCGTACTTTCACAGAGACCGCGGGTACAAAGATTTACAGGTGACCTGAGGTCAAACTAATTCCTTACAAAAACAGGACAGGGTCATACAGAAAACACAGTGATCAATAATGTCTGACACATAACATAATTTGTTACTTGTACATAAAGCATGATTGTTTAGAAGGACAATAAATATACAATTTACAATTATGGTGATAAATATATATTCTGATTGACCCTAGGTCGATGTGAAGGCACCGCAGAAAACAGGATGTTCTCTATAGAGAACACGTTGAGTGGGGACTTTACAAACACAAGTAGATATTGTTCAGTAACTCAGCCTTTGTCTTTGTAAAGCTTACTTTTGTTACGGTTTTTTCTTTCCTAAAAAACATACAAAGCATTGTACTGTAGCTACCAGTCAGGCAGCAGATAAGTAAAACTGTTAATGCTCAGAGACTGGCTACGATACTTCCTACCGATCCAGACAACAGCATTTCTTAATGACGGTATGTACCGTGCGCAAGTTAAATTGGTTACAAGTTAAAAGCATTTCAGTTCAGTACAGTATAAATACAGAACAGTATATATAAAATATAAACATAAATGAAAAGCTTTTTATTTACCCTTGGTAAATAAAAAGGAAAACGGTACACGACGAGCGGAGGAACAATAACTATCTTAAATCGTGGTCGAACATTACGTATTTTAAATTGGTTGACCCTCTTCAGTGTCCGTCTTATCCAGGTTAATGAGGTCCGACTTAATGAGGGTCGACTGTACTGTCTATACAAACTGGTATACAAATAAATACTAACTTCACTGAAGTATGTGATCCAGGAATCGGCATCTACACATTCATGTCGCCCTTCTTCTGGATGAAGCTCAGACTCACTCACATGTGGCCTGCAAATAATGTGCAAATAAATACCAACAAAGCCAAACTCAGCAAAAAACATAAGGAATGATTAAAGAAATTTTCAGAATTTTAAAAAACTAATGTTTTCAGTACAAATCCATGACTTACATAAACCACACTCATGGTTCTCACAAATCCTAAACACTCATTTTTGCATAAAAACAATCCCCTGCAGTTGGACAACTGTGAAGTGCAAGCACCTCCATGAATGCTGGATTCCAAGCAAGTAAGAAATTTATTTCTCATATAGTCCAGGCTATAGCTGTAAGCAATCAGCTAGGCTGGGTGACAGGATGTTTGATATATATAATGGGTGTAATGAAAATACATTACAAGATCTGGTCATGTGTATTGCCTTCCTCCCCAACTCACTCGATTACAAATATCTGACATCTGAATGTGACTATTCAATACGTAAGTACCAAAATCTTTCCTAAAGAACAGAGAGGAGAGAGGTTAAGATGTGCAGTTCTGCAAAACATTACTTTATTTCATCCTTTAAACTAAGTTATTTGAGCCAAAGCATAGAGGTATCTCTTGACAACCTTTACAGACACAGTTGGGACTCCTTACAAAGTTTTTTATTATTGTAAACATAGGCATATCATTCTGCTTGGTTTTTGTAAAGGTGAAGGGCATTGAGGTCACTTGCCTCCAGCCTAAGGTAGAGACACTTATGGTGAGCACTCAGTTCATCAGCCTGTTTCAAAGGCCCCAGCCAAAGACTGTCTCATTACTGCATCAATGACCTGAAGAGAAGCATAAACCTATAAATAGAGTACCTTTTAGTAGTTTAGAGATACTGGTTAGATTAAAACTTCTAAATCTCAACAATATGGCCAAGACCTTTGCAACCTTGAAATTTCAGCATAATCACGACTGGTAGATTTTTACTTCTCCAGATAGACAGGAACCTCCAAATAAGAAGAAACAAAACTTCCTAGTTCCCTTGGAATTGACAGAGCCTAAGGTTGATGTAAGAGGCTCCTGCTATGTGTGATTATCCCTGGGAATGTCTCCCCTAGAGCTACAGAAGTCTGTACAGCAATCTTTGCTCAGTCATTGCAAATGTAGCCAGAGACATCTAGGAGGTTCCTGGAGTTCCAGATCTAACCAATACTGCATGGGTCAGCACAAAGTAGGAAAAAATGTGAGATCCTAGGATATGCAATCCAAGTAAAGTGGAATCTATCTTCTAGGATGCTGGATGTGAGTTCATAAATATGATGGGGTTTTGTGGTGTCTACACAAGTTTCCAATAGCCTCCCTGAGTCCATCATGTGGGGAAAAAGTAACCCCACTCCATCCTGTTGACAACTGACCTCTAGAACTTCCAGCTCACTGGCCTATTCCTAACTGCCAAATTTTACTGGTAGGTGCAGAGTTCTGCCCTTAACCCCTTAAAGGGCCTATTTTTAACAATGTGTCAAAAAAGATTCCAATTATTTTATTTAATTAATTGAAAATATAATTTGTTTAGACACTCTACTTCTTAATTTCAACATAAAATTATGATTATTTTATGTAATATAGTGATTTTTAGAAACTCAATTTGAAACCTTTTTATGGTCATTAACGAGTTATCTCGTACAAATTATACTTGTTTTGGTCTATCACGAGATATCTCGTATGCTTAGTTTTAATAATTTTGAAAACTGGCCTTTCAAGGTCAGTAAATGATTCTTCAGTATCAGTGTCATCATGATAACTTGCTATAACTGGGCTAAAATAATAAATAAATAAAGTCAAGAGACTAACAAATTACACGACATCAACGTAATAAATCATTAATATAAGCAGTCTACAATGACAAATAAAACAACCAAACTTGCCTAAAAAGTAAAAAAGAAGAAACAAAACAAACAGATTCTCAAAGTCACCACTGGAGAGCTAATAATAGTGCGTACTCAGCGTAAATAAAAAAAAATTATACTTGATGTATCACTAAATGGTCAAGAGACTAACAACAGACACGACATCAACGCAATAAATCAATAATATAACATATGAAGTGTCTAAGATGTCAAATAAAACAACCAAACTTAATTGCAAACTGGCGAAAAGAAGCAAAAAAACAAACAAACAAACAACCAGGATGGCCAAGGAAGTGCTACTAATGATGTGTAGTCGGTGCGAATAAAACAAAAAAGTCATTCTCGATAACTCATGACTTCCAGCAGCAAGTACCACTGCCAAATGTATGATATACCACGAAATATCTTGAGGAAGCCTTAAAACAACACTGTGGATCACGAGACATCTTGTATTAGTCCTATATTAGCATTTAACTTTTTTTATGAGATATCTCGTGGTAAGTCCAAAATTTTTAGAACACTGATCACAAGATATCTCGGGTTAGTCTGGTAAGGGGTTAATGCCGTCCATCCCACTGAAGTGCAAGGACTTGGCCAGACATGGTAGCCTTAACCCTTAATGGACAGGAATCCTCATATTAGTATCTATAACAGGTTTTGGGTGATGGATGGGAATCCTCATATGAGTATTAATATTACGTGCCATACTGTGTGAATGAATTTAGCAGGAAAGAGTTCATAGCACTTCAATGGTCCATAAATGACTTATGGCAACTTATTACCTTGGCACAGGAGAGATATCGCTCAGTATGCCTTGAGATTTCAGATGATGATGTACTGCCTCTTTGCAGCTCCAGGACATCTTTTTATTTATTTGCTCATAAATATACCCAGGGATTGCTGTTGGTTTTAGTTCTTATCTTTTATGATAGTATGTCAGCTATACAGTAATTGTAATTTTGCAAAGAAAAGTACAAAGAAATACTAGAAAAAACATGTATACCTCACAAAAAGTTACTGCATCTCCCCATCTCAGTAAATCTCGTAAATATTTTACAACAAATATACTCAGAATTTGTGTGAGATGTAATTAAAATTTTACAAAATAAAATAAAATAAATTATTAGAAAAAACATGCATAATTTGGTAAAATTAAGGGATTTTGACAAAGGAAAAATCTATTTCTGAGGGAGGCCCCGTGTCACCCGGTGAAATTCCATACTAACACGAATTTCTAGGTATAAATATTGCTAAATATACCAGAGAAAAAAGCTTTCAGGAATGCTGGAGTTACTACCCCCAGATTGAGCGTCTTCTATATTGAAGACGTCGGTATTACCAAGGGTGAGTGAAAGAATCACAACCATAGAGCCACACTCGATAGACATCCCCATGTCAAAACCCCGGGAAGAGCGGAGAGCCGTGCCAGCTCCCACACTCACCCGCCATGCCGCGACTCCAGCGCCATCTGAACTCATTCCAGACTAGCACCACCCCCAGGCTTGGCATGAGCAAGTAGGGGTAAACCAGCTCCTGGGAGGGTCACCGGGTGACACGGGCCTCCCTCAGAAATAGATTTTTCCTTTGTCAAAATCCCTTTTCTGAGCTCGGCCCCGTGTCACCCGGTGAAATAGTGACAGAGAATCATGCCAAGACTGCAAAGCTACAAAAGAAAACAAAAGGTGATTTGAACAAAAACACACGCTATGAAAAAATAGATTTAAATATGATATCTCTCCAACAACAGGTAAGTACTGGAACTTAAATTTAAGAGTAATGTACAAAAATAGATATACAATGTAAATACGGGTGGAATAAGACACACCCAACAATATAATGGCACAATCAGGTAAATATAAACTTAAATCTAAGAACAATGAGAGATATACAATATCAAGAGGTGAGGTACATGGAGCAAAATAAAAACAGCTCCAGTACCTCTAGGATAATCTAAATTCACAGCACATCAAAATACAATCACCAAGACAAACAATAACAAAGGCAATACTAGCATCAATTATGAGGAGCAAGGCAGTGAGGCATGATTGATCCAGAAGAGCAGGCAGAGAAATAAATGAGGCAGGCGGGCGGGGGGGGAAAGGAAAGGGATTAATGATAATTAAGGTGGGGGAATGACACTCCCCACAGCCACTGTAGAAAATTTCAGGGCTTCGAGTGATTTTAATTAGTGGCGTTTAAACACTAGAGGTGATTTCCATCCCGTATACTTGGTAAGTTCAGCAAAATCCATATTATGAAAATAATTGGTAGAGGTAGCTACCGCACGGATATCATGAACCTTAGGGACTGAATCCAGGTTGGCTTGTTTAATAAAATACAGAATTTGCTGTCTTATAGCATTCAACGAAAGAGTTCCACCTTTTTCCCTGATAAAAAGAGGACCCAACTTACACTGTGGAGTTCTTTGTAGGTAAGACTTTAAGGAATAGACTGGACATAAGGACTGGTCCTGTGGAAAAGGCACCACCTTCCAGGGGGAGCACCTGTCCTGAGGGTCTTCATTTTTAGCTAGGAACCTATGATCAGGGGAAAGGAGGACTTCTCCGGACGGGAGGAAATCAATGTGATCATCACCTCTAGCGAGAGCCGATAGCTCTGAAATTCTGGCACCTGAAGCCAAGCTAATCAGAAACAAGGTCTTTCTTAACAGATCCAGATAAGAGCACTGTGAGTTATCAATATCAGAGGCTAATTTTAGAACATCATTGAGGAACCAGGTAACAGAATGTGGGCGGGTTACCGGCCTCAAACGAGCGCATGCTCTAGGGATGGATGAAAAGTATGAATCTGTAAGGTCAATTTTAAAACCATACAAAAATACCTTCTTTAAGGCTGATTTAGCTGTAGTAATAGTGGCCGGAGCAAGGACTTTTTCAAACAATGATCTAAAGAAAGTAACCGCTAGGTTAGTAGTCATAGTTTGAGCTTCAGATGCCTTCAAAAAGGATGCTAATTTTTTGACTGCTGAATCATATTGCCTGAGAGTAGAATCTCTCTTATCAGATTCTAGAAACAGAGTGTTAACGGGGTCAATGTTTGCTCCCTTTTCACAGCAAACTTTATAAAGTCCATAAAACCAGGGCATTCTGAATTTTTAAGGAAGCTAACACAGTCTTGGTTTGTACTACTTGGGTCAGTCTGGGTTTGGGTATCTGATGACACAGCAACTTGAGCTCCTGAAGCAGAGGGAACCAGTTGCTCTTCGGCCAATAGGGAGCTACCAGAGATAGTTGGCACTTGAATGACCTGAGTTTGTGCAGTACCTTCAACAACATGTTTATTGGGGGAAACAAGTAGATCCTCTCCCAATTGTTCCAGTCTATGGTCATCGCGTCCGTGGCATAGGCCTGGGGGTCCAGGTTGGGAGCCACATAACAGGGAAGCTTGTGATTGCTCTCCGTAGCGAACAGATCCACTTGGAGTCCCGGAACCTGGCGGCAAATCCAATTGAATGATTCCCCGTCCAGAGACCACTCCGTCTCCAACGGAGTAGTCCTGGACAGGGAATCCGCCACCACGTTCCCGCACCCCGCTAGGTGGGTGGCTGACAGATGCCAGCCGTGCTTGTTCGCCAAGGAGAAGATAGCTACCATCACCTGGTTTACTGCGACCTGATTTGGAGCCGCCCTGTTGATGCAATGAACCACCACGGCACTGTCCAACACCAGCCTGATGTGAATCTGGCCGGCGGGGTGAAGTTTCTTTAGAGTTAGAAACACTGCCATAGCTTCCAAGGTGTTTATATGGAACTGTTGAAACATTGTAGACCATGTCCCTTGTACTTTTTGTTTTGGTGAGTACCCTCCCCAGCCGCTTAATGAAGCGTCTGTGTGAATTACCAGAGCTGGAGGGGGAAATTGAAGTGGGACTGACTTCGACAGGCCTTTGACTGTGGACCATGGTCGTAGCCTTGTCTTCAAGATTCGCGGGATTAAAGAGACCCTGTCTCTGAGCCTGACATTGGCTCGTCTCCGCCACACTCTGTTTATGTCTTTTAATTTCGCTTTTAAGAGCAGGTCTGTCACTGAAGCGAACTGAAGAGAGCCGAGAATTCTCTCTTGAGACCGGCGGGATGCTGCTTTGTCCTTCAAACATTTTCTGGTAGCGGCGGCTATCTCCTTCCGCTTGGACGGCGGGAGGGATAGCCTGTACGAGGACAGGTCCCACTGGAGACCCAGCCACTGAAACCGGGACTCCGGAGTCAGGCGGGACTTCTCCCTGTTCAACTGAAAGCCTAACGACTCCAGGAACTTGATCACTATGGCTGTAGCCTTCCGGCACTCCTGTACTGTTGGAGCCCAGATTATCCAATCGTCCAGGTATGCTGCCAGGGAGATCCCCCGGGACAGTAGCTGCTGAATGACTGTTTCTGCCAGCTTTGTAAATATCCTGGGGGCTATATTGAGTCCGAAAGGCATGACCTTGAAGGAGTAGGCTTGTTTCCCGAGTCTGAAACCCAGGAAGGGAGAGAAGTTCCGCGCAACCGGGACGTGATAGTAAGCATCTGAAAGATCAATAGAGGTGGTGACGGCTCCACGCGGCAGTAGAGTCCGTACTTGAGCCACCGTAAGCATGCGAAACTTGTCGCATTTTATGTAGAGATTTAGACGCGAGAGATCTAGAATCACTCTTTGCTGACCGGAATCTTTCTTTGGGACAGTGAACAGCCTGCCTTGAAATTTGAGGTGCCTTACTTTCTTTATTGGTCTCTTGCTGAGAAGCTCTGTCACAAAGTCCTTTGGAGGGGGGTTGGTAAAATCTGGTCAGGGGAGGGGGATCCTTGACCCAGCTCCAACCCAGACCTTTGGACACAATGCTGTGTGCCCAAGGACAAGGACCACTGGTCTCTGAACCAGTAAAGGCGACCACCTGACTGGTCTCAGTGGGAGGAAGCAGGTTTGTTTCCTCTACCATGCCAGGTTTTCCCCGAGAGGCAGATCCAGCCTTACCTCTGTATAGGGTGCGACCTCTACACCCCCTTGCGCTCCTATTAAGGCCGTGAAAGACCCCACGGTCCTCATAGGTAGGGTTGTACGCTGATGAGGAGACGTACGAGGGTGCAGCAAGGGATTGGGCTGGTTGAACCAGCACGTATTGTTGGGGTTGAGCCTTGGAGGTGGAGGGTTGGCCCACCGCCGAGACTGGGACTGCCTGAACTACCGTCTGGTGTTGAGGTCTTCTGTGCCGCCTAAAACGTTTTCCAGACTTATTCTGGGAGCTGCCAGATTCGGGGGTCTTCCGCTTGAAGGCGAAGATACCCCAACGGGAGCGTAGGCTCTGGTTGGCCCTGGTAGCCTCGCTCAGGACACTGGCAACTTCGTCTTCTGGGAAGAGATTATCCCCCCAGATAGAACTCTTCATGAACTTGTTAGGCTCATGACGAATGGTGGCATCCGCGAAGATGAATTTGCAGCACTCCAACTTAGCCACCATAAAGTCATACAGGTCTGACTGAAACCCTGCCAACAGGGATTTAGCCAGAACCTGGAACAGAGGCTCCTCTGCACAGGAGACGGCGGTCGCTTCTGTTAAGCACAGGGAGTTCAAGGATCGGCTCAACCGACACCGAGCCTCAAACTCCGCCTTCAGCAGAGCTTCCGGGAGCTTAGGAAGCTGCTCACTGAATTGTGAAGACGCGCAATCAGTGTCCAATTTACCCACTGTAAATGTGGACGGGGCGTCCTTCCAGAACTCCTCACCTCCTGGGAATACCAGAGATGTGGAGTCTGTCTCCCTCAGCTGAGGCAAGGGTTTGCCATCGAAGCAAGCCTGAGCCATTGCCAAAGCAACTTTGTTTAGGCAGGGAGTGGGCAACTTATCACCCAAGGAAAACATGGTATAGTTGCCCTTGAAGGGAGTCAATTTAGTATTATCTGCCTGCCACTCCGTAGGAGTGCACAACAGAGCAGATTGCGCTTGGTCCCTAGGGAAGATCACTGTCTCCTTAGGGACCTTGTCTGAGCGTATTCAGGCTTCCTCCGTCAGCCTAACGAAGCCTGGGTAGGGGGGGCAAGAGATCAGGAGGGAAGAACTCCAGTTCCTCCAGACGCCTCGTGCCAAGACCCTCGATGGTCAGGGTGTCTTCGTGACGAATAGCACGAAGAGCAAAACGCCACGGGTTCCCTACATCGAAAAGAGGGAGGTCAGCAGTGTCAGGGATCTCATACTGCGGACCGACCCCACTGGAGCGAGCCATATCCGCCAGCAGAGTCTCCTGATTATGAAGCCTTTCCGTAATCTTGGTAAGCTTCGCCTCTACCTCCGTAGAGATTCTTTTTTGAGCAACATCCTGCAAACGCCTCAGGGTCAAAGGCAGGCTGGCGAGGAGGGCTTGGTTTGGGCGCCTCTTGCTCTCGCTCCTTGCCCGAGGTACCTGGTTTGCTCCCGGAGGCCACAGGTACAACAACCTTGGCCTTCGACGGGGAAGGGAGATGCCTTACGGGAAGACGAGGACTTGTAGCCCTTTCGCCTTCCACGACGTCTTCAACTTCAACTTGGGGACAGCAGATGGAGCCCTGTCCTTCAAGAAGGAAGACTTGTTAAACCCTGAAAAAGATGACACAGAAGAAGATGGGGAATCAAAAGGGGACCCGCCCCACTGCCTCACTTACCTCTCTACCTACCCTTGGTCCGGCTCCGTATTCATCGGCTCCAGGTCCAAATCTAAGGCGGCGACGTCCTCTGAAACCTCCGCGTACAGGGGGTCCTCTTGAGGTGGCTGGGTCGCGGCCCGGATCTGCTGGATGATGGGAGTGGCCAGATCTGTAGGTACGGCCGCAGCAATCCGGGCGCCGGGGTAGAGCAGGTCCCTCAAGCTCGCGTCGAGGACATAAGGTTTCCCCGATGGCACGTTCCTCCCGAACCCAGTCACCCAAGCACGGAGAGACTCTAGGGCCTCCTTCTTGGAGGACTCGTCAGCCTGAAAGAGAGCAGGGAATCAGGTCTAACATATTGTAACACAAAAGTCATGACCTACAATATGAGCACATATCAGACTGAAAGTAGCGTGAAGAACGAAAGTCAAGCTTACCGACTCGTCCTGGATGCTACTGCTCAGAGCGAAGCAAACCTCACACCCGTCAGGATGCCAAACGATAAGATCATCCAGCCGGACCGCACAGCCAGCGTGGGTCCGGCACACCACATGCCCGTAAGGTTGATGGAGGGTGGCGGTGCATCCTGGCTCCTCACAACGCACAGTCTGTAAGTGTGAAAAGTACATGAACCTACCACTCTAGAAACTTAAACTAAGCAGGCACGGGTATTTTCAAACCTACTACCGGAGTACTCCGGCGGGAAGAAAAACCCCCGTCAGAGACGGGCCTACCAAACAAGTAACTAAATATAGTGGTAAGCAAGCTGCTCTCCGACCACCGGAATACTCCAGCGGAACGACAGAGCTGAGTCAAAAGGGCCCTACCACAAGGGATGCCGGGAATAAAAACGGCGGAACCCAAGGGTAGGACACCGGACCCTGATAATAACAATATGTCCAACGGCGGAGTGAGCTGCCCGGAACAAAACAAGTGTATATGCATATATAAAATACAGGGGATGGTAACGAAACTGGTTAATTCCATATACTCCGGAGTCCGGAACCACCCCCTCCGGAGATCCCAAGCCTCAACCGCTAGAGAACAATAGTAGGGTGAGGCTATCAAACATCACAGGACCACGAGGGCCGGAGTAAGCGCCAGTCAACCCAACTAAAGTATCTTGAACGCCAAGCGAACGCGGAAAAAGGGGCAAGAACCAATAACCCTAAGAATGTTCGAAACCTGCTCGATCCTAGGAGAGCGGGTTAACGAGACACTGAGCCAAGCAAAAAGCCATCGGGGACTTGCCCTGGGAGGGAGCGAATCCCTCCACCAGGAAAGGCCCCACAACTCGGAGTGAACGCCAGCTGACGTCACCTGCACGAGAAGATGACAAAGAGCTTGACTTAGGGTAGGTGGGGAGGAAAGGGTTGGAGGGGTAGGGATGGGAGTAGGCCAGAGCAAGTGAAAACAGGAGACTGGGGAAGATTACTTCACCCGCTCGACTGCAGACACACATCACGCCAAGTAAATTAATACCAGCAGTGGAAGAACAAAGCCTACTCCGAATAAGGGGAAGGATGGGATAGCGACCTAAGGCCTCAACGCACTCGCCCCACACCTAGGCGTAGCCTAGGCTAGCACCCGCACCTATGGATAGCCTAGGCTAACAGGAGGGAATAAGGGAAGGGAGGAAAGAGGAAACAACGGGGAGAGAAATTCCTGTGCTGAAAACCAACCAGAGCCGAAGAAAGGGGAGGATGCTATGATAGCACAGAGGAGACACACCCACAGAAAAAGCCTCTACCCCTCCGTAGAAGGGGGAGGACAATGGGGTCTCACTCTACAACCCAAACAACGGCCAGTGGAAGGAACAACAACAGCAACTCTCTCTACCTGCTGATCCCCTCCTCACACCTAACCTAACTCAGGGTAAAAGGGAGAGCGGGAGGCCAAAGGATGCAAAATACAAGCCTAACGTGACATAGGCAGGCTAGGAACCCCACACAACCTAACCAGATAAAAATAAATCACCATCATTAAGAATAATATATATACATAAAACAATAATATAATCTTGTGCTCGTGCAAGGCGCATAGCCTAACCGAGAGGAGCGACAGGGAGTAAACAATAAAACCGTATCTGACACTCCCCCGCATAACATAATCAAAGCAATAAAACACCTGATTAGCACCAGCACGTCACAATATAATAATAATGTAGCTAAAACTGTCAAAGCGGAAAACATCCTGGGGAGAAACCTAAGTGGGAAAATGACGGGAACCCTAATGAAGGAACCCCGATATGCTGTTCAACAAAATTAACGTAGAGAAACACCGAAACAACCCGCCCAGGAAACGCCACCAGGATGAATCCTAGGGGGATAATGATAAGAAATGTAAACGACAAGGAGAAGCCCCAAACAGAACAAGCTGGGTGGGCGAATCTCGCGGTCGACATGGCTGACTGGGGGACGCCACGGCGTCATAACAACAACCACGTATAATATTAAAATACGGGTTGAAACAGCCAAACTTATCATAAAAACCCCACAATAAGATGGTACTTAACTTGGTGACAGTAAAGCTGCTCGAAGACATGCTGAGAAAAAAGGCAAAATCAGCCAAAAGCACAAGCACAAAATTTACAAGTGAGAATATCACGTGCTAGAAATGGAATGAGTTCAGATGGCGCTGGAGTCGCCGCTTGGCGGGCGGGTGAGTGTGGGAGCTGGTACGGCTCTCTGCTCTTCCCGGGGGTTTTGACATGGGGATGTCTATCGAGTGTGGCTCTATGGTTGTGATTCTTTCACTCACCCTTGGTAATACCGACGTCTTCAATATAGAAGACGCTCGATCTGGGGGTAGTAACTCCAGCATTCCTGAAAGCTTTTTTCTCTGGTATATTTAGCAATATTTATACCTAGAAATTCGTGTTAGTATGGAATTTCACCGGGTGACACGGGGCCGAGCTCAGAAAACATATTTTTACAAGCTTCTTGTAAAAGAGGCCCCATACCGGGTTGTAAATACTGTGCATTAGTATATCTTCCTCTTGCCACTGATGTGTTTTTTTCTAAAAGTGGCCAACCTTAAAGTTTGCCCGGTCTGGGGTGTGCTTGATATACATTTAGCCTGTCCCTTAGGGGTTAAACAATAAAAGGTCCCACAAAGTTTTATATTAGCAAGGTTCTCTTGTGACCATTCACAAGAATGACTCAGTGGCTGACCAGACATGCAGTTGCTATCTAAAGGCTGTAACTGTGAAGACGATGTACATAACTGCCTACAAGGATGAAGTCTCACTAGAGCCCACTGGGAAAGAAGATTCATAATAGCTCCAATATGGCAGAGGCACTAGGGACACTTAACAGACTACCTAGATGAGGATAACATCTGAGTCATGTCATCCACAAACACGAGAGGGTCATTACCATATTGGTATTCAGGAGCAGGAACCTTCAAGCCAAAGGAGGCTAGGGAACATCCTTTCCAGATGGAACCTGAAGAACTGTTCTTTATAAAATCAAATTTCCCAAAGGATCTACTGCTGATATAGCCATTCTTCCTGGTCTAGATGAGTAATGTTATCTTTCCTTCAAGTTATATCATGAAATGGAAGATTTCATGTTATTATGGCACAAGGCTCTTTGCATTTACACTGAGGGAACGGGGTTGTTCTTTGATAGTTTCTCAACTTTTAAGTCCTGGTGTACAGTCCCAGAAACAAAAGACTATTGTCAGACCTAAGTTCTTCATCCAGTTCTTGTATTTGGTCAGACATTGCTAGACCATGTCCTTATATTGTTGGGTCAAGGACTGTTCCTCCAGCCAAATCTGATATCCCAATGCATTCTCTTTCCTTAAATCTCTGTGCTGCCAATATACAGAGAATCCCACTATGTGAGAGACCAGGGAATTATTGACAGAAGCCATCACTCACTTTGTCTTGAAGGGACTTAACACCTCACTTTGTTTCATGGGAGAATATCAACTATCATAAAAACCTATAAATGCAAAAAAAAAAAAAAAAAAAAAAAAACATTCCAGGTCCAAACTTTGGTTTGGTGCCAGTGGAGAATATGTTACTGGTGGGAAAGGAAAACCTGTCAAACTTTTTCAGTTCCAACTACAGAAGTGTAGTCTTCAATGGAATCTCTCCTTGTCATCCACTTCCATGTTGGTAAATTCATCCATGTGTTGATAACTATCAATTGTTAACTGAAAATACAGATTTTCTTGCTCATTTATCAGCTGCCTCTTGCATTTTAAGAGTTGGCTAAGCTGACCTTGAGTCTTCACTGACATAAGATTTGCCCCAAAATGTGGAACTCTCATTGATTCTTGCAACCCCTTGCCATGGGTCACACTAATCAACCTTGATCATTCTGGTGTGCTGTGCAAATACTAGGTTCTTAAGACCCTAATTTTTTTCAATATGCAGTACACCAACACTTACACCATCCGTCATTCATGGTCATCTGCAAATCCTGCCTTTCACAAAGAAAACCATCTGCTAGCTGGAAAACCACACTGCACATTAATCCTCATGGATCCTGGGTTCCAGGTAGGCAAGAAACTCAGTTTTCTTATAATCTTGGCAGCAGCTGCAAGTAATTAGCTGGGTTGGGAGGTGGGACATTTAATACAAATGATGAGTTTGTATTGGAAAATAAATTTTGTAATTCATATGAACCCATAATTTTTACAGTTATGTATGTCACAAAAGTACTTTACAAATTTCCATTTTATCATAATTTCCTAACCTAATATCACAGAATATGAAACTACTGCAAAATTGTCCTTACTAAATTACTGAAAACTGTCCTTGCTAAGATATATGGCGGCCTTACTTGCAAACTAAGAATAGCTTGAGAGCAGAATCTGCTGCTCTACCATCCTCATAATCTCTAGGCTTCACTAAGAAATTCCAGTCTTCAAAAACTGATGCCAATTTATCTAGCCCTCCATAATGGAAATGGAAGATCTTATACTGACTTTCTTGACTAGCAATTACAAGCTGACCACAGGTTCGATCTCTGTCACTGAAGAAAAGCCTCAAGGACTTGCTTTGGCCTGTCAATAAAAGGAACAATTTATCTGTAATTACTGGTAAAAGCATAAAATTATTGTTTACAAAAATTTAAAGAGACCACTGAACTGCCTTTCTAAATTCACCGTATTTGTTGGAGGGATTTGTCCTTTTATGAAGGGTGAGAACTGGAACAAGTTGAAGTTAGAGAAGTTGAACACCTAGCTGACAAGAAACCAAATCAAACATGAAAAATGAAATACAAAAGGTAATTCATCTGGGTGCCAAAAGGAAGTTGCAAAGAGCCTGTAGTACTGTCTTCAATGCACCACACAAGACACTCTGTAGGCAGTGTCCCCACCCAATTATAGATACAAAATTAAAAGCTGCTCTTTTGGAAAATACATATCTTGCTGTGACACTCAACATTAGTACAAGGGAGGAAAAAACATACCTGCAAGTATAAAAGAGCTGCAGTAAGATTACTAAACATAAAAATGTAAAACAGTATGACATGTTGATAACTTACAGTATAATTTACAGTGTAATCCTTTATACATGGCTTTAGTCTTGACATGTTCAGCACTACTGTACTTGGCATTACGAATTTCTATGCCAGACGGGAGTGTTATTGTACATATTAACTTTATACCTCAGTTAAACCTGTTCTTTGAGTGATACAAAGAAACAAGATTTTAAATATTCTAAACACTCCATTCACTCACCATACTAGTAAAAATAAAATTAAGCAGTTAGAATAATAAACCCTTAACAAACTACATTTCTACCAGCACCTGCTACAATCATAAATAGCTCCCATAAATTTACAATTGAAAATGATGGTACAAAATTTGCAAGTTTCTCTACTTGTGGCAATACAGTATTCTCATCTGTTATTACAGCATCTCCTCTTAATAACAATCTTTCTGCCTTTTTTTATTTTATTCCTTCCTTTGGTCTCCTCCAACCTAGCTCTCCAACTCTTTGTCTTGCCCCAGTCTTCTCAAATTAATAATAATAATAATAATAATAATAATAATAATAATAATAATAATAATAATAATAATAATAATAATAATAATAATAATAATAATAATAATAATAATAAAAGAAAAGTCTCCCCTCTGTCGAATACAATGGCCATTTATTTGGAATTCAGTATGTATAGAATCTTCTCTATGTATCTTTCATATTTTTTCTTTAGCAGGTCATAGAAAAATGTTATACTACAGATGGTTTATTGTTTGTCCTTTACATTTCATCCTACATTCAGGCAATCATTTAGAATTAAAAAAATAAATTATTAAAATGCAAAGGGGTTACAGGTAGTTATGTTGGGGTAGGTGGATTATAGTCTGTGTATGGCCAAGTGTATAAAATTCTGATTGGTTAGGTGGACTGCCAGAAACTCTTTAAGTAGAATAACAGTATAGGAGCACCCTGAAAAATGACTTTAATGAAACCTTCAAAACCAAAGATGACTTAAAAGGTGCTATCTAACTCTTCTACAGTAACTACTACCTGCGCCATAGAAACTCAAGAGGACAGAAAAGCCTTAATGAAAATAATTAAGGCAAATATCCTACCAACTACAGAAAGAGAAAAAATTATACTGTATAGTGTAAAACATTTCACACCAGCCAACTGCTCTTGTGAACTGCCAGGCACCCAAGAGAATGTCCATGAGGGAGAGTAATGTCATTTATGAATTGCATGCTTGGTGGAAGGGGCCATCACTTGTATATCAAAATGACAACCTCCAGACTTTCAAGGAGACACTCTTTCACCTTCAAGATAGATTCATCTACAGCCATTACCAACATGAACATAAAATAAGAATTGAAAGAGATTCATTAATAAGGACTTACAAAATCACATGACTGCACCTGACTTCCAACACTTATGCCTTATTGAAGTGATAAATATCTTTGAAAAACAGTGAAGCATAAATACTATTATTGAAACAGAATTTCCCTCAATAATAATAATCTGAAGGAATATTAGAACTCATCCTGTGAGAGAAAGAGAGAGAGAGAACTCTCTGTAAGCTGTCACACCTGCCATACCAGCAAGAATTACCCCATCAATACATTCTGAGAGGTGACAATAGCATCTGGCAGCCTGCCCAACCAATAAAAATAAACCACATGTGATCATACACCAACCACAGACTCCATCAATATTACCAGTGTTTACATATATAACTTAACTGTATATGATTACCAGAGCACATATCAAAATGTATGAATAAAATAATAAAACTTCCACAGCAAAACATCTTACCATGACCTTAGGAAACCTGACATACTGTACCAGCTACCTGCTGGAGAAAATAAGATGCAGAGACAACTCTATACAAACTGAATGCTACAAAAAGCCAGCTATTGTATTAAATACTAATAACACTGAATGGCCTTTTTTCATTATTCAAGTTACTAAAATGCAGAAAAAATATCTCAAGCTAAATCAGGCAAAATCAACATTTAAGGCAACTAGTAATTATATAAACTTTATGATGTAATAAATAGGTATATTAATGAAACCTAATTTTTACATGACATTTTATCATATACAGTATATTTAAGTAAATAATGATCCATTAAACACCTTCCATAGGCATTAATGACAATCATTGTTTTCATTATAAATGTGGACTTTTAGTCTTGCAGCTTCTACATAACGAAATTAAAGAAGTTCAAATTACTGAGCACTAAACTCTCTAGGTTAACTTCAAAAATGTTACTCCATAATCTGCATTAAGTTCCAGAATGGGATTCCATAATCTCCACTAAGAACCAAGCAACTAGCTTACTCTACTCTTAAAAGATTAAACTACAACATGCACTATTAATACATACTGACATCGATGCTGAAGATCCCACACTTATGTTCCCTTCTGATGGGTGAAGAACCTCCATCTACAGGAGTTGGGCAAAAGGAAGACATTGATGACTCAGGAAATGCTAAATTAGCAGAATAGGCCATTGACTCAGCACTCCTTTCATACCAATACTGTTCTCCTGAAAAGGAATAGGAACTTTTGAATAGTTTCTCAGACTCCATTTCCCTACCTAAATAAGAATTACTACTAAATAGCACTATACACTTGGAAATACATCTTGCATAATGGAAAAACAGATCAAGTATAAAATAACTGTCTATCACTCATCTAACCAAGGGAAATCATCAAAATTAAGGAATACTGAGGAAGGAAATATTACAGGCCATAAAAGACAATGCAACAAATAAAAGTAAATCCTCTGCATACTGCATATGCATTTCACCCTCCAGAAAAGGAATCATGTGTGTCAACAGTCAAAAACAAAACCACTTAAGGTTCCTTAAACCCTCTGCCCTCTAAATTCTCCAAAAAAATTCCTTGCATGACAGTTATCACACAGAGCAGTAGTACACATAACAAGTAGTAAGCAAATGTCTTCAATTAAAGTTTGGGTGGAAACAATTTTCTTACATCAAAATCTTTAATATTTTTCAGGTCTACAATTTTGTTGAAAACATATATAAATCTGTATGGACTATGAGGAACATCATTCAACATCCATTCCAGAACAAATAACATAAAGACCTCCAATGTAAGGAGTTGCATGATATGCGTTTACTTCGATTACTGTGCAGTAATCTGAGTGTTTATACAATCATCTTACAAAAATACATAAGCTTCTGTTTAAACTATTATTCACCAATTCTAAAGCTTTCTCTTGGGTTACTGACAACACTTGATGATCTTATGGCTAAAGAGAAATATTCAAACCAAGTTCCTTCACAAAATTAGAAAGACGCCTGAAAGCTTGAATGGAATCAACTCTACACAACAAAGAAATTCATAACTTCAATATTCGTTGGTTTTGGCCATTGTTCTTATTTTGTTTGTCTCAATGGTGCAATTCTTCATTATGAGAATATCCTAAAAAAGTGTGTACAACTGTATAACTTTTTAAGACATATAGTCAAAGAAGCATTGCAAAGCATTTCAGCCACATATTAGGAATAAATATGCACTGATTACAATACTGTACTAGCTGTCTATCAGTGCTTTTAGTTGTGATGAAATACCTAGGCAGTATTAGGCCAGTTAATAATGCAAATCTTCCATAGCCTTAGACATAAGAACACTTTTTGGAAACCTGATGAAAAATATAAAGGCAAATTACAATAGCCACTGTTTTATGCCAGGCTTTTCTTTATATTATTTTCTCTACTATATACTGTATTTTTTATTTGGTGGTTACAAACATTGATAGGGTATGAAACTTTATCACAAGAGGAATAAATACTGAAATACAGTACTGTATGTGACATTTACTGGAATCAGCAAAACTAAATCTAAGCAAGGTGTGCATCCAAATTTTATCAGTATTGCAATTAATGGATAAGCAAGATCTAGGTAAATGATCTGTGCCCAAACTAGGAGTAGGTGTTTGGTCTGTCCTTGTCAGGTTTGGAGAGTTCAGAGGCTGCTTGCAATTTAGTAATAACTTACTATGAAGCATCTATTAGCAATAGCCACATAATGACTGACTAAAAGTGGTTACTTGTTTTAGCTATTGAGTGTTCTACTTTTGAGCTAGGTTCTCATTCCTGGTGATTCTGATGAAGGTACAGTATTCTAGATCTAAAGGGTAAGGATGATGTACAGTAGTTTGAAATCTTTAGTCAATGGAGATACTAAAATTCCTAATTTTGTTTTGCTACTATTATTGCACAAACTATAGAGGGTTACCTAAATAACAGAAATTTTAGTCATTATTATGTATGAATAAGTAAAAAAAAACATGTTCACACAGATAGAAAAACTTTCCCCATAATTTCTTCCACAAATACATCACTCATATACAGCCCATATTTGTGATCTTTAAATGTCTTATGACACTGCTGTCTTTTGCCTACCAGGCAGAAGAGTGACCAACTTCTAGTTTTCAAGTATTGTACTACTTGAAAGTAATTATTTTTGTTTTCTGTGGAAAATGCCGTATTTGCAGTGGTTAGTTATAGTTCACTGTCTTTTTAAGAGTTTCCTTGGAAATTTTTTATATCTTGGATTATCTGATCAATAAATTAGGTTTAGTATTGAGATGACTTACCATAGGTAACAAGGGGTTAACTAGCTAGATATCAATACTAAAGCTCTCTTTTGCATTCAACAACTTAGGCTTTGTGTATTTACTTATTTAAGATTAATTTACTCTTTGTTGTGTATGAAGAGTAAGTTTGGTTATGTGTATGAAGAGCAAGTTTGGTTTGTCTAATATTTTTGTGTTTCTTTTAACTCTGTTACTTGTATTTCTAATTTTAAGATTTTCATGCTCAAACAGTAATAAGCTGGGTTTTTATGCTAGTCTCTTATACTTAATACATCTGCTAGTACTTCAATTACAAAAGTGGTTTTTCAAGAATCTTTCACATTTATGGTATTTTCTTCTATTTTTTTGACCAAAGTGTTTCAAGGGGATGCATCCCCGTTTAAACAATGTAACAATTCATACAGTTTTTATATATATTATATGAGTCTATTTCATTATCAACATACAAAAATTTCAAATCCATAGGATAAATAGTTTTGATTATCCAAAAGAAATGCAGAACTGGAAAAAAATATTTTGCAAACTCCTTCAATACAAAAAAATGTTCCTTTGATTCTTCACTGAATAAACCTTATGGCAACAAACTTTACTAGTTAAATTTTTATTTTTTATTTATATTTTCTAAAAAAGATTTTTATGGAATCCACATAAAACATTTTATTGAAAACAAAAAGTAATGAGTAAACTTGTAGAATTTAATTTATTTTCATCACTATCTGTATCTCAAATTGTTTGAAAAATAAAAAAAGTAGTTTGCAAATGAACAGAAAACAGATCTTACTTTTGAGATATGGACTGTCAAAAAACTTTTTTCAGATAATGAGCGCCAAAGGTAAAAACACATCAGTATGATGCTGAGGATGAGGATGAAAAAATGTATTAAATTATTCATAAACAAAAGCCTGACCTATTTTTCTTACTGTACTGTATTACCTTGAAAACTTACATGGGACCAAATCTGCCCTCTTATAAGGTATTTAGTTGTTCAAAAGGCAATGGTATTAAAAGTACCATAGCTTTTCCATATGGATTTAGCAAGTTTCCTGCCTGATGTTCTTTAATTCCCCGAGTTTTTACTGTTCTTTTCTTGGTGATCTTTACTTGAGAACTTATTTCCTACTAATGCCACACAATTTTCTGAACATAGTAATTTCAATAACAAATTTGTCTTATATATCCAAAGTTGTTTCCTTTTCATTTTAATTTGAGTACAATTATTTCTTCATTATTTAATGAATTAGGTAATTAAACTTTGCCTCTTGATCATGAAACTTAAAGCAATAACAGATGCCACGTTATCTAAAAATTAACTATGTATATAATTTCCAAATATTATCAAAAAGAGTGAATGGGTATAATAGTAAATTGGCACTTGAATCCCTAATGATTGTGCAAAAGGAATGAGGGTGAAAAGCACCACTACCTTTGTTATTTTAAAGAATTCTAAGAAAATTTGCCATGTAATAACTTAGGACATACAGTATGTCAAAAACTTCTCAACAAAAAAGAATTTTTTCAAAATCACATCAAAGTACCTCCTTGATACCCTTGCCTTCACTTATATCCTTTAATATTGTAATTATCTATACTGAACAGTACTGTACCACATTTGTGTTATCTCTTGTAAGCAAGCAGTGCTTTTACTAATGTTTTGCACGATTTTTCTGTTCTTTTTGGCTTAAGACGATTTGGCAAGGGACAGTCATTTTAATGCCTACCAAACATGTGTGTCAACTCTCACAGGGGCCTTCATCTGTAATGTAGCTGGTATTGTAGACAAGTTTGCTTACCCAACCACATCTGTGAGACATGTTGGAATTGGTATCCCACCCAGTAGACTTTTCTTGAAAAGACCCTAAAAGATAAGACATGCCAGATGTGCTACTGCTGACGTGTTCTGTTCAGGCATCAGAATGCTTTAGCTTAAGACTTCCTGACATGCAGCAGGATTACCTCCTTCTCTATATTGGTTTAGGAATACCCTCTTTGAATAATGTCAGGTCAAGTGACCAGGTGCAGTTTAAACCTCCTCATCAGTTGAATTGCCAGTGGTCAGGACTGATAATGTTCTTATTGTTCCTAACATATGTGGCCCCAACTAAATGAGCACTTGTCCTGTCTTCACAATTTCATGCAGCAGCACCTAAGACAGTTAATCAGGTAAGTGTCCCCCCACCACCAGCACCACCATTGCAGCACACTCTGTTCTGCACCACGTGCTTGAGGATATCATGCTTCCAGACCCAAGCACTCAGTCTCCAACAGGTGTGCTGTCCCAGTGATAACACAGGCAAAGTGCAAAGCCAAGCACTTTGGGGTACACTGAAAGAGCACTAATCTCCAAAACCTCATCATCCAGAGACAATGCACACCCAAGCAGCAAGAAGGATCAATGTTCCAGTCAGGACACAGACAGCTGTTAAGACCAGGACCATTATTCAAGAGTGAGTGCTCTCACCATTGTAAGACTTCATTCAAGTCTGAGCCACGACTAGGACTGTGGCTGGATCACAACTGTGACTGGGACTAAGACTGATCAATGACCTGGGCCAAAGAAGCAGCAGTAGCAGTGCCCAGATCAACAAGACAACTATAATGACTAGACACAATGACTGCATAGGTACCTAGACTGAAATACCAACTACAGAACACAAGACTGTGACTCCTCAGGTACCTATATTCAGTAGTCTAGCAACAGCAGTGGCCAGACTAGCTAGCAGACCACAGGAACAAGGGATCAAGACCACCCAGTTGCAAAGACCAAGGACTTGAACAAACTACACATGCTCAGACCACAACCACACAGGAGCAAGCAATCTACTCGTATGTACATCCAGGAACCCCAACACACTTTGGACCTGGAGAATCTTTCTGTAATGCAAATCGCTGACATCAGAAGCCATGAAATAACCACAGGACTTTAACAGAGTGAGTTAACACTGGACTCAAACCACATAGGTGGACCTAACCAGAGTTATGTTTTCAATGAGTAGTCCTCTGATGGGAAGTCACGAGCACCATCAGAGGAAAGGTCTCTTCGACTTTGCTCTCTTTCATTGTCATTGAATGAGGTTTCTCCTTTCATGGCCTGCAGGGATCCTTCCAAGAAGAATGAGACAACCCACATCTTTGACAGGAATTAGCAGAGCACCTGTATCCCAAGAAAGAAAGCCCTCTATTCTCCTGGTCATTACCTCTATGGTAAAAATACTACCTTGGGACCAGTTAGCAAAGTCCCAGAAATTTTGGGTCAAACAAACAGAATAAGCATTTCAAAGCTTTATATCCCTCACACTCTTACCTATAACTTACTATTGATTCTTAATACTGGATGTAAAAACCTTGACCTTTTTCTTAAGAGTACAGGCAGTCCCTGCTTACTGGCAGCATCAGTTGACAGCATTTCAGTCTTACGATGTTTGGCTAATGACATCGTTAACCAGATTTTCGGTGCCCGTAGGCAATTTTCAGTGCCGGTAAGCAGTTTATCAGTGCCAGTAAGCTGTTTATTGGCATCAGTAAGCAGTTTATTGGCACTGTTAAGCAGTTTATTGGTGCTTACCATAATTATTGTTGAGGTACGGTTAACAACGATTTTCAGTTATCGGGCTCGGCCGAACAGAACCCCAGCTGTTAACCGGGGACTGCCTGTAATATGTGTACCTTCAAGGGAAATATCTTTGACCACATAATGTATCATGGATGTCTTTGACCACATAATGTATCATGGATAAGTTAAAATTGTCTTTAGCCAAGTAATAAGAGATTTACTGCAATTTTCAGGAGTTAAGAATCACACATTATACTGGAAAAATGCACCTTTTAATTTTTAAAGTACAGTATATGCAGAAAACAAAAATACAGGCAGTCCCTGGTTATCGGCGGGTTCCGTTTCTGAGGGTGTGATGATAACCGAAAATCGGCGATTTCGGTGCCTTTTCAGCGATTTTTGGGGGTTATCGGAGCCGAAAAGCGCCGATTTTCAGTTATCGGCGCCTCTGTTAGGTATGTATCTGCGCCAATACCCAATTATCGGCGCCGATAAGCGGAAATCGGCAATTTTCGGCGCCAAAAAATTGCCGATTTTCGTCACTAGACAAGCCCCATAAAACTGAATCGCTGTTAACCGAGCCCGCTGTTAACCAGGGACTGCCTGTAGGAATTTGCCAAGAGACAGATAAGCTGGGTTGCTTGTGCATGAGTATTTAAGCCATTGCCTAGGGGTGTCCTGTGGGTATGACTTCTGGTATCATGAGGTAAAATTTATCCTTATTCATATCCAAAAGGGATTTATCAACAGCATGCCTGCTGCATGTGTAAGTTAGGGTGATCGCTGGTGTTTGCAACAATTTTCTTTCTTGATGATGATAATGCACCTCTACAATGGTTATGAGGCAATTAAACAATGGCTTGATAAATTATATTTAATGATCCACCAACCAATATCATTGGAAGAACAAGACCTGTGGGACAGAACTCAAAGTTAGGCCTAGTAAAGCTGTTAACCTGGGCTGTACAAGGTCCCCAACCCAGAGTAGAAACACTGGATTACTAATAGTCATAAGAATATCTGTCAATTACACAACTTCAGCTTGAGGGAGTTGCTACAAAGGAATTCAAGGAACTGGTCACCATGAATGTAGTGTCTTTTGGACAGGTGTTTATCAAAATCGATACACACGCAAACAGACAGATTTCTTAAAAGTGATATACAAATGAGGAACATGCACAGTATGAATAAAGGTGGACATAAAAATTTTGCTGTTTTGTCTGAACTTCCAGGACACCAACATTACTGACCAAGAAAACCTGGTTTGACAAAAACCCAGACAGGGTGGTAATTGTTGACCAACCTAATGAGACCAAACCAAAAGCAGCCATTGTCCTACAGTTCAAGGCCTCTTTCCCAAAAATCCTTGACTGAGTCTGCAACATCTTAAAAGTTTAAGAGGCAGCAAATGCTAAGAAAGAAGGATTGGGATTTTAAAAGCTGGAGGCAACAGAAGCCAATGAAGATGATTTGGGCTGTAGAACCTAAGACTGACCTACCCCATGATGAGCATGCCAACATATAGATAAAATGTTATTTTCAACTGATTTAAATTGTTTTAATAGTCTGCAGCCAGCATGGTGAGACTTCAGGTAGCCTGTCAGGGATTTCAAATTATCTTGATGTTCATGGATAACTTAGCAAAGTAACCCTGAAAACCAAGGTAATATACAAAGTAACGAAATAAAACTAATGGTATAACTTAAACTAATGGTATAAAAATTATTAAAGAAGGAAAATAGATACTTAGTTACAAAATATAATTTTTGAACAAGATGACCATATACTATTGTAACAAAGTATCTATTTTCCTTCTTTAATAACTTCTATACCATTAGTTTTATTTCAACATAACATCCTTAGAAAAGGTTAAGATTTAAAAGGAAATGAATTATCTGAATAAACCCACAGACTCTTCTCAATTTATGACAACTGTAACAGGGAAAAATCTGTAGAGAAAAAAAGTTGGAATAAATCAACATCTGGAAGCCTTATGTAGGGCTGCGCTGTGCAACAGAATACAGTACAGCACAAGCTGAGCTTCCTATGACAGGTGCCACAAGCTCCAACTAACATAAACCACTTTTCACTCAGCCTCATTCTCACTACAAGTAGTCAGTGACACTTAATGGATGTCATATATATTTTTGTCAAAAAATATTTTTATTTTTTGACAAAAAGAATAAAGCTTTGTTTTTATAAGAATGAGAAGTAGAGAGAGAGAAAGGAGGCACAAATGCCTAATTTTTATGAAAATAGATGTACATGTGTATGTATATACACACTTACAGACTAAAATATATATGAAGTATATGTAAAACTACATTAATGAATTAAGTACAATACTGTACCACATTAAATACATGCTAACTAAAAATACTGAACTAGAGAGACGGAAGGTGGGTCACAGTAATTGCATAATATTTCCTAACTCATGTTAAAAAGGAAAAAAATTTTATAGTCTTTCTTTTATATCATATGAGTTTTGTGTACTTTACATATCTTGTAAGCATACATAGGTAGAACTACTGCAATCAGCTATGCTTTATTTACTAATAGCCAGCAGGTTTATCATGCCTGGGAAGAATAGTTTTCTGTGTCAACAAGACATGTGAACCAGGGAATATTCAGGGACACAAATATAAGCATACACAGTATATAACTGATTGGGTTGAGATAAAGGAAAATCTAAGTAGAAGGAAACAAGTGTTAAAAAGTATAAATTCTTAAAATAGTACTATCAAATGATAGAAAATCATAAATTATAAGCTTACTACTATACTGCCTTCGCAAAGAAGGGTATATTTTTGTTTAATTTGTTAGTCTGTTTACCAGCACCATTATAAGGAGAAGGGACACTAAGGGGAATTGCTCAGACCTTGTGGAGGTTTGTGATCTTCAAATAATTACTGTTATTGCTATTGTCATTATTATTAAAGGGTAAGCACAATAATTTTTATGGACATGTAAATTCCAACTGATTATTGTACAGTATTTGGAAATATATATGAGAAAACAGAATCCAATGAAAAACACCTTTTGAATAGCTCTTATATATCTTTAAATCTGCACTGGTAAGGCAAAACTTGGGTCTGATAGTGTTGTTAGCTGAAGACATATATTACAATACCATTCCTGCACAATACTTAAGACGGAAAGAGTATGTAAACTACCTTTCTTGACAAATGTGTTAAACTGCAACCATTAAAGATCGGTGAATACAAAATAAGGTTCACTGTATATTCATATGAATACAAGAAGGGAAATTCTATACACTAGCTAAATACAGTAATATTATCAGAAAAAGTCCACTTCGTAAAGAATAAAACAAGATTGAATACAGTAATAATCTAATACACAGTCTTAGGCTACCATTAACCCTTTAACGCCGAAGCCCTATTTACAAAAACATCTCCCGTATGCCGGCGGCGTTCGGTGAGTTAGCGCCGAAGCGGAAAAAAAGTTTTTTTAAAAAAATCACAGCACGCTTAGTTTTCAAGATTAAGAGTTCATTTTGGCTCATTTTTTTGTCATTGCCTGAAGTTTAGTATGCAACCATCAGAAATGAAAAAAATATCATTATCATATATAAATATTGGAATATATGACAGCAAAAAAAAAACTCGTATATAATTGTATACAAATCGCGCTGTAAAGCAAGACGGTTAAAGCTAATGAGTTAATTTTTTTAGTTGTATTGTACACTAAATTGCGATGATTTTGGTATATAACAAATTTTAAAATGATCAAAGCAACACAGAGAAAATATTATCACAAAATGATGCATGAATTAAATGCGCGGACGTAAAAAAATGTTTTTAAAAAATTCACCATAAATCAAAATATTGTGCTAATTCCCGTTTGTTGAAAAATGAAGCTAATTGATTAAATATTACTAGACTGTAAGTGTTTTAGCTTACAATTGCAGTTTTCGACCATTTCGGTCGAGTTAAAGTTGACCGAAAGTCGAATTTTTTCTATTTATCGTGATTTATATGGAAATATTTCAAAACCAATAAAAGCTAAAACCATGAGTTATTTTTTGTTGTATTGTACATGAAATTGCGCACATTTTCATATATAAAACTTTATATAACGACTAATACAAAGCGGTGCAAATATTACGACAACGAGACGAAAGAATTTCCGAGATGTTCGCCGAGTTACCAGCGAAATGTAAGGAAAATGTTTTTTAAAAATTCACCATAAATCGAAATATTGTGCTAGAGACTTCCAATTTATTGCAAAATGAAGTTAAACGATTGAATATTACTAGAATGTAAGAGTTTTAGCTTACA
This sequence comes from Macrobrachium rosenbergii, assembly GCF_040412425.1. Lineage (NCBI taxonomy): Eukaryota > Metazoa > Arthropoda > Malacostraca > Decapoda > Palaemonidae > Macrobrachium > Macrobrachium rosenbergii. Next base: position 65,633,281 of record NC_089795.1, read on the forward strand.
ATTGCGTTTTTTTACCATTTCGGTCGAGTTAAAGTTGACCAAAGGTTGAAATTTTGGCAGTTATCGTGATTTATGTGAAAATATTTCAAAACTGATAAAAGCTACAACCATGAGTTATTTTCTGTTGTATTCTACATGAAATTGCGCACATTTTCATATATAAAAGTTTATGTAATGACTAATGTAAAACGATGCAAACATTACGACAACATGACGAAAGAATTTCTGAGATGTTCGGCCGAGTTACCTGCGCGCAGAAGTAAGGAAAAAAATGTTTTTTTCAGAAATTCACCATAAATCGAAATATTGTGCTAGAGACTTCCAGTTTGTTGCAAAATGAAGGTACATGATTGAATATTACTAGAATGTAAGAGTTTTAGCTTATAATTGCGTTTTTTGACCATTTCGGTCGAGTTAAAGTTGACCAAAGCTTGAAATTTTGGCAGTTATCGTGATTTATATGAAAATATTTCAAAACTGATAAAAGCTACAACCATGAATTATTTTCTGTTGTATTCTACATGAAATTGCGCACATTTCCATATATAAAACTTTATGTAACAACTAATATAAAACAGACGTAAGGAAAAAGTTTTTTTCAGAAATTCACCATAAATCGAAATATTGTGCTAGAGACTTCCAATTGGTTGCAAAATGAAGGTAAATGATTGAATATTACTAGATCGTAAGTGTTTTAGCCTAAAATTGTGTTTTTTGACCATTTCGGTCGAGTCAAAGTTGACCGAAGGTTGAAATTTTGGCAGTTATCGTGGTTTATATGAAAATATTTCCAAACTGATAAAAGCTACAACCATGGGTTGTATTTTGCTGTATTGTACATGAAATTGCACACATTTTCATATATAAAACTTTATGTAACGGCTAATATTGAACAGTGCAAAAATTACGACAAAATGACAAAAGAATTTATGAAATTTTCGGCTGAGTTACCGCCGTGTGTAAGAAAAAGTTTTTTCAAAAATTCACCATAAATCGAAATATTGTGCTAGAGACTTCCAATTTGTTGCAAAATGAAGGTACATGATTGAATATTACTAGAATGTAAGAATTTTAGCTTACGTTTGCTTTTTTCCACCATTTTGGTCGAGTCAAAGTTGACCGAAGGTTGAAATTTTTTGTAGTCAACGTACGGTACGTCCACTCGGCACCCAACAGACAATTTTAGTCGACGTATGATACGTCCAATAGGCGTTTAAGGGTTAATTTCCAATACTGTAATGCTAATTTTCACTTACGTTAACAATCTGGTATTTGTTGCCTAATCCTATTGCTAAGTGAGGAGCGGATTCGAATAAATTTCTAATTTATCATTTGAACTTGCACCTTGTGCTTAATAGCTTTGTTACTTGCTTTGTTTAGTTTTTTAGAATCCTGCAGTGATGTTATCATGACAGACGGCTCCAATATGAGTATTTTCTTTGCAGACAACAGAAGACTGCACAAAAGGCAAATACATTCAACATCAACAATATATATTCCTTAAGGTACTTCAATCTTAAATACATGCAAATCCCCAAGTGCAGCGTCATACTATAATTTAATCAAACAACAGAGTTAAAAATCTTAAATTCTCATGAGACTAGTGACTTCCATGTCAAATCAGCATCAGATAAGTTTAAAGAATAGTAGTTAAATAGTCATTACAAGGTAATGCCATAAATTTTTATGTATGAAATAAATTCTCTTCACAAACCCCATGAAATTTCTACTTCTACTTTCTCTATAATAGTAAGCATTCTTGCCTCTTCTGTTGTATGAAATACTGTATTCTTTTTGTAGATCCAGAACAACTTCTCCAAAGGAATGAGAACATTAATAATACTGCATTAAAAGTGCTCATGAATCCCATGTCACCTGCATTTTACCAAACTGAGTTGAAAGATTTTATCCAGTTCAAAATTTGGTATTATTTTACTTATGGACATTAATTGCTTTCAACATAAAATATAGGTTTTTCTGTTGTATTATGATGTGATTTGAATGATTTTGAGGTTTATTTCCATCGCAAATGAATACTTATCCTTCCACCACCCCTCCCCCTATAGATAACAATTTGGGGGACTCTCCTTGGGAAGCGGGGTTTTGGGTGGGGGAGACAAAGTAGGTAAAAACAGGGCAAAATGGAGGAAAAAACCTAAATATAACACTCAAACATATAAAAATGGACCGGTATACAGCTATACACTGAATTCGAAATACATAAAAACACTTGAAATGGGAAAACCCGAGCCAAGAATTTTACATGAGAAAATGGCATACAAATGCACTATATGACCATTTATTGCACGTCACATTGTAGTTGTGCACTAACCTAACCTTAATTTTCTGACCTAACCTGTCACTGAATATATCTGCACCTGGATGAGCATGTTCTATGCACCACCATGATATTTGCCTATTACCCAAAAATAATCGAGCTCACAAGAGTCACACAACTGAATTTCACTATCCATACCTTTAAACTGATGGCGGAAAAGAAAATCCTTGGTCTGTTGGAACCGTATTGTTTTCTGATTGGTTAACAATGAAAACGTCATAAATTGACAGCCAGTTACATAAAGTGTGACAACTGATGTCATCATCTCTTTAACGAGGACCAACCAAACCATAGCATTTTGGAGAGAATCAGGTATGTTTGCAGATGGCAGTTGTAGATTGGCTAAATGTCGAAACAGTGGCCTGAAGCACCTGTCTTCGAATGGCAAAACGTCAAAAGTATTACGTAATTCCAAAAACGTTTGTTATTGGCTGAAATCAATAAGAGTTAAGCGACAAGAGATGAAACAGGTGATTTGAGTGGTTGTCGATAACAAATAAACAAATGAACAAACTCAGGATACTGATGATTGGTGTAGAAGGCAAATATTAAGACGTCATAAAATTACTTCCAATAACAGAAGTTGAAAGGTGGAGCCAACAACCAAAACAGATGGGTTCTATGCGATTGAGAAGATAAATTTACCACCTACTAGAATGAGATTTACGAAGCTTCTACCTAGTAGAATGAGATTTACAGAGCTGCCCGTGCCCATGAAAAGAATAACATTGGACTTCAACTTTTCAGGTGAACTCGCTAACGTTTTTCTTGATTTTTATAAGAACTAGGCATTTGCGACAGATAATATTATACAGAAATACTACAAAACACTTCCTTAACATAGTGAACCAAGTTAAAATACGCTACATTATTAATGTCCATAAATAAAATAATACCCAAAATTTTGCTAATAAATGAACTGCCTTGTGCAATTGGGTAGTAGGAAAGGAATGAAGGCACCATAACCAGTTCAAAGGGGCTTGCTCCTAAGCTTTAGTTTCACGCAGTAAGATAGAATTATTTTTTACGTTGGGTCCCTTATCACTTTACTTTAGGTCACTTAGAAATTAACTGTTGGTGGTTTGCCTGAAGCCTTGGTACTGTAAACACAAAGCTCTACTGCTACATCTATAAAAAAATACTTGTCAAAATATATTCTATGAATAAAGCAAACTTTCACTTACTATAGCATTTCACTAACAAAAATATTAACATCTGCTGAGGGAGACCTACCATGGTTTGAAGAGTAGTAGTGTGAAGAGGGTAGGGACATCTGAGGTTCTGGAGATGACTCAAGCTGTCTTCCATTTCGCTATTTAACTGTCCCCCAGGAACTGAACTTTCCGTTGTTTCAGTAATAGTAAGTGTATCACCTCCAAGCTTATCACCATCAGTGCTACTGTCTGAAGAAGATATAGATGTATATTTTTCTCTGACTAATTCAGGTACCTGACCAATTTCTTTCTCTTCATCTTCAACAGTCAAAGACTCATGTACTGCAGGAACATCAACTAGGCCTTCTGCCTGATCCTCATTGTTAATAGGAGTTTCTCTATTTTCATTTGAATTTCCATTATCAAATTCCTCCTTTGCGCCCTCTTCCTCTGGAATTTTTACATTATCATCGAAGACTTGATCATCCTCTGGAGTTCTATCTTCACTCATTTTCTCACAGCCAAGACCCTCATCTGACACCTCTGATTTCCTTTTCTCATCATCTGCTTCCTCTGAGTTTGGACTCCCTGTGTTTTCCTCTTTAGTCTCACTTGCTGTATCCAGTGTTGAAACACCTGATGTTGACATTGTAGCACCATCATCTACTGATGTCTGTTGGTTAAAAAAAGAAAATAATTCATTGGTAAAATACAAATTAAATATCACAAGTTTTTTTTTTTTTCTTCTACAAGAGAACCGCATGATCCATAGCTTACCAGAACTTAAAATATCTTAACCCTTTAACGCCGAAGCCCTATTTACAAAAACATCTCCCGTATGCCAGCAGCGTTCGGTGAGTTAGCGCCAAACCGGAAAAAAAGTTTTTTTCAAAGAATCACAGCACGCTTAGTTTTCAAGATTAAGAGTTCATTTTTGGCTCATTTTTTTTGTCATTGCCTGAAGTTTAGTATGCAACCATCAGAAATGAAAAAAAATATCATTATCATATATAAATATTGGAATATATGACAGTGAAAAAAAAAACTTGTATATAATTATATACAAATCGCGCTGTAAGCAAAACGGTTAAAGCTAATGAGTTAATTTTTTTTAGTTGTATTGTACACTAAATTGCGATGATTTTGGTATATAACAAATTTTAAAACGATCAAAGCAACACAGAGAAAATATTATCACAAAATGATGCATGAATTCGTAACGGGCAGACGTAAAAAAATGTTTTTTTCAAAAATTCACCATAAATCGAAATATTGTGCTAGAGACTTCCCGTTTGTTGAAAAATGAAGCTAATTGATTAAATATTACTAGACTGTAAGTGTTTTAGCTTACAATTGCAGTTTTCGACCATTTCGGTTGAGTTAAAGTTTACCAAAAGTCGAATTTTTTCTATTTATCGTGATTTATATGGAAATATTTCAAAACTGATAAAAGCTACAACCATGAGTTATTTTTTATTGTATTTTACATGAAATTGCGCACATTTTCATATATAAAACTTTATGTAACGACTAATATAAAGCGGTGCAAATATTATGACAAAATGACAAAAGAATTTATGAAATTTTCGGCTGAGTCACCGCCTGTGCGTAAGAAAAAAGTTTTTTTCAAAAATTCACCATAAATCGAAATATTGTGCTAGAGACTTCCAATTTGTTGCAAAATGAAGGTAAATGATTGAATATTACTAGAATGTAAGAGTTTTAGCTTACAATTGTGTTTTTCGACCATTTTGGTCGAGTCAAAGTTGACTGAAGGTTGAAATTTTTTGTAGTCGACGTATGGTACGTCCACTCGGCACCCAACAGAATTTTAGTCGACGTATGATACGTCCAATAGGCATTTAAGGGTTAATTAACTGATTAAGGCCATCATATACTGCACGGGTAAATTTTCATTTGCCGAAATCATGTTTATCCAAACTGACAATTAGTTAGCAAACATCTGATAAAAAGTATGATTTTAATTTCACCCCTTAACAGTTTCCTTAATTATGTATTAAAAATAATTTTTAATGAAGTGAAGAATGATTGGAAATAATTTTTAATTGGGCTCTAGCAGCAAGTTTTACATTCACTAAAGATCTAAATATAATTTTAAAAATTATCCATACAAGGCACTGTAATGTGGTTTGATCTGCATATGTGCTTGGTTACCTTAGCTAAATTTTTCTGTATACATGCAAAAAAAAATCACCATCAAAGGCACCATACCCTTACTTCCTTATGGCATGCTTTTTATTTTTACTTTGAATGGGATCAGCAAATGATTGCTAAGCTAAGCCACCTAGATTCATGGCCTATGGTATATTTAGTCATACCAAGCCACATAATGGAGGTTCAGTAACAATTGTTAACTTTATTTTCTATTCTGCCTGGGTGCAATACTGCATTTACTTATTTTAACTGATTTCAACTGATGTATGCTCTCCTTAACATCTTACTGTTCAAATGTGACTGATTACAACAAATAAAGAGTACACAATGACAAATGCACAGATATTCACAAACAAACATAATACAAAGACTTGGCAGTTGTTTATTCTGCTTTTTCTCAACTTAATCACTAGTTGGGGTCCCTGTTATTAATAAGCCTTTTCCAGGTATCTAACATTCATTAAATGGCTCATTTCATAATTTGTTTTGGCAGATGTTTTACAGGTGGGTGCCCTTCCTGACTCCATCACTCCCTATTTATCCAGCCACATGACCAGCAATCTCTGGATAAGAGACGGGTACCATCATGATAAAACAGTTTTATTGTTATTTAAAGTTATTAGCGATATTTTATGATAAAAAAGATAATCATTTATGACTGCTGGCACCAAAATCTCTACTTGATGAAGATTCTGCACACAAGATGGGGTTTTATTTTTCAGAAAAGCACCACAATCAGGGAGTGTACATCAAATGATACCATAAGACAGTTCTGCATTCTGGATATGGTGGTGGTCACATGCAAATGAGCTGCACGTGTACATAAGTAGGGGCTCTCACCCAAGGACACCATGACATATCCATGTCTATTTATGGGTTGGTAGTGCAAAGACTGGATGTCCACTGAAAGTCCCTCCTAGTATAGTACACGAAGTTACTTCAGAGCAAGCAAAGAGAACAATGAAGCTAAAGAAAAATCAGTGTCAACCATCAATAAGCATGGATGTGTGCACATGCCTTCCCTCATTCCTAATCCTGGACACAAGTTCACAAAATTATGTTTTATAATTGAGGTCCTCTTTTTTTAAAATCATATTAATGTTACACTTAAATAATCATAAATTGCTACTATCCCCTGGTGTGAATCATCCTTGATCATGTGGGTTGACCAGAGCTCTTGGCTTATTACAAAACTGGTTGTCAGTGATGAGATCTGATGCAGGAACTTCAGAACTAATTACAAAACTGGGTCAGAAGTGGGATTTGCTGTAGCAATTTACTAATTACTTATTAGGTGATCAGCAGTAGGATCTGATGTAGCAATTTCAAAGCTAGGTGCAAGACTGGTGGTCAGTAGTGAAACTAGATGTCACAACTTCAGAATTAATGACAAAATCAGCAGTCAGCAGAGGGATCTGATGTTTCAAAATAGTAAAAACAGCACAGGATGTCGAGGGTTTTCCCCAAGCATCAGAAAATATCTCTGAGGATGAGGAAGCACCATGATTAAAAGAACAATCAGCCTGTAGCAGAGCACCCTTCTAAAGCACTAAGCATTCCTCCAAGCAAAGAGACACAAAGAGCCTTTAAAGAAAAGGCAAAATGTGATGCAGAATACACGAATCCCACGAAATAGGAGGCTTTTAAAGTAAAAGGGAATAGCAGAATGTGTTTAGAGAATATACTTGACATTTTGGAGGAGCAGCACTTTAAAAGGGCAATAATTCAAGTGGGTCTTTCTCTATAACTGTACTGGCCACTTACAGACAGTTAAAGTATTTTATGAAATTAAGCATACCATTTATTGCAAGTATTCTGTTGGCTATGCACTAAAACCTCAATATAGCAAAATCAAATACAGCCTAATTTCTTCCAGAACAAGATTTCTCTCAGACACTTACTTCTTGTACCTCCTATTACCACTGAGCATTTGTTGACACTCAAGCCCAGGATGGCAAGTCCTGTGCATGTTACACCAAAAATCTCACTACTTCTGGACACAGCAGCATCTCACTGCCATCACCACAAAGTCTTGAAGGAAGGGATAGAATTAGTCTCAAATCTCTCATCAAAACTGATAGGTTCTGAGTCTTTGTCACAAACACTGATGAGAGGTACCTCAATCCCTCAAAACGCTGCACTAAGTGAGAGATACTGTGCAGCTTACCTATCTCTTTATTGATGCTAAATTAACAAGAACAGTCTTTAGTGTGACACCACTTTACAAGAACAGTCTTCAGTGTGACATAACTTTCCAAAGACAACCTCAGGGACTTTTACAATACTGTACCTATGTGAGACTACAGAGAGCAAGAGCCACACCAACAAGAGAGAACCTCCTGTGATATCACCAACCACAGAAAATGGCACATTGCCTGGTTGATAGTTACTGTGGACTTTCTGATGGTACCTGCCATCACCCACACAACTCTGAGAAAACCTCTCTTATGGGAGATGCTGGATATTTGCAACTGTGAAGTGCACTTCTTCAACTTCTTACAACCACAGATCTCTCCAACCTCTTCCAGGCCAACCATGGACAGAATCAAGACAGGCTTCCCTGAAGAGACAGGAGCAGGGGTTGCTGGAGCAGCAAAAATAGCAACAGCAGTGTCAGTGTACCTGATCTTGGTCAGAGGAGCCGTAACAGCCAAAGAAGTGGGGCCCACCTAAACTAAGGCAAGAAAAGAACATTTGGGTGAAGATAAATGTTCCAAAAAGGGGGAAGAGTAACACTAAACGTCTAACTAGCTTAGCAAATGAAGAGATGTGACACTGTTAGTTGAGCGAGTGTAGTTCCACACCCCCTTACTTAGGCTTACCTCCCAACAGCTAATCAAGGTACAGCAATCCCATACAAAAGATGAAGGATTATATTCTTGTAAGAACAAATAGTTTTACCATAATACATCATAGGATAACAATGTTAGTCAGATATAAAGCCTTCAAATGGTAACTGTTTCAAGTTTTTGGACAGAGTTACTCTGCCTGTCATCTGGGCATTCACTATGTCCAAACATATATAAATACCATACATTTCTGTGTGTAAGAAGACCTTTGGATAAAACAAGGTAAAAAATTATGGCAAATTTTCATGAATTTATCTCATATTTGTAGTATAAGATGACTGCTAAATTACAAAACCATCTGTGTATATGCTAGCTTTTGCAACAACAGGTATCTTATGAAATATTGGTTATGTAAAGATGATGCTATTACAAATGCTGTTTTACGGTGCCTAAAAGAAACGATTGTTTTGTTTACATTTCATTGCCAATCACAAACAACCCCTAACAGCAACACAAAATGTACAATAATTATATCGTACAAAACTACTATTCATATGACTGAATTGTTCTAAAATTGTGCTGTTTACAACCAAAATGATAATGAATTTTTAATGAAAAATTAATATTATGTTATCCTAAATGTTATTACTACCATAATTACACTACCATTAAAATTTCTGAAAGGTTACCGAAGATAAAAGTTCCTGTGAGCAAAACCATAACTTGATGTTTACACTTTCTCAGCTGGGCTCACACTTATTAAAGTTGATTTCGTTGATATGGAATTATTCCTAGAATATGCTATTTATTATGAAGATATGCCAATAATAAAAATGGTTTTATTACCTTGATTATCAGTTTACTTCATAATGTGAATCTTTTCATGTATGTTAGTTAGTTACTGCACCGAGGCTGAGACTAGCCTGCCGATAAACATCACTTAGAATTAAAAGTCTGATTTTTTGAATGGTAGTATAAGACGACCTCCAATTTTTAGGGGTGAATTTTAGGATTTAAAGGTCATCTTATACATGGAAATATATGGTATGCATATTTTAGATCATGGGTTTTTACTGTTTTATTAACATGAAGGGTTGTAAAATAACATTCATTAAGAAATATGTACAGCACAATATCACTGGAAAGTTAAAATTATGGGAAGGCTGAGGTAGTATGTTAATACAGTAGTTCATTTTCTCTTCATGCACCAATTATGGTAATAACAGTGTCTGAGGATGGTCAGTGTGGATGTACATTTGTCTGCTGATTTTGCACTGAGCAACTAGCTACCAATATGTTCTCACAATCTAGTAAGTGTCTCTCTCTTTCACTCATTCGAAAAATATTTTTTTAAGCGGCAAATCACACTAAAAGTTCAATAAACATTTTATCCAAACCTTTACATACATGCATGTGTTTGTGTGTGGGCAGGGCTGCCTGTAGTGCTGTGAATTACTAATGTCTGGCCTAGCCTACTCTCTTATTCTCTCCATAGATTATTGTAATTACATACTCACTGAAGATATTATGGCAACACTGTTATACTGTACATTCACATGGTATGCAGAAATGTACACAAGCTTACATTTTGTAAGCTACTTGAACTTGGATAATCAAAACTTGGAATACATAAAACAACGATTCATAATGCAAGAGAGACAACAGACTGTCAGATACTTAGATGACTGCTTAATAAAGCTACAACTCATGTAATCAACAAATAAAGTTAAAAACATTTTCAAGTAAAACTGATGATTTATACTACAATATCACAAGGTATTATCACTTTTACAGCTTATATTAAAATAATATGAGAAAAATTTGCTACACCACCCAACAAACTAACAACATTTTAATGTAAAATCAATGATTTAAAACACAGTGTCAATGACAGTGTTTAAAAGTGTTACCTTCATTCAAACAGACAAAAATATTAACAGAGGAGGGACTGCTTGCTACAACTAGCCTAGCTAGGTAGGGCTGACATGACAAGCTCCTTTGATAAAAGTTTACAGTAATTTATCATTTGATTAGTTTCTCATTATTACTTACTGTACTCTGGAGAAAAAAAATTGTTGGAGTGAAATTAAGAGTCACTGCATAAACTTTCTCACAAAATAACAAACTCAGCCACTTTTAGATTCTTATGCAGAGATTTTACTGTAGTCTGACATCAGTAAAGTCTTATTTCTGGATCGGGTCCCGTGTCAGCTGGTGAAAAGTCCATTCAGCACTTATTTCTAGGTAATTCCGTTGCTAGATACCAGAGAAAGCTAAATGAAATGCTGGAGTTACTACCCCAGAGCGAGCTCCATTAGATGGAGTCGTGTATGGAAAAGGGTGAACTACAAAACACGGAACCTTATCATATAGAGATCCCAAAGTCAAAAGTCCCACAGAGAGGTGCCGTTACAAACCCATGCACCACTCGCGGACAGTACACAAATCACCACTAGCCGCATTCCATTTCAGCAAGCACCTACGGTCACACGTGTTTTCGTTGTGCTTTTTATCTTGTGCTTATTTGCATCATTATGGCATCCTCGCAAGGTCTTTCTTCATCAAAGTTGAGTACCAGTGTTACGTTTTTTATTTGAGGCGATTGGGCTCCTTATTTCCCTTTAGTCTAGTAATTAAGGGGGATTTATAACGCCGTCTCGATCTCCTCTCGCGCCCTCACGTGACCTCCATGCGTGGTTCGTGAACTTGGGTCGCCTTGTTTTTCGATCTTTCTCACTGTTCCTCTTCATGTTTAGAATATTTTTCCTATTCATGAAGTCTAATTAGTGATTTTGATTGATTGACTTTTGTATCCCTTTGCTTCGAGAGTGAAGGCTGGTGTTTAGGCTTCGGGCTACCCCCTCGAGCCTATTCGCCTCTTATCATTTCCTTAACATGCCTTATTTTTGCCCTTCACTTCTCTCAGCTTCTGGGAATTTTATTTACGTTGGTACTGTTAAGATTATTTGTTTAATCTTTGCCCTTGTGTTCGGATGCATTTGATATTTGTTGATTATTATGGATATTTCTTTTGTTAGAGGGCGGCCATTTCTCTTCACGTCCACATCGGGTTGGGTATGGTCCTCCTCTTATATTCGTTTTGTTAATTTTTTATCCATTTATCATGGGTTGGTTGTTAGCTTTAGTATTACCTTTTTGGGGCGTTAGGCTATTGTCCCCCTTTTTTCCATGAAAAAGGGGGTGGTCGATCATTCGTTTCGTTCACATGTCCCTCATTGTATTTTGTGTACGTTTTTTCCAATGCGGCGCTCTCCTTAAGTTTTGACTAGGGTCTTTTCATCTTATGTTTTCCCTTCCCCTGTTTCGGCTTTTTCGCGTAGGCTAATAAGCCTCTTGTTTAAGCTGAAATAGCGAGGATCTCGTGTAGCTTCCTCTTCCTGTTTCAGCTTTTCAGCTAGGCTAATAAGCCTCTTGGTTAAGCTGGGATAGCGAGGGACATCACGTAGCCTACCCTAGTTTGGTCATTTCTTAAGGTTAGTTTCCAGTTATTGGTTATGTCGACACACCCTTACCCCTTCCCCCTCCCGAGTGCTCTTTCTCCCCTTGATTCGTTTTCAGTCTTGTTAACTTATCAAGGCTTGGGAGCATTCCTTTCCTTTTAGCCTATAGCCTGTGTCCCCTTTCTCTGCATTGTTTGGCCTGTCCTTGGTACGGTCTCTGACTTTACCAGCATATACCCCCTCCTGGGATTGCTGGTGGCCGGGAGAGCTTCCCCCTCTCCCGTCCACCATCTTTGGCCTTCTTTGCCTCCCCCCCCCCCTTTCTGACCATGGAGGTTGTTCCTCTCCCTCTCCTGCTTCTCTCGTGCTTGCTGGGTAGCTGTCTCAGTCAGCGAGTGGACGTGAGGACCCGGAGCGCCCGGATTGTGCATTCCCACTCTCTGGTTGCTTCTTTACGGTTCTTCCTCCTGGTCTTTTCATCCCTCCCCTCCGTACGTCATCTCCGGCGTGTCGTTTAATTTGGCGAAACTCCGGTTTAGTCCTGTTCTCGTGGCCAGTTAGTGTTTTCCACCTGACTGTCTTCGTGTCCGGACCTTTGACGTTCCCTTCCTTTAGCTAACCACTGTCTGTTATCGAGGCGCATTCCTTGCTTCCCGCTCCGGCGGTTCTAGTGTTTACCGGTCTTCCGTTATTGCTAGTTTCAGAATTTCATTCTTAGTTGCCGGGAATGCGCTTACTCCGGACAGTTTTTACCCTCCCATTTTATTTTGTATCCGTCACTTACTTTTAAGGCATGTTACCCCGGCTAGTTCCGGTATATTTATTATATTATTATGTTTATTTTGTATGAGATTTTATTTTAATCCGGTTACCTCCCGGATCATTCCGGCTGGTCTCACGGCTTTATATACTAATGTGTTGCTCCGGCACACTACTCCGGCACCTTACACGGTGTACTCATAATCTCATACTTTTACAGGTGGTACGCTGCAAAGAACAGGGGTGCTCCGCAGCCCTCCACCAGGCCAGCGGCCACGAAGTTTGTCGGTCCCACTCCGGATGTGTGGTCCACGTAGGGGATCTCATTGTTTGGCACCCTGACGGATGTGATGTTTACTACGCTCTTTACGAGCAAGCTATCGATGATTCGGTAGGTTGTCATGCATCTTTCCTTTTTAGCCAAACTGTATTTTATACGTATTACCGATTTCCCCCGCCTTCAGTAAGCCGCAATAATGTTTTTCTTCCGGCAGGCTGACCGCAAGTCTCGTGATGCTTCGCTCCAGGCCCTTAAAGTCTGGGTTAGCGGCTTCTGACGCAACGTAGGAGCTGGCAATCCATATATACTCTCGAAGGACATTTGCAATGTCCTTTTTCCCGGCGCTTGGATCACAGCTTCAGTCACCGACGATTTTGCTGCTCCGTTGATTGCCAGGATTCGGGAGTTGACCCAGCCCTCTCCAGACGGTTCGGCCCTGAGCGGTGGCGTTTCAGAAGACGCGGCGGATCTTGACCTTGGCCTTGAATCTCCGAACATTGTCCCGGAGCATCAAGCAGGTAAGGGGGTAAGTGAGGCCGGTTCTTCACTGTTTAGCTCTCCTTCTTCCACCGTTTCCTCTTTTAAAGGTTTCTCTAAATCCTCATACCTTACGGGCATGTCTGGATCTATTGTCCCGAAGGTGAAGTCTGTCAGGAAGAAAACCTTACCTACTCCGGCAGGTCGATCTGAGGTCCCTCCGGCGGCGGCACGGGCGGCGAGCCCTGTTCCGTCGACGAGTACAGCCTCCCCCTCCGGGTCACAAGCGGAGTCTCAGTCGCGTCAAGTGGTTCCCCCTCCTCCTGCTTGGGATACGGTCCCTTTCTTCGAGCATTTCCTTGAGAGAATCGACGCGAGATTTGAGAGAATTGACGCGAGGGTAGACAGCAAGCTGTCTGGTCTTGCTAATTCTTTTCAGTCTCTTTCGGAGAAGGTAGAATCACAACAGGGAATCATCCAAGGACTGGCCGACGGCGGATCTCGTTCTAGGTCTCATTCTGTTCCTGACCCTTCCACTCTCCCTCCCTTCGATCTGGGGAATCCTTGGCATCTGGCCCTTAATGCTCCCGAGTACGAAGGTACTCTCACCATAGAGGGTTTGGGCACAAGGAGAGTGGAAGAGTTGGAATTCTATCCTCCGGACCTGACATCCCCCTACACAGGTTTCGCCAGGCTGAAGGGGGAGGTTTGGAACAGGTCTGATAAAGTCCCTAAGGAGACCGTTATCTATCCTAGGGACCAAGCCAAGTCGTCTTTGATGAGGACTCTTACGGAGTGGCAGGCGGAGAACACTAAGCTTACACCAGCCAAGGGAGTGTTCACTATGTTCACTCTAAGTGATGTTCTCCTTCCTCCTTGTACTTCGAAAGTGGCCTCTCTGACTAGTCAGGCTTGCTTTGAAGGTAAACCCCTCCCTCATCTCCGGGAGACGGACCCGACATCTCTCGTCTTTCCCGGGGGCACCGAATTCTGGAAGGGAGACCCTAATACGTTTACGGTGACTTGGCTTGACCCAGAATGCGCTTCTGATCTGATCAGTGAGCAGCTCCCTAAGATCCCGGAGTCGCTCCTGAAAGCAGAGGCTGATACTAAGGATAGGCTCGCCAGGTCTTTGAACTCTTTGACTTTAGCAGAAGCAACTTCTTTGGTCTATAGGGAAGATTCTTTGTTCCAGGTCTTGACGAAATCTCTCTTGGCAAGTTTTCAACAAGACCTGTTTGACTTTATGATTGCCCGACTGGCCTGCCGGAAGCATATCTTTTCAGCAGCCACAGTTCGGCATGAACCAAATAAGCTTCTGAAGAGTTCTATCTGGGAAGCTAATCTTTTCCCACAAGAAGAAGTTGATGCAGTCTTATCTGAGGCGGCTAGGGTCAATCAGAGTCTCCGTTCTCATTGGGGTCTGCCCTATAAACGGAAGCAGTCTGATCTTGCCGGGCCTTCCCCAAAGTCCAGCAAGAAATTTAAACATTTCAAACGCCTCCCGGCTCAGTCCTTCGTCCAGGTTCCCTTACAAGATCAGCCTTCAACCTCTTCCTCCCAACCTCCGCCTCAGTATGTCCTGGTGAACCCGGGCGCATCAGTCTCTGGCTGCCCCCTCCCGTCGTCTCCTCCCCAGCTTTCAATCCTGCATATGAAAGTCAGGGGAAATTTCGCTCTAGGCAGTCAACCAGAGGCAACAAGCCCCGTGGCTATGTTAGGGGAAGAGGAGCCCCCCGCTCCTCTCCCAGGAACAGAGGAGGTAGAGGCTCCAGAGGGGGGAAGCAAACACAGGACCGATGACATACATCCTGTGGGCGGGAGGCTGTACCATTTTTCGGGCCCGGTGGACCTTCTGTCCCTGGGCTCAGAGTATAGTTTCCAAGGGCCTAGGTTGGAGTTGGATCGACGGTCACCCTCCACCAGTCAAGTTTTATCAGGCTACGACCAAGGATCTCGAGGACTTTGTGGCAGATCTTCTACAGAAACAGGCTATAAGGAAAGTGAGGACTCTGAAGTTCCAAGGCAGGCTCTTCAGTGTTCCCAAGAAGGGTTCCGATAAGCGGAGAGTAATTCTGGACTTGTCCGTCTGAATTCCTACATTCGTTAAGACAAGTTTCGGATGCTTACAGTCTCCCAAGTTCGGACCCTACTGCCCGTGGAGCCGTAACCACCTCGCTAGATCTTTCCGACGCCTATTATCACGTCCCGGTTGCGAAGGTTCTTCCCCTTTCTGGGGTTCAGGCTCGGAAGGCAGGCATATTCCTTCAAGGTGATGCCTTTCGGCCTCAACATAGCCCCAAGGATTTTTACCAAGTTGACAGACACGGTCGTACAACAACTCTGGTCTCAAGGGATTACGCTGGCGTATCTAGACGACTGGATCATCTGGGCATCCAGCGTCGAGGAATGCCGGAGGGTTACATCCTTGGTGGTCGACTTTCTAGAATCTTTGGGCTTTCGTGTAAACAGGAGAAGTCCCGCCTGGTTCGAGCAGTTGTTTTCAATGGCTAGGAATCCAGTGGGATCTGAATTCTCACAAGCTCTCTCTTCCTCCTCCCAAGAGGAAAGAGATAGCCAGAGCAACCAGACAGTTTCTCAAGTCCAAACGAGCCTCTCGACGGGCCCAAGAAAGAGTTTTGGGCTCCCTTCAGTTCGCTTCAGTGACAGATCTGCTTGCTGAAGGTAAAACTGAAAGATATCAACAGAGTGTGGCGGAGTCGAGCAAATATCAGCCTCAGAGACAAGGTGTCTCTGATTCCTCCCATCTTGAAAAAGAGACTCCGGCCTTGGTCGACTGTCAAGAGCCTGTCCAAGTCAGTCCTCCTGCAATTCCCTCCTCCGGCGTTGGTTATCCACACAGACGCCTCCCTAAGCGGGTGGGGAGGATATTCTCAACACCAAGAAGTGCAGGGGACTTGGTCCCCCATGTTCCGCCAGTTCCATATAAACGTTCTGGAGGCCATGGCGGTCTTCCTTACTTTGAAGAAGCTTCTTCCCCCCAAGAAGATTCATATAAGGCTGGTTCTGGACAGCGCCACGATAGTCCACTGCATAAACAGGGGAGGTTCAAAATCCAGCCGGATCAACCAGGTAATGATTGCACTTTTCTCCTTGGCGTGCAAGAACAAGTGGCACCTGTCTGCCACTCATCTTGCAGGGGGTCCGAACGTCGTGAGGATTCTCTATCAAGGACAACTCCCCTCGAGTCGGAGTGGTCCTCAGACAGGGCCTCGTTCAATTGGATCTGCAACCAAGTTCCGGGCCTGGAGGTAGATTTGTTCGCAACCAAGCTCAACAAGAAGCTTCATCATTACGTAGCTCCCAACCTGGACCCTCAAGCTCTTTTCACGGACGCAATGTCATTGGATTGGAACAGGTGGAAGAAGATTTATCTGTTCCATCCAGTAAACTTGTTGTTAATGGTCCTTCACAAACTCAGGACATTCAAGGGTCAAGTAGCTCTAGTGGCTCCCTACTGGCCAAAGAGCAGCTGGTTTCCACTTCTGCTGGAACTGAAACTTCGCCACATCCAAATCCCCAGTCCGAAACTAACACAAGTAGTACAAACTCAGACTGTGTCAGCTTCCTCAAAAACTTAAAATGCCCTGGCTTTGTGGACTTTATGAAACTTGCGGCTCAAGGGGATGCTAACGTTGATCCTGTCAATACCATGTTCTTGGAATCAGATAAGCGGGTCTCCACTCTTCGGCAGTATGACTCAGCAATTAAGAAGCTAGCACTCTTTTTGAAAGAATCTGAGGCTACAGTAATGACCATAAATTTGGCAATCTCCTTTTAGATCACTGTTTGAGAAGGGTTTAGCCTCTAGTACTGTTACTACAGTCAAGTCGGCTTTACGAAAAAGTATTTTTGTATGGTTTCAAAATTGACCTCACAGATCCTTACTTTTCTTCCATCCCTAAGGCCTGTGCACGACTGAGACCAGTAATCCGTCCACATATGGTTTCCTGGTTTTTGAATGACGTGTTGAAGTTAGCCTCAGATATCGATAATCAGTCTTGTCTCTACCTTTCCTTATTGAGGAAAACGTTGTTCTTAGTTAGCCTAGCTTCGGGTGCTAGAATTTCAGAGCTGTCTGCACTCTCTACGGAGCCCAACCATGTCGACTTCCTTCCATCAAGGGAGGTTTTGCTGATTCTCACCCTAAATTCCTGGCCAAAAATGAAGATCCATAGAATAGGTGGTCGCCTTGGAAAATTCTCCCCCTTCCTCAAGACCTGTCCCTGTGTCCAGTTCATACATTGAGGGCTTATTTAGACAGGTCCTCTCACATCTCATCTGGGCCTCTCTTTATCAGGGAAGGGGGTAATATCTCTATGTCTGCTATTAGACAACAAATCCTTTACTTTATCAAGCAGGCTAATCCTGACTCAGTCCCAAGAGTTCATGATATTAGAGCTGTGGCCACCTCCATTAACTACTTCCATTACATGAATTTCACGGATCTTACCAAATACACTGGTTGGAAGTCACCCTTGGTTTTCAAACGTCACTATTTGAAATCCTTAGAAGCTCTTAAATTCTCAGCAGTCGTGGCAGGGAACGTTGTCCCTCCCTCTGGTACCCTTTCTGATTCCTATTCAATTCTTCCTCCACTGCCTCAGTTATCCCCTTACAGTCATTTCAGTCAGGCGTGCCTTGACTTTCTCACCTGACCGTGTTATCTGTATATTTGTCTAATTGACACATTTATGTTATAATGTTTTCAATTTTGTATAGTTATTTTGTTTAAGTATTTTTTTTTATTGTCATGTTAATTTTAAGCTCCCATCAGTTTCATTTGTACATTATTTGTTATTATTGCTAGCAATTAAAATTTTTAGTGGACCTTTGGTCTTCTGTTCTTACATTTTGTTATCTCTTGCAGTTTAAGAATGATATTTATTTCTCTGTTAATTTTTCACCGGCTGACACGGCACCCGATCCAGAAAAGGGATTTTGACAAAGGAAAATCTATTTCTGGAGAGGGGACCGTGTCACCCGTGACCCACCTCTGTCATGTGTCGTGTCCCCATAGTAAACATCATTCTGGTGGGGTGTTGCTTTCATGGAATGCGGCTAGCGGTGATTTGTGTACTGTCCGCGAGTGGTGCATGGGTTTGTAACGGCACCTCTCTGTGGGACTTTTTGACTTTGGGATCTCTATAGGATAAGGTTCCGTGTTTTTTGTAGTTCACCCTTTTCCATACACGACTCCATCTAATGGAGCTCGCTCTGGGGTAGTAACTCCAGCATTTCATTTAGCTTTCCCTGGTATCTAGCAACGGAATTACCTAGAAATAAGTGCTGAATGGACTTTTTCACCGGGTGACACGGTCCCCTCTCCAGAAATAGATTTTTCCTTTGTCAAAATCCCTTTTTAAGCACTAGCTAACAACATTGCAAATGTGAATTATCTTAAAGATAGTATCATACTTTTCTCAAGAAAATGTTAAAAATCTGAAAACTGAACATTCAAAGACTGCAGTTAAGTAACTTGGAACATACTAACTGTGCTCACTGAAATATTCTAGTACCTCACCCAAGTTGCTACTGCAAAATGAATAAACATATTTCAATACACACCTTTCTAAATGTTGCTGTACCATCATGCAACACCAGTGAAGAAACAGACAAGGATTCTGATTCAGATGTAGGATAAGGAGAATTACTGCGACTGCTGGCGTCCTGACTGAAAATATAAGACAGAATGCACCTTTGCAATAAAAAAACTTTTACATCAATTTCTGTTCTTCCCCACTTAATATTTAAAAAGCTATT
Organism: Macrobrachium rosenbergii; assembly: GCF_040412425.1. Classification (NCBI taxonomy): domain Eukaryota; kingdom Metazoa; phylum Arthropoda; class Malacostraca; order Decapoda; family Palaemonidae; genus Macrobrachium; species Macrobrachium rosenbergii. The sequence goes on from NC_089795.1 coordinate 65,652,498, forward strand.
CTATTACATTCATGTACTTATGCATAAATTCTTAATGCTAAACCATGCTTAAAGTTCAAGGAACATTTCTCTGGATTTACTGGCACCTCAACTTAGTGGATTTCATTGTATCCAGCCCAAGAAAAAATAGAATAAATAAATGAACTTTTAAGCTTTTGGTTTTGCAAATATGTGTGATTATCTATTCTCACTGTTAAAAGTTCTAACTAGAGTGTATAGTATAATTACATAATATTATGTGCTCGCTGGACACTATAAAATTTATACTTATAAGTATCATGAATGTATCACTTTTTTTTTTATCTGGCAAACAGGTGCTAAGGAATTCTGAGATGTCTGGTTAAATAAAGAGTAATTCTAAGCATTTATGTATTGTACCTGTACTTCAGAACAATCACACTACCACAACTCATTATTAACACAATCTATAAAAACAGTTCCTGTATGAATATTATCAAAGGAATTTTGTTTGCTGTTTAAAGAAATACTAACAGTATCCATTAGTAAAAGTCAAGTAATACAGCTGTATCTAAATTCATGATAATTTTGATAAAACTGTTGATTTACTTTATCTAACTAAATAGCAAGTACTATCATCACCTTATCATTTAACAAATAAATATTACAATCATGCGCCATTTGCATTCTGGTAATGTTCACATTCTCAAAACCATCAGCTGACTGAGTTTTACTGACATCATTACTAAAAACTGCTAAATGAAGCATAATTGGGCATTACAGTTTTTGTAAATCAATAAAGCTTAGTTTATCTTTACATATACAAACAAATTTTAAGTGAAGTAAAACTTTGATTTTGTTAGTTTGTGTTTTTTCCAAAATGTTTTTCAGATTGCACTTTATTCATTTCTTCAGCTTTAACAATATTACTGCAATTGAGATTACTTCATATATATATATATATATATATATATATATATATATATATATATATATATATATATATATATATATATATATATATATATATATAATGACCTGATTCTCGGTCATGTAAAGGTTCTACCAGTACAAACGAAACATGTAAGATACAATTAACACGTGTATTTTCCTTAATAGTTACACAGGGCCGTAGCTAATATTACACTACCTCATTATGCAATTATAGTCTGAAGGTACTCTGAGGTGGCATGTGCCATGACTGCCTTTCAGACGCGCTTCCTAGTCCGACGACCGCTGAACCCCTATTGATCTTAACTCTTCAAACTGAACTTGCTTAGGTCATAGACCTCAGCTGATTGGTCTCTTATAATGGTAAGGAACCAATAAGGGTCTTCGATGTATGGCACTCATTTGAATTACCCACGGCAAACCCCAACGATCGTATGGCATTCGATGACTCAGCAGTATCTATCTGTTCATTACTCTCTGATCACAAAGACATATGAACAACTAGCAGATTTTCTGTTATGTCTCAAACATGAATTTCTATATAATCAGTTTACCACTCCCACCCTTCAAAGTTCTGTGTCTTGCAGGGCTCACAACACTATTTTTTTTTTACTTTTAATGCTATTTGTGCACTGCCATTTGAGTACCATACCTCCCGACATATGTTACTAATAATTCATGCAAAAACAAAAATCAAATTTAGCAAGCCAGGGTCAAATTGGGCAGTTACAGTTGGCAATTTACAGTGTTATGAATTCCATGCATCACATTGCTATGATCTGATTTTTTTCAATAATAATAATAAAAAAAGAGAATCATATAGGATCAATGAAATAATTTTTAGCTCCACACAGTAACACACACAACTTTCTTAAAATTTGGATTGAAATAACCTGCAGTTCAAATAATCAAAACAAGGTGAAAACCAGATTACTGTTAATCATCAAGACAGAATAATTTTGTAAAATCACAGAAATTGAATAAAAGAATAAATGACATCAAATAGACATGAATAAAATCAACTACAAAAAATGAAATAAAAGATCATGGAATGCAAGCACACAGACATGTTTATGATGTTTTCTTTTCACAACAGCACAAGACATGACACCAGTATTTGTAACCTTCGTCTGTATGCACATTGGGTGCACTACTAATGATCCCCAGACATGCTTGCATGCCATTTTCACTCTCCTTTCCCAGATAGCCAGGCAGTCCCAGGAAAGGAGGTATTTTCTCAGGCCCTCTTGAGGGACCTTTCCACACCTATATGTCCTGCATAGGGACTCACATGTATCACGTGGATGGCTTTCTCTATCAAAGAGGGAGGAAGGACGACACGAGATCGGATGTCACCCGGTCTCTTCTCATATTTACAAAATAAGATTTCTCTTTCAAGGAAGAACATATCTTTGGGCACTGCTAGGAAATTGGGAATTTGCACCCTCTCTGTCCTTCCCAAACTTCTGAGTTACTGAGTTATTCCCGTTTTTCACACCAGGTGCCTCTGGGGCATGCAACTGTTTCTTTCATGATATTACTTAACTCTTAGCTAACCTGGGGTGTTGACCGATTAACTTAAATGGACTTGTATCATCAAGTACTTAACAAGCAGAACTTTAAAGCAAAAATCCCAAAAAGGTCAACACTTGGGTAACTAACAACACTATATCTAACGTTACAGTACACACTATCAGTGAGGTTCACAAACAAACACTTAGCCACATCAAGTTAAAATGCCGTAAAATGCCATTAATGGTGCTGTCAAACACCGTTAACAGCGCTGAAAAAGCGCCATAAGATCGAATCTGCAGTAAGTTGGTGACACTGTATATATATATATATATATATATATATATATATATATATATATATATATATATATATATATATATATATATATATATATATATATATATATATATATATATATATATATATATATATATATATATATATATATATATATATATACAGGCAGTCCCCGGTTATCGGCAGGGTTCTGTTTCTGAGGGTATGATGATAACCGAAAATCGCTGATAAACGAAAATTGGCAATTTTCAGCACTTTTTTGGCAATTTTCAGGGGTTATCGGTGTTGAAAAGCGCCGATTTTCAGTTATCGGTGCCTCTGTTAGGTATGTATCAGCGCCAATACCCAATTATCGGCCCTAGGGAAAAGGCTGAACTGCTTCATCGAGCTTTTGAAGCTAAGCAATCAGCTGAGGGCACCCCTCTCCCTGATACTAGTCATCCTGAACCTATTTTTACAACATTTCCATTTTGGTCCAGGGATGTTAAGAAAATTCTGGATAATATTGATAAGTCAGGCAAAGATGATCCTGATGGTTTCTTCCCTTTGTTTTTTAAAAGAGTTTCTAGTGTGTGGTTTCCCAAGTTTACTAGATTCTGTAGATTTTTATGTTGACGTAGTATCTTTGTGGATGAGCGCAAGATTAGTAATACAGGCCTGTTACGAAAGAGTGGCATATCTGCAGACTCCAGTAACTACAAGGCAATCTCTATTCTCTCTGTGCTCTCCAAAGTTGCTGAAAACTTATTTTAAAGCCACTATATAAGTACTGTACGTGTATGTGGAATCTGAAGGATTGTTAGCTGATACATCAATATATATACATGAAGCAGTGAGGTACCTGTGATCTTTTAGACTTCACATGCCCTTTGCAAGGGAACCTTGATAAGGGTTTTGAGTGCAGACTAATTCAAATAGATTCAGTGCTGCTTTTGATTTAGTAAATCACAAGGCACTTATTTATATAAACTTCAGAATCTTGGGGTGGGTGGATATGCTTTAGGATTTACTTCAAGATTTTCTTACAGCTAGGCAGCAGCGAATTGCTGTGGACGGGATCTTTTGTGAAGGGATACATTTTTATTTATCTATTTATTAATTTTTTCTTTTTTAATAAGTGGTACTCTTCTTTCTGCATTTCCCTTTATTTCCTCTTCTTCCTAATGAACACCATGTTCTTTGGAACCATGAATTTCAAGTCAATGGCCCCTGTGGGCTTGTTCCATAGGATTAGGTTTCATCTACTGAATAATAATAATAATAATAATAATAATAATAATAATAATAATAATAATAATAATAATAATAATAAATAATAATAATAATAATAATAATAACAACTTTGCCACTACAGCTTTTTGCTGCTGAAAATTTAGTAATGAATTAAAAATCCTATTAACACAGTTGCAATTTATGATGAAACTCACCACTTGAGGTTTCTTATATGTTGGGTACAAAAGGTGTAAGTATAATATAAGAGGAATGTCAACTGTATAACAAAGCACAATTTTAAGTCTCTAGATACTGTAATAATTTTATATCTTCTACAATCAAGGATTATAAAATTATCTTTAACAGATCACTTACTTAGCTTGTATCAGCTCATGATTACGACGCAGGCGATCATTTGGTATCCAGCTAAGATGAAGAGTTGTTCCCAATGTGACATCTGCTAAGCATTTGATAACTAGATATCCAGGATGATGTATTTTCTCGCCATCACCACGATATCGAGATGGGGATGCACACAAACATTGTTTTTACCTGAAATAAGTTTTTTTACGTCAAGCAGTTTCATTCAAGTTCTAGGGGAAAGACAATCATATCCACATTGCATATGTTAAGACAATTTTTCTTGACAGATAGTACAGTATCACAAACCTCTTCTACCCTAGATTCCCTCCCATCTGACAATACTCCATACAATTTTTATAGCCTTAACACGAAATTAAGGTTGCTGCTCACAATACCTATCAAAAGTTTTATCCTCACTTAAGCTGACCCATGTTCACTCTTGTTGCTCACATTATAAGCATTTAACTCATACTCCCTATATGAAAAATTTTTCATGGGCAACTTGTTTACAGCTTACATAACTGCATTCGCTGTATATCAAGAGCTATAAGTTACATTCCTTAATTGAAGCTCTTCCTTCCATTATTTTTGATTCATGTTTTTAAAAACAATGCTTTGGTTGCTGAATACAGATGCAAAATATCTTCCTGCATATTTTGTCTCTACCTTCATGCATATCATGCTTATTTTGCATTTGAATTTCACTTTACAAAATTATCTATTTGCCAGTTTACTGATTTTAACCAAATCACATGCCCACAAGACACCCTAAAATCTCTGCGATGACAAATTCTGAACTTCTTTGTAAAAGTTCCTGAATACTGGGTAAAAAATAAATTGATTAATCAATAAATATATCCAAATATCTATCTATCCCACTATCTATCTATCTATAGCAATCAGTGTCCCAGACTGTGTTCATGTGTATATGTATGCCAAGTGTGTGTGCGTGTATATACGTACACATATGCATACCATTCATGCATACTGTATTTAAATACACATGCTATTTATTTAGATGTTATGGCATACAAAAATTTACAAATCCTCACTTATCCAAAACACATCATAAATCAATTTATGCAATCACACATCATTGGTTGAAACCTTTGGTAAACAGGTAATGCAGTATGTTTACTGATAAACACATGTATATATGTACACTACATTTTATCAAAGGATATTATTAAACTGCAGCAAAATAATCATGCACAACACAAGTGAGAGAGATGGGGGTTAACAGATTAAGTAGAAAGACTAATACAATTGCTTACAAAAGAGCAATTTACTTGAAGATATTGCTTGTCAATATAACACACACAAAAAAAGACTGGACACTGCATTTAGTTCTTCTTCCCTTTTCGCTCAATTGTAACCATTAAATTAGATTGTGTTTTGGGGTAACAGGTATTGCATGTCTATACAAGTCCGAGACACAACAAAACAATTAAGCAGCATTTAGACCTTGTTTGCTGTTCATTCATTCATTTGAAACCAATTAAAAACTACAATATATAATCTCTCTCTCTCTCTCTCTCTCTCTCCTCCAGGTTTAAAAGCTCTTGTAATCAACTGACCCAAATGTGTAATGTAATCTTTCCAAGGTAATGACAACTGTAGTTTTGCTCTCTCTCTCTCTCTTAACAGTACTCACAGTAATGTAATTAATATAATTGTGTTACTCAGTATATATGCTGCATTACATATTTACCAAAAGCTTCAAACAATGATTTACAATAATCCAAGCTCTATGGTTATAGTAGCCAGTGATGTATGTAAGATGGTGTAAGGATTTCATAAATTCCTATGTCATACAAAATAAATAACATTACTGTAATACACGCCCATATTTGAATGAATGTTTATCATATTTTCAATGTGGAAGTACCAAACTAAATAGTAGCTACTTGTTCCATGTATGTGTGCCTATGTATATGTACTGTATATGTATGGATCACATTGCTGTGAGCTTGCTTGCCTTTCTCTTTCTCTTTCTGGGTTATTCTTTATAAATAAAGAGATTTTTAAGTCTAGCTCACATAAGCAGTTTCAGGTTACAAGAGAGAGAGAGAGAGAGAGAGAGAGAGAGAGAGAGAGAGAGAGAGAGAGAGAGAGAGAGAGAGAGAGAGAGAGAGAGAGAGAGAGAATTTCAATGTTAATTTTTTTATACATTTTATATAAAGTATACAGCACAATGTTAATTTATTGTGTGTACAGTACTGTACATTGTATTCTGTGCTGTTGATAAGCAGACTAAATTAAGCTGCTTTTGTTTATAAGCATATTTAGTGTTAACAATTATGCAGTATTGACAGGGTTGGGGAAGTAAGAGTACAAAGTTGCTGTTTTACATCTGTACAGCATTTTCATGTAATACAGTACCTGAAAACTTCCATTACCTGGCAGGGTTTTGGCTGTATTAATCCTGATACGGGAGAGATTACTGGGCATGATGGGAGGAGAGCAGTAGTAATGTTGTTTACAAGAATAAGCATGCAGAGAGGAGTTGTTGGGGAAGATGGGTAGCTGTGGAAGAAGTTTCCTGGGCTGGAAGAGGGTGGGAATGCAATGTTGGATGGGTGGAGAGGGGTAGGCAGGCACTTGAGCTTTTTTTGTTTTATGTTTTTTTTTACTTATGCTTTTTCTACATTTCATTAAAGGATATTACAATACTGTACTGTACTGTAACGTGTAATGAAATAACCATACACAAAGCAAAAAAAAAAAGAGAGAGAGAGAAATACAGAGACAGACAGAGAACAACTGATACTGTGCTAAGAAACACCCTACTGTACACTACTGTAATGATCATATGTGACACAACTGATTCTGTTTGTATCATCCAAAATCTCAGACTCACCATACCAGTTGCTACATATTGTTAAAACTTTTTTCCATTTCCAATGCCATGCATGTCAATAAGTTTGTGAATTCACAGCTAACACTATTTTCCTTATTGTTATATAAATATGATATCTTTTATGCACTGGTATAATCTGTAATCTATGTCATGAATTGATTTTTTTTTACCTTACTCAGCTCAAACCACAGTGTGATAAGATTAGCAGTCCCGTCAATGCCAGTGTTTTAACTTGCCACTTGAAGTGGTCATCATAACTACACAACACATAACAATAGAAGTCATAAAAAATGTCAAAATACGAATATGAATTACAAAATTTATTCTTTGAATTCTGAAGTTTTAAGCTATGTTCAAACTGCCTTTATGGTGCAAAATGATTTTTCCTTAACTGACTAAGAATGTTATTTTCTTGTTATTCTACTTTTTGTGTATAACTAATTCATTCATAAAGTAACTTGAAGTGCAAGAATATGTAGATAACTTCATATGCTTCCTGGCCAAAAACTGTCAATGCATAGAAATGTGAATGCTAAGTGTAATGTATTTTTAGCGAGTGAAGAAAAACTGACATGCCTAGGCCTAGGAACAAAATCTTAACATTAACAAATGTGTAATTGCATATGTAGATATTTGCTAGTAACCATTATTTTTAAGTAGTTAGGGAATATAGCACCAAAAATTTTATCTTTTATGAAAATACAAACAGTATTCCTATGACAAATATAAAATAAATAGGTACAGCCTATAACATGTTTGTTTTTTATATTTTATTAAAGGATATTGCTGCACTGTACCTGTTAATAAAATACAGTAATCATATGCAACAAAAAAATAAAAAGAGAGATAGCTACCAAGGGAACAACCAATACCTTGGTAAGAAACACCTTCATCCATAAATGTAGCCTATGAAACACACACACACACACACCTAACTTCCCTTTCTCCCCATCATTTTTCATTTTTTTATTTCTTGGTGTTTTGTCATACAGTAATTTTCACTGCATACAACGACAAATAACGCCCCCCCTCCAAAAAAAAAAAAAAATTACAAAGCTAAAGAGGAGAGAGAGACAGTGAGTAGTTTTCATGATTGTTATTGACTTAACAGCACGTCACTTAACATGTCATCACACATCACTTTGTTTATTGCTTTTAATTGGCTGATATGGATGACTCATCAGTTTAATAGTGTATGGTAGAAGGTGCATGAGTGGACAACCACTCATGTTTTTTGTAAGCTTTCCCACTTGGCAGAAATACACATGACATTACACATCATTGTTACTTTTTATTTTTAATGGCTGATGGACATATGCATCATAAACATATCATTCTCTAATGGGCTACATCCAGATCACTCGCTTTTTTTAATGGTTGTCCATGAAGAATTGTTTAAGTTTATTCCTGTTCTATGTACAGTACTGTACTTATATTTGTTGAATTCACATATATTTACTAGAGTTGGAATGGACCCACCTTCACCATCATAGCCAAGTATTTATAGTTGGTTTAATTTCATCCATCCACTCATGGGTGCAGATGTGGCACATGCATGCGTGTAGCTCATGACTGGCTGACAATCAACAATTATGATATTATTAGCTCATTGTTTAAATATTAAAATTTTTCTTCGGAGAGACATTTGAATGGTTATATATTTAAAGAACCCTAATACAGGCAGTCCCCGGGGTTACGTGAGGGTTCCGTTCCTGAAGCACAACGTAAGCTGGAAAACGATGTAAACCGGAACACTGTACAGTATTAAAAATTTATAAAAATTAGAAATTAAGTGGTGAAAATCTTATCTTTAATCCTCTGGCTGTCTTGAAAACTTCCCAATTGATTTACCTTGCTTCTGGTGAGGTGTCCATCCATGATCTTGTAGAATCTCCTCCAAAAATATACAAATATTCTTCCGTTACTCACAGCGGCTGTAAGACTGAAACGACATAACCTTAGAACAACCGCTGTAACCCGAACAGATTTTTTTATGAATATATTTGAAAAGCTCCGTAAGCTTAAAACGATGTAAGCTGAGGCCAACATAACCTGGGGACTGCCTGTACCTTCTTACACAAATCATAAACATGGCAATTTGTGTTAATAACATAATAATACAATCACACGAACGACAATCTTGTATTAAACAGTCTACTCAGATCAAACAAAAACAATGGGCATCATGGGCTTTCAGATCTCACTGGTATAGGCCAGGCAACACATGACCTATGCTCACCAACTGTTCATATTGCAAGATTTCCTTATCATTTAAATTTTATTCTATATACAATTTCATTGCACGAATATGAAAATAACTTTATTATGATACCAAAGTTATATCCACATCCGTAAACTGTCCTCTAGAACACAAAATATTGGCAAGAGAAAGGTAGGCCTGTTTGTCTAATAGTTTATGATACTGGCCTTCTTTTTAACCCTTTGTGAGCGGGTGTCATCAAATGACGACTATTTATAGCTTTAGAGTAAATTCAGGTATCGTCCTCTGACGATAAACATTTTGCACCATACGGTTTAAACGAATTTTGCGGGAAAAGTGTTCAGATTACTTCCATGGGCCATAAATGATTCATGGCAACTCTTACAGCAACTCTAACAGAGAGCTGTACAGGAGAGAGATCAGTTTGCCTTGAGAATTCATGGGGTAATGTACAGAATACTGCCCACTTTGCTTGGTAGACTCTGAAAGAAGACTGTCATCTACACTTAGCAATTTGCTTCCACAGCTGGTTTTGAAAAACCCTCGCTCTTATGAGTCTCCTGACATTTTTAAACCTGTCAGAGCAAGAGCAGATAGGTTGTGGTGGAACCGGTGGAAATGCGGTTGTTTGAGAAGCTTTGGCTTCTGTGGAAGGAGTCTGGGGTAGTGGACTAACAGCTTGAGGAGATCCAGGAACCACTCTCTTTGTGGTCAAAACGGGCTAACAGAGTCATCGCCATACTTCCCTCACCATGTTGAATGGCAGGAAGGCATTCAGGTCTAGGTTTGACCAATTCTGGAGCATGGCACCTGTCACCCATGCCAGAGGGTCCAGTGCTGGAGAGCAAAATAACGGGAGGAGATGGTTCTTTGATGTCGCGAACAGGTCTATTGACAGCTTCACCAACAACTTCCACAGGTCGGTGCTTGCCTGTGGATCTAAAGCCCATTCTGTGGGTAGGACCTGTCTGCGCCGACTTAGCCCATCCGCTAGCACATTTAATTTTCCCTGGATGAATCTTGTCACCAGAACAGTGCGGTTCTTCTTTGCCCACAAAAGGAGGTCCTTGGTGGCCTTGTAAAGGGAGGAGTGAGTGCCCCCTTGATTCTTTATGTAGGCCAAAGTGGAGGTGTTGTCCAACATCACTGCTACTGTCTTGTCGAAGGTCACTTTTGCGAATGATTGAAGACCCAAGTGTATAGCCTTCAACTCTCACACTGATATGTAGATCCTTTCTCTTCTGGAGACCAGATCTGAAGCATCTGAATACAAGGAAAGGCTGGGGTGCAGAGGAAGGAGCAACTTCCTTCCAAAAGTCTTCTTTCTGAAAGCCACCATCTCAAGTCCTCCCTGATTTCTGGAGTAACTGGAAAGCCAAACGAGTCCAGATGGATCTTCCTGTTCCAGCTGGCCTTCAGGAAGAACTGCAGTACCATCATGTGAAGCCTCCCAGGCTTACGAACTTCTCAATGGATGCAAGGGTTCCCAAAAGGCTCATCCACCTGTTGGCCGACAGGACTTGAGCATGAGGAAGTCACGGACTGTTTGAAGGCATGATTGCACTCTTTTTGGGGGATGGGAAAACCAAAAAATTCAGAAAGTCTATTATCATCCCCAAACATAGAATCACTTGAGGCAGAGACAATTAAGATTTCTTCACATTGATGAATAAGCCCAGATCTTGGGCAAGAAGTAAGGTCTTCTGAAGGTCCTCTGTGCACTGTTTCTTTGATGGAGAGTGTAGAGTCAGTCGTCTAACTAGAGGGGATGTACTGATCCCCATGACGTGGAGCCACTTCGCAAGAGGGGCGAGAATGCGAGTGAACACTTGGGGAGCTATAGAGAGGCCGAAACACAAAGCTCGAAATTGGAAGACTCTGCCCTGAAACACAAATCTGAGGTACTTCCTGCTGTCTGGTTGTACTGGGACTTGGAAGTAGACGTCCTCCATATCTTTGGTCACTATCCAATCACTCTGTTGGATGGGAGATAGGATTGACTGATTTGTTTCATCTTGAATTTTGTCTTCTGAATGATGACATTCAGGGCACTGACGTCCAGGACAGGTCTCCAACGCCCGGATGACTAGGGGACCACAAAAAGACAGTTGTAAAACCCTGGAGTGCTGACATCTTCGACCAACTCTACAGCTCTTTTTGCAAGATGGGATGATACCTCTTCTGCAAGTGCTGAAAGCCTCTCGGAGCCTACTGAGTAGGCTGTCAATGCGATGGGTGTTGACACTAAGGGAGGATTCTCCTGAATGGGATGGAGTATCCTCTCTTCAGGACTAGCAAGACCCACTGATCTACTCCTCTGGATTCCCATTTCTCCCAAAAGTGTAGGAGCCTTGCTCCCACTGGCACAAGGAGGACTGGACTCTCACTTACGAGAGGAGGGTTTTGAGGAGTCTTCTTGGCTGGACAGGATACATGCAAATTGGAACGAACACGGTCTAGTCTGAAGTCTTGTCTTACTGCCCTGAAATGGGTGTTACTGCAAAGGCGAGGCCAACTTAACAGAAAATGAAGGTTGATCCTTGAAGCACTTGGCTGACTGGGCTAACAGATCCTGTGTGGATTTTTTCTGTAGATCTCAGGCTATCTCTTGGACTGTGGCTTGAGGGAAGAGGTGCATACGGTCCAAAGGTGAAAAAAGAAGTGCCGACTTTGGGAGGTAGTTACTCCTTTGGTGGTGAAAGAGCACCAAAGTTCTCTTTTCTTCAGCATACCTATAGCGAATAATGAAGCCAGTTCCATAGAGCCATCCCTAATGACTTTATCGGCGCAGGATAAAACCCTAGCCAGTCTGCAGACAAGTCCTTTGCCATATCTTTGCAGTCTTCAATTTTCTTTGCCAGCACTCCCACAGTCTAGTCTAAAAAAACTTTAGGACCTCGAATATCTTGAACATATTCTTAATGAAGTGGTCAAGTTCGGTGGCAGAAAACATGGCCTTGGCTGAAGCAAAAGCTGACCGTCTATTTGAGTCTATCAGGCAGTGACTCCAAAGGAAGGAGCTTCTCCTGTAGCGCACGCTTCATATCTCTTAGAAGCAAGACAAGCAGGGGAGTGCAGAAGGCTGACTTGCCCTGCTCTCTCTTGTCCGAGAACCAAAAGTCCATTTCTCTCAAGGCTTTCCTGGATGAGGAAGACAAAACCATCTTGGGGAGCCTGGAGACCTCTACAGGCTGATTCCTCATACAGAAGGTGGAGGCAGGAGAAGCCGGGACAGCTGGCAAGAAAAAGGACAGAAAGGCGACCAGGAAATACCTAAACAGGTTAGCGAAAGGCGATGAAGATGAAGCCTGGTATAAAACCTCCAAGAAGAAGAAATCAATGAGGTTGGTAAGTCAGGAGGGTCTTGAATTATTGCTGGGTTCTTCTGAAAGAGACCCATAATCTCGTCTAGTTGGCACTGAATCAGGTCCATCGAAGAATCATGCAGCATGGAGCCAAGAGTGGATGTAGAAGTTAACTGTAAAGATGGAGCCGGTCGCCGGAGAGTGGCGCTGGATGTTTGACAGGCGGCGCCGGGCACTCAAGCATGGGCACTGGGTGCTCAGGAGCCACTGGGTACAGTACTCCGAATCTGTTGGGCACTTAGATGACGGCTGGGCGCTTGCATGAGCAAGATGGACACTTGGGCGACAAATACTGGTGTACAGGAAGGAGAAACTTGTTCCGGGCTGGCCCAGAAACTACAGGTCAGCTGAGGACTATGCTCAGGTTCCTTCACATGCTTGCAGGGGAGGCAGAGAAGAGTGGTCTGTAACCACTGCATGACTCTTCAAGGGACGATACCTCATAAAAGTGCCCTTGGAGCCCCTTGTCCGAGCCGAGTCTGAAGAACTAGAAGAAACTTCGTGGACTTCCTTTCGGACGCCTTTCCAGCAGCTGTCCACCGAGTCTTGGGACTGCTTGACAGGCTCGGTTGAGGGGGTGCCTACCCGTGGGCAAACCCCATCGACCTCTCTTGGACTACCAGTATGCCTCCTCCCTGGTGCATGGGAGTTTGATAGCAAACTTTGTCTAGGAGTGCCGGCAGGACGGATAGACACCTCCTCCACTAACACTTCACTTGCACTTGCACTCTTAGCACTGGCTTAATCCATAAGAACTTTAACTGAGGCACTTAACTGTTCCATAGTAGAAACTATGAGCCCAAAATTCTGATCAACACAGGCTTCTAGGGTGGCAATGGCATCAGGATTTTTAGTAAGGGGGCTGGGTGAAGGAGTAAGCTGAAAAGCTAGAGGGCTGGTTAAAGGGGAAACAGCAATAGAGTAGAAGAAAGAACAGGTAAATTGGTTATTCCTGATTAAGGAGTACACTCTATGCTAGCTACATTCCTAGCTTCAGCTCTAACTGTTGCTTTTCTTTTTCTGTCTCTCTCTAACTTATCTAAATGAGATTTTAAAGTTTTCCACTTCCCATGATCTCAATCCCTGCATTCAATACAGGTGAAGTCACTCAAACAAGTCTGTCCCCTGCAACTACTACAGATTGTGTGGGAATCATAAGACGCTTTTTGTCAACCTAATTTTGCAGCCTTTGCTACAAAACCGGATACTAGAAGCACTAGTGTCAGACATTGTTGGGAAAAGTAAAAATTATGAAAAAACAGGTCTAATATAACCTAAGCTTATTTGGAAATAGCATGAATGCTACCAAGATCAAAGAATACATCACCAAACGGAGACTAAGAACAACCATCCGTGACCAAATTCAAACCAAAGCTGCTTGAGATAACTGAAGTACAGTCATTAACCGCCAGAAATGAACTGAGCTCTTCAGCTGTGTTGTACCTATCCTTCCACGAAAGTGGGTGGGACCTTGTCATCTACACTAAAACAATAGAGCACTACCATGAATTTCAAAGTTTTAGCTGCCGTGTGAGTAAGAAACATAGGCTATGTAATTATTTGGTAAGTTATATATAATATAAAACTATATTTTTCATATTGGCATAGCCAGGATGATTCTTGCTTCTAAAGCAGTCTATGAGTTCTGTGCTAAATTCTGAAGGTACAATCAAAATGCAAACACTGAAGAAACATGTACAGTACTCACAGAAAACAATATCTCCATCTTCATATGCTGGCTTTGATGATTCAGATGAAGTAATCCCTAAGAAGCTTGAAGCCCGCCAAGTATGCCATTCAACGACATGGTAGCCTTGGTTATCTTACAGAAGCAGATTTAGATGAAGTACTGTACACAATAATCCTAAGCCAACTCTCTCAATCTTGATTTCCTCATGATCCTTGAAGTTCAAATAGAAGGAAGGATTAACCTTGACACAAGAATCAAATACAGTATATGGCTCATTGAATGAGTTGCCAACAATGTCTCATTAAAAATTACTAATATTGCTTTGCATAATTAAACAACAGTATGTTAAAGCATTACTGTAATTATACAATTTCAGGAGGATAAACAATTAGGTCCAAAAACTGTACCTATTAAAAGATTAATCATTTTGATATAATGAACATATAGTATTACAAATCAAACAACAGTGCAACCAGCCTGGTATCCAGACTAAGTTAGGATTTAGTGAAAGGTCATTGAGAGAGAGAGAGAGAGAGAGAGAGAGAGAGAGAGAGAGAGAGAGAGAGAGAGAGAGAGAGAGAGAGAGAGAGAGAGAGAGAGTTATACTGTATTGTGGATCTTCAGATGTCACATAGCAGACAGCTACAACCAGCAATTAGATGGGCACCATGAGAGTAGCCCCATACACCGTACTCTGTTTACAAGAGGAAAATTAGAAGTGTATATGTCCTGTGTACAGTATATGAAAAAGAATATGAATGAAAGGGATACCTTCTGGGAGTATCTGAAACTTACCTAAGTGGGTTGAAAAAACAAGTACAGTAATGATGCTTGTGATACAGATTTTTAAAGCAAGTGATGTAGATATCATAGAAAGATGTAGTTGTTAGGAGAGCCTTGTCGAAATGTGTTCAGATAGGGGCCTGCCTGATAGAAACATCTGGTCTCTACAGTAAATACATTATTCATAAGTATACTAAGGGAAGAGAAAATGACAGGGAAATATTTGTCAGATTATGAGGTAGTGCAGAGTACAAGAGATACAAGTTGATAATATGGTCAAACAGGAGTGGTTGGTATTTATATGATTTTAATAGTTTGAAAGTAAAGTGAAAACCAAAAGAAGCTTTAGCTGGACAGTATTAGGAAGGTATATAATACAGTATTGTATGTGGATTTTGACTGATGAAGTAAAATAAGACTGACAGGGCAAGAGTTGCAGGATAAGAAAATGGGTCTTGAATAGTGTGAAAAGGTTCATATTTGCAGCTGAAAATATGCTCATTGGAGATAGTGAAGAGAAGCACCAGAAATTATTGGAGAAAAGCTGAAAGTAAAAGTAAGAGTCAGATTAGGGGTGTAAATGGAAACTGAAGATGGAGCAATGAAAGCTAATATGGATGGTTCATGAATGGAAATGGCTGATTTGCAACAAGTGATAGTAGGATGACAAAAGAGGCAAATCACAGGATAAGGTAAAAGATTGTAAATACAAAAGATTTTGGAGAGAATTCAAGTGTCTAAAGAGGCCAAAGATGAAATGTGATTCAGCTAATGATTAAAACAATCAGAATCTAGAATAATATGCTTGTTTTCTAATAAAGATGAAATGTGATTCAGCTAATGATTAAAACAATCAGAATCTACAATAATATGCTTATTTTCTAATAACCGAGACTTTTTCAAGACACCATCAGCTCACTGGTCAACAAGGACATGCAAAATCCATTGGTTACTCTCATGAACTACCACAAAAATCAACAAATTCTTTTTGTAATTATTATATCAGATTTATAGCCAAAAGTATAGCTAAATTTTACAAAGTTTAATAAGAAAATGAAAAACATCACAGTGTGGAGACCTAAACTTTCTATAACTGGAGTGCTGGGGTATGCTCAAGGATGAGTAAGGGAATGGGGGAGTAGCATAGCTCCCCAGTCATGTAGGACATAATATCCTAGATGAGGCTAAGTAGTCAGAGGGGTAAAGCAAAGGCCTCCCTCCTTCCTCAAGGAGAATACTTCATAGTAGGTAATGTTTGGTTACCTTGCATCCATTTTAAGTAGCATCTGACTCTTTTCACTATAAAATAGTATTAGAGGTGGAGGGGTCCAGGCAAGATGCTAAATCCTAGGTGAGGATATATGGAAGGCTAGGGTTCAGTAACCCCATCAGGCAGGCTGCTGCTTCATCCTTTTGTACAAAGTTAGGTTCAGATGTGTTCAAACAGCATATGATAATTTTCATAAGGGAAGATATCGGGGGTCCAGGAGTTGTGAATGCCTCTAGTCAGGTAGAACAATCCATCTGCAGAGAGTGTATGCAAGATCACCAGAAAGGTAGCACACTGCATCCTAGGTTAGGTTAGGTTAGAGCAGCAGTTTCAAGTGAAATTTTATTTCGGAAGGTCCATGGTGAAGTTCAATGAAAGGGATGAAGCCCTGTTTAGGCAGGATGCTGCATCTTGAGTGAAAATATTAAGTTAAGATATAACCCTTTTTAATCCTTTTTGAATGGCACTTAATCTTTCTTTTCTTCAACTCAACAACACACACACACACCACATTTATTTTTTCCACAGCTTCTCTTGTGTTTTGAGTATATCTCACCTCTTCCATTGAAAGAGAAAGATTAATGGTCAAAACATACAAGCTTACAATTACTGATATTTTGTGTCACATACCTTTTATGCTTGAAATATAATCAACCCAAGTACAGGCAGTCCCGGTTTATGATGGGGTTCCGTTTTTACGCCGCGTCAGAAACCGAAAATCGCCATAAACCGAAAAAAATCATCCAAAATCTTAAAAACTCCTAAGAAAACTTTACTTTTAATGCTTTGGGTGTATTGAAAATGATGTAAACTGCATTTTTAGTGAGTTTTTCATTAAAAAAACTCCAAATTTTGGTTATTCTGCCGTTTTGGAGCCATATTTCTTCAGTCAGATTGGCGTACAATGCGTCGTAATCACAGAAATGTGTTGTAAACCAGAAAATAATTTCTGATGAATATATCTGAAAAGCGTCGTAACCTCAGAACGTCGTAAGCCAGACCTGCTGTAAACCAGGGACTGCCTGTACATAGTCACCGAAATATCAGGAACTTAACCTTTGTACGACTGAAAATGATAATTAGCCAGTAACCTGCACATACAGACCTCCACACAATTAACCAGCTCACTCTGCATGCTGTCTGACCAATTACCAGTGAGAGGCCAAATTATAATTAAAAGGGGAAGGATTGCACTGCTATGCATCCAGAATTGGCTGACTGAGAATTGTAGGATTCATTTAAGAGCTTCTGGGGCTGACATATGCAATACAGTATTCTGACTCATTCAGAATAAGTAGAGCATTTCAAATCATGTTATTGTATAGTCCAAACAATTTGAAATGTACTAACCTAATAGTAGCCAAAGTCTTATACTATGACACCCAGGTTACTTCACTCATATGTTATCCAAATTGCAATTAAATCACTGCATTGCATTGTGTATATTATTGCATTGTGTATATTATTGCATTGTGTATATTAATCTAAGACATAAAACGATATAAATTTACTGTCAGTTCAAATGGTGCATTCAACAGTCCTAGCTTGAATTAGAATCAGATTGGCATGAGCACAATCTCTACTTCAGAACCCTCATCCAAAGCACACCTCAAGAAATTCTCCTTACATTTAGGTATGCATATCTCCCAAAGGAAATCTCCTAAATGAACTTTAAGATGAAAAGGAATACTTAAGTGGACTTGGAGGCACCGACAACTATGGTTGCATTCCCTTTCTTGAGTCCCTACTTGTTAGAACTACAATTGACATCCAGTATGTGCATATCCTCCTCGGACTAAGCGAGAAGAGAATGGGCAAAGAAGGGGTCAGAGCCAGTGAAGATCAGGAAGGAAAAGCAGTGGAGAAATGACATTTTATGATAAAATAAAGCTTTATATATATTTACCAAGCAATTACATAGCTACCAGCTTTGTACGTGGCAGTCTAACGAAATTCAAATTTTCGCGGTGGTGCTGCCATCGTTAGTGTAGGTGACAGGTCCCCCCACTTTCGGGACTGATAGGTGCAACTCAGCATAGAGCTTCAATTTGTATAATGACTAAATGTCCATTGAGGGGAGGGGGATCGATTAGGTAATTGCTTGGTAAGTATATATAAAACTTTACTTTATCGTACAAAATGTCATTTTTATATAAGTGACTTACTGCAATTACATAGCTGATTCCACATTGCGAGGAAGTGGGAATCATGGACATGTTCTAATCCAAAGCATTGGGTCAATGCTTGTTGTACCTTATCTGGTAAGAGAGCTGCTTCAGGTGGGTACCGCCTCTGGTCGACGCTCATCTTAACCTGTAGAGGGCGTGGCAGTATGTATTGGCCAAGAGTCTCCCCTACTAGTGGGTACTTTGCAGCCATGGAAGTTCACCAATGGCTGACAAAGACAAAAATAGTGCCCTTGCCCTGGGCACAGACCAGAATAAACACAACAATGTCATCTACAACCAAAATTAAGAACCACCACCCCAACCATTGAAAACTGGCGGGTACTCCCTTAAACTCAACGACCTTACAACAAGGCGAAGAGACAGTAGAGGGGCAGAGAGCCCCCTATGCTTCCTTTCCCAACCACGCCAGCCATGGATCCCAGAAGTTGGCACCGAGCGCATGGAGTTTGGTGTCGAAAGCACCCCATTGTTGACGCCGAGAGCCCAAATGCTGGCGCCAACCTCCACAGTTGGGATTGGTGCCAATTGGTTGGGTGCGGAAGATTAACGGCGAACACCAAGTGAGTCAAGAAAGGGGGCACTCCTGGCTGAGTGCGAAAGCACTCGAACCTCATGAGCTTTGACCTTAAGAGGAGATGAAACATCTTGAATTTGAGAATGCACTTCTGTGATCGAACTTCTAAGGAAGAAAGTACATTCTTTGACAGAGGGCATGAAGGGTTCTTCACTGAGCACCGAAGGTTGTCGGAGGGTCCTCTGATCTTTTCTGTCTTCTGACGATAGTACTGTACTTCAAGGCTCCCACAGGACAAAGAAGTCTCTCTTCCTCCTCTGGCCCGAGTTTGTCCATTACTCTCTTAATGGTAGGAGGAGACAACTTCCTGTCAGTCCTCAGGAAAGGTAAAAAGTAGGCTAACTGGCTTATAGAGGTTTCAGAAGACGCAATGTTATTTTGTCGATACCATCCTCTGAAAACTGACCACTTGAATTGGTATAGCCTGCCAGCAGAAGATACTTTGCACCTAGCAAAAGCTTCTGTAGCTTGCTTCAAAAAGCCTTTTCACTCTGATGAGGCTCTTAACAGTCTGAAGCCTGTCAGCGCCAGAGAGGACAATCCCTGATGGGGCATGAGGAAGTGGTGCTGTTTGAACAGCGACTGTCTTTGTGGCAGAAGTCTTGGGGTCTATTAACAGACACAGCAGATCTGGAAACCATTCCTTCCTGGGCCAGAACGGAGCGATCAGGGTCATTGAGACACTCTGGTGAGAGGAGAACTTGTTGATCGCTTCCTGATCAATCCGAAAGGTGGGAAGGCGTGGACATCAGGGCCCGTCCCAGTCCAACAGCATGGCATCCGTCGCCCATGCGAGAGGGTCCGGGACTGAGGAGAAACGGGAGGCAAACGATGATTTCTCAATGTTGCGAAGAGGTCCACAGCTAGTTTGTCTCAAAGTTTCCAGAAATCATCACATACGAGGGAGTCCTGAGTCCACTCCATTGGCAACATCTGATTGCAAATATTCAATCCGTCTGCAAGGACGTTCATTTTCCCTGCAAGAAGGGAGTAACAATCTTCACCTGGTACTGATCTGCCCAGAGAAGGAGGTCTTTCGCCAACTCATAGAGAGAGGAGTGGGTGCCCCTTGTTTGCAGACATAAGACAGCACCGTGGTGCTGTCCTCGTAAACCACTACTGCTGTGCCAAAAACTAAAGGAGAAAAACCTGGCGACTAAGCTGAATGGCCCTTAGCTCCTTCACATAGATGCGGAGCTCTTTGATCTACAGGCCACATCCTTGAGATCTTCCCATTCCCTAGAAGGGATCCCCAAACCTCCTAAAGCGTTGGAATAAAATTCGGGGTGCAATGGTAAAAGAGACTCCCCTCTCGAAGTCTTTCCACAGACAACCACCATTGAATGTCCATCTTGATATCTGAGGAGATGGGGAGAAAGGAAGTCTGCCCCTCTTTACAAACAGTTCTACTGAGGCCTAGGTCGCCAGCAGACTCATCCACTGAAGCACTGAGCAAGTCCAAGAAGAGCTAAGCAGCCAATTGTCGAGATAGAGACAAATGTTGACATCGGGAAGGTGAAGCCATTTCCAAAGAGGAGCTAGGATTCTAGTGAACACTTGTGGGGCGGTGGACAGGCTGAAGCACAAGACTTGAAACTGGAGAATTTGCCCCGATATACGAAGTGCAGGAATTTTCTTGAGTCTGGATGTATCAAGTCATGGGAAAAGGCATCCTGCATGCCCAGGGTAACCATCCAGTCACTCTGATGGAGAGAGGACATGACCTATTGACTGGTTTCCATATGAAATTTGGTTTTCAGCACAAAACGATTCAGGAAGCTGACATCCAGAACTGGCCTCTACCCTCTGATGACTTGGGGACCATGAAGAGACGGTATTAAAATCCCTCTGAGTTGAGATCTAAAACCTCCTCTATTGCTATTGCCTCTTTGCGAAGAAGGGACTCTACTTCTAGAGAAAAAAGTGGCAAGCTTCTCGGAGTGAGCCAAGTAGGCAGTCAAGTTGATCGCGACTTGGATAAGAGAGGTTTCTCATGGAAAGGTTCTGCCCTCTGCAGCTCCATTCCTCCTATAAGAGGTGTAGCCTGGCTCCGACCGGGCAAGAGGGACTGTGTTCTCATTTCTTAGCAGCTGGTTTAAATAAAGACATTTTGGTCAATCTAGACGGGGACATCTAGATTAAGGTTCATACTTTCCTCCTTGAAAGGGCTGCTCTAGAGGAGAGAAGGACTTGGTTATTGTTGCGGGAGCTTCCTTAGGCCGCTTGGAAAATTGAGCCGGAAGATCAGTTGTCGATTTCTTCTGAAGGTCAGAGAGGATCTCCTTAACAGTGTCTTGGAGCTAGAAATGGGATCTGCCTAATGGAGACAATGAGAAAGGTGACTTCTATGTTGCAGTGACTCCTTTAGTGGCAAAGCCGCATTGCAGCTCTCTCTTCAAGATTCCCATCAAAAACAGGAAGTGAGCTTGGAAGAACCATCCCTACGTAAGACAGTACTGTACTCCGAACCAGTCAGAGGAGAAATCTTTGGCCAAGACCAGACAATCCTCGATTTTTCTAGCTAAAGCCCCCACCGTCCAATCAAGGAAGCAAAATATTTCTAATACCTTGAACAGGAAATCTTGGCTGCGGAGAACGAAAACAACGAGTGGCGTCAACCAAATTGGAGAAAACCCTGGAAGATGGCAAAGATTCCTAAGAGGAGCTTCCACAATGGCATAGAATCGATACTTTTTCTTGAGAAGTTTGGAAGGAGGGCTTTACCTTGGTCCCTCTTCATGGCCAGACACTCATCCACTTCTCAAAAACTTTCTTTGAAGAGGAGGAAAGCACTAGCTTGGGGAGGCAAACAACGTAAGCAGTACATTTCTCAAAAGAAATGTCGAGGCTGGGGAAACAGGAGCAGCAGGCTCAAGAAATCTGGAAAATTTGCCAGAAAGAATCTTAGCAACGATGAATAAGCAGACGAAGGAGCAGTATCTTGTTCCAGTTCATCCTCGTCTTCTTTGGAAATGACAGTTTCTTTTAAAAAGCCCATCAGTTCCTCAAGCTGACACTTAATTGGGGCTAAAGCAGAATTTTTCTGAGCTGATGAAGAAGGAAGAGGCGCCGAGCGCCCACTTTTGACGCCGAGAGCCCAAATGTTGGCGCCAAACACTCCATAGTTGGCACCGAACGCTCAACAGTTGCTGCAGAATGCTCCACAGCTGGTGCCGAACGCCCTGAAGTTGGAGCTGGGAGCCTGGAATTTGGTGCCGAGAGCCCAGAATTTGGCGCCAAGCGCTCCACTGTTGGCAACGAGTGCCAAAATGTTGCCGCCGAACACTCCACAGTTGGCACCAAACACTCTACTGTTGGTGCCGAACGCCCACAGTTGGTGCTGAGCAGCTGGGTGCAAAGCAGGCGCCAAGCGAGTCGAAATAGAGGGGTGTTCCAAGAAGAGAGGGCGCTTAGCAGACAGTGACGGGCGCTTACTCAAGTATCATATCGCTTAAAGACAAAAATGGGTGCTCGTGACTCGAAAGAGGTCCTGGACAATCCCAAGAAGGTTGATGACAAGCAGAAAAGCGGTAGCCTCCTTATATCTCTTGACAGGAGGAGGAGAGCTGTCTGCCACATTGAATTATCTTTTCAAAGGCCGAGAGACGGAAGATCAACGCTGCTGACGCCTGCGCATCCAGCAAAGAGTCTTCCAAATCTGACGACAGATGAGAAGCACTGAACAAGATGCCTTTTTAATGGCACTCTGTCGTAGCCTGGGACCGTGCAACAGGCTCAATGGAGGGGGCGACTGCCGTGGCAAACCCCACTGGCCTCCCTTGGACCTCCGGTATGTCTTCTCCCCAGTGCAGGGGAGTGGGACAGTGACCTTTGTCTAGGAGCACCGGGGACGGACAGCCACCTCCTTAACACTCACAACACTGTCACTGCTGCAACACTGACACTTGGTGGCGTTTTCAACACAAAATCCCTGAAAGAGGAAGTTAATTACATAACAGTACTGGCTAAGAATCTTGCTCTGAGACTGGCAACAGCGTTGGGATCAGAAGCATGGGAACCTGGTAAAGTAGTGTGGGGTAAATGTGTAGGAGGGCTAAGGATGCGAGACATAACATGAATCAAAGGAGAAGAAACAGAGCTATCTTCTAACACATCAGGTAAAGAAGGAATCTCATGACTAGCTCTACCTTCGACTCTAAGACCGCCTTCCTTTTCATATCTCGGTCTAAGTTGTCCAGATGGGATTTCAAGGTCTTCCCAATCCTGACACCCTGGACATGCCTACACTTGCCACACTTAGTGTGCAAATCATAAGCCCCTTTAACAAGTCTAATTTTACACCCTCAATGCAATAACGAATGTCTGAAGAACTGGAAAAGCCACCACAAAGAAATGAGAGAGAATACTTCACCAACAATACTGGACAAAAATCCAAAAAGATGAAGCAGCGACTGCACAAGACTACCGATGTTAATCGGGAGCCGGCAGAAAAGGAATTGAAGCTCTATGCTGAGTTGAGCCTATCAGTCCCGAAAGTGGGTGGGACCCTGTCGCCTACACTAGTGATGGCAGTGCCACCATGAAAATTTGAATTTCTTTAGACTGCTGTGTAGAAAGCTAGTAGCTATGTAATTGCTTGGTAAGTCACTTATATTAAATGGTAGTTTTCCACCTGTAGAAGACACAAGCAGCACCTTCCTTGGCTTCTTCCACTTTAACCAGTACTTCTTCCACTGGGAAAATGAGCACTAAAGACACTCAGCACAGTTCAGAGATGGCACACACACACTCCTGGTCTCTGCAGAAAGAACAGTACGAATGTGGGTCAACATCAAGAGGACATGAACCTACACTTGTTAACATTCTAGACATTTATGTTGGTCATTCTTGTGAGCAGAAAATCAGGTATCATCATCTTACAATAGTCAAATTCAAAACAGACAAGCGTAAGTCAGTAACCACTCAGACCAGAGGAAACTTAGCAAAATTTTAACAACAGCCATAATACACAAGAGTGAAGTGCCAATGTTTGAACAGCAAAGCAGGTGATGGAAAAGTGATGCTGACATTCAATCAAGTGGGTAGGGACCCCACCTAATGCTAGTTAACTAACTTGTCACTAAGCTGCAATTACTGGACCAGCTTCCACTGAAGGTAATCCATACAAAAGACAAAGGCTTGTATTTTTGTGGGAACAAATAGGCAGGTAATGGTGCTGACCAAGCCTATTGTAGACACTTCATTACTGTAGTCTCATCATACAGAACCACACTTTATATGGATACTAGGCCATCCTCAGAAACCTATGGTAAGCAATAAATATAAGGTACTTTAAGGGGCTCTGGGTAGGCAAAGCTGCAGTCAGGTAAGGGGTTATTAGAGAGAGAGAGAGAGAGAGAGAGAGAGAGAGAGAGAGAGAGAGAGAGAGAGAGAGAGAGAGAGAGAGAGAGAGAGAGAGAGAGAGAGAGAGAGAGAGATATTAGCTGGGATAATTTTGTAAGATAATAATTGCTCTTACCATGGCCTAGTCTGTTTGTTCAGCTTTATGTATGGGTCAATCATTAAATGGTAGGTTTAGATGGTAGCTCTACTGCCACTGCCCCGTGCTTCACCCCTTTGTTAAAAGGGAAAGGGAGGAAAAGTTATGCTTCATGAGCTGAAGCTCTCATCAGGCTGGTGCAGCATGTACTCAGCCTGACTGCTGCCTTGCAGAGGAAGGAAAGAAAGGTAGAAGAAACAGAGGGAAGCTAGTCATCCATTCATAAAACCTGCAGCCTTATGCCCTCCGAGTACCTTAGATGTGATACTTTTTGTTCCAGAGGAGCCTGGATGACTACAAAGGATTTACAGGTATCATCCCTGAAGTAGAATGAGGTAAAGGTAGTCTGATGTCTCTGGACACCTGTTCTCATTTCCTACCCTGACTTCATGAACTCTTGCTTGGGCTATTGGACTGTCCCCTTACAGGGAAAATTGTATGCCCACTTGACTGCTCCCCAAAGCCAAGGAGGAGGTGTTGGAGGGTTTTCCTCAACACATCCTCATGCCTGCTGGTACTCACAAGAACTGACAGGTTCTTATTTCCACCACAAACACAGGAACAAACAAAAATGAGTCACAGTCATCTGAGTGTCAGGCAAGTTACTATAGGCTGTGCAACTCACCAGCTGTTTCACTAAGGCTTAAGGCTAGCAGAAAAATTTACAGAACAAGACCTCAGTCTGAGGCCTCCTCCAAGGGCTCATACGGTGCCTGCATTAGACTGCAGAGTACAAGACTCACATCCCACTCTGGGGACCAAAGCTATCAGGGTGAGCAAGACTTTAAAGCTCCTCATGAGCATGGACATAAAGGAGTTGATATTAAGGTAATTACTGTACACTAAATAATTGCTGTACACTACATTTAAACAGGAGGATTCCTCAGCGTGAGCTGGACTTGGTCGCTGAAATTCAGTGACTCGTAGTTAACTTGTGGTTAAAGGGGAATTAATGGGGACGACTACTCATTCACCTGCTGTTAACTTTGCACTTTTTCCTTCAGCATCAGCTTGCTTTTAAAATGTTATTTTTTCCTACAAGAATACAAACCATCTTCTTTATGTAACAGACTCACTCCTTCATGGAGTTTCTCCAGAGGGAGGTTTCTTGTCAGTATAGCCTGATGAAACAATCTGAAGGGTAGTAGTCTATGCATCCTCTAGCATGTAAAATTTCCTTTGGCATATCAATAGTGGGGGAAATAGTTTTCAAACTGACAGACAGCAGGGAAAATTCTGATCCTCAGATCAACTGTTAACCTGATCCAAGAAACCACAAGCAAGCAATGATCAAAACAGTCAAAACGACACTCGCCTTTGGAGTGCACCCTAGAGTACATTCTACTATGAGACGGGGTTCCAAAATGGAGTTGAAGTTGCTTCCCCTAGATCATTAAGCTCAAAATGAACAGTAGTTGCTTCCCAAAGATCATTAAGGTCACAAATTGTCTAAATATCTTGAAATTACCATTCTGACTCTACCTGCAGGAAGTCTGAAGGAGAACACTCAGGTTTTGATATTTTCAACAAAGCATTTGTTGAATCCTCTCCCAAGAGGATGACACACCAGTCTGTCCTGGTGATCACTCCTGGGACAAAGGGTACAAACAATTCGACCTGGCCATACTACAAGCTCAATCAAAAGCATGCGGCTCACCATAATACTCAGTGATGTGCAACTTTAATGCATGAACCCCCTTTGTCCAGATGCACACAATCTAAGGGTCATTCATATGTGCATCAGAATTCTGGATAAACCAGGCAATGCCTGAGGATCTGAATGATCACACAGATGCTGATCATCCTACCCAAAGGTAATGTACAGCAGCAACCTACTGCATAAGAACCCTCTGCCTGCATGTGCACTATCCAAGGGGCAAAAATTTAGCACTGATTCTTCTCTAACATCTAGGCAGAAAACAAATGGAAAAATCCAGGACAGATCTCTTGTTTAGGAAGGAATAAGAGAGACTGGTTAACAAGATGCCTCAAGAACCCATTGTCATACCTACCTACTGCAAACATCATCCACATGTGAATGAATGCTGTCACCAAACCCCAAAGAAAGAAAGCATTCACTCAAAGTCTGCCTCAGACTTCTTGTCAGAGGACTTCCAAGACCGCCTTTTTTCTTCTTCTTCCTAAAAGAAGAGGAAGCAGCAGAAGATCATGAGGAGGAGAAGGAGCTCAAGGAGGTGGAGAAAAATGTGCACTTACATTTCTTCACCTTATCCTCTCCATGAGTCTTATTCTCCTCAGCTATACCTCAACTATGTAGCAGCATCAGAGTAGTAGAGCCTGTGCTCAATACTACAAGGATATCTCCAAAAACAAGATGGCTGCTGCAAGAAGCTCAACAGCACTGGGTTTCCTACTGGGAATGACAAAAGGAACAAGAGGTGAAAGACAGCTTGCTTGGAGTACCAAGAGACAGAAACATCTACCACTAGTCTAGTAAAGTTGCCTTCTCACATGGGAAGAGCTCAGCATGCACACCTTGGTCAACACTGTTGGAGAATAAGGGCTAGTCGCCTACCCTTAAATCTGTAACTCCTCACCAAGCCAGAGGAGAACAAACAAAAGTGGGGAGTGAGACAGAGGGGAGTCCAAGAGAGAGGAGCATTAAAAATTCAGCAGTACCAAAAATGAAGCAGTCCTCTCACAGAAACCATAAAACATCATTTGGCCTCCTCAGCTTCTACTCCTTGCAGGACCTGCCACTGGAGAACAACAAAACTCACTTTGCTAACATCATAGGCAAAAACTGGCCAATGCCCACTTACATCTTTCACACCTTTAGTTGTTCACTCTGTTAAACAAAAGACACAAACACCATTTTCACACAAAACAAAAAAGATACAGGCAGGCTTATGGGGGTTCCCCCACATGCCTTCCAATCAGCCACCTTGTTACAAAGTTTCAAGGATTTCTCCATGGCTGTAAATAATTACTATTTACTTGTTCTTTAGTGATGTCATAACACCCTGAGGACTTGTTATCCTGCTCACCAGATGGAGTCAAGGGGCAACTGACAGGCTTACTTGCACACCTTTTCCATTACAGTATAAGATCTTCAGAATGCTTACATTAAAAGCTACTAACACATTCAGGAGCTGTTCCATTAATGAGGGCCTCAGAACCATAAACGCCATCTTAGGCACTTGTAGAAACGTTTCTCTGTCATTTCTATGCTAGTCATTAAATCCCTGGAACAGTAGAAATGATCAATTTAGCTAAATGAACGAACATCATTTTTAAGAATCATTCAGCTCAGAGTTCTGAGCCAATCAGCATTTTCCAGCATAAGGGGCACGGCCAATCACCATAGTTTAAACATTCCCAGTCTAGTGATTTTCTTAGTAAAATTGAATGTCCGTGGTGATTTGTTTTTTTATTATTATTATCCCTTATTTAGCGCCATTATGTCTTCTCTGGTAGTGAAAGTGATCACTATGATGTTAGAGGAAGAAAAAGGACAAGGAATGAAACGTCATAAAAGAAAATGGTGTTAAGTTACTGCATGTTTCTGGGTGTACTTAAACATTATGATGATGGAAGGTTATCATCACAACATCATTATTACTGTATTATTATTATTATTATTATTATTATTATTATTTTCCATCACACTATATTGATTACTCATCAATTTATTATTACATTATTACATCCATTGTTGTTATATTTTATAATAACACTTTATTATCATTTTACACATTTAACTATGGTTTTTGGTTATGACCAGAATATAAACAAATTAGAGGGGTTAGGCAGACATTTTGAATGCTATCATTCTACAATTTTTTCAAATTTTCACAAAAAATTCCAAAAGAGCTATGAAACTTAGTTTAAATCAATATCTTTCTTAGAAGCAGAGTAATGAATGCTAGACTTTGAGAAGACCAACCTTCTGTTCTGAGGCCCTCATCTAGGTTAGTTTAGGTTAGGGAAAGTTATTCTAGGATATATACCTGCAATTATTATTACCTTTTTTGGTAATTTTACATAGTTTTCTCCCCTTTGATTTTTCCATGACTTTGTGCTGCTGCTTCTCTTGCAGATTTTTCCACTTTGTTACATGGTAGGTGCTTTCATGTTTAATCAAATTTGAACTTTAATACCAGCACACATGCATGCGTGCTGTGTTTAGTAGCAGCCCCATGAGGATGAACACTGAGGTGAATGAATGATGGAAATCTTATGATGATTTTTGTATTAGACACATTACAGAGACTTGTGAACACAGCATACATGCTAAACTCCAATATGAAGTACTGGTATTTAAATAATACAAAACCAGAGTATTTTGTAACCCAAAACCCTAGGTTTCCCCTCACATTTCCCATAATGATATATAATGGATGCATAAAACACAGGATAGACAATGTTTCATGAGTTTGGAGGGTCTGAATTCATCTTACCATTGGCCCTTTGGAATTGGAATATGAAATTTATCCCAAAGGCCTAGCGCTGGGACCTATGAGGCCATTCAACACTGATGGGGAAACAGAGTTAAAAAGGTTTTATGGTTTAACAGGAGGAAAACCCTGTAGTTGCATTATGAAACAACTGTCAAGAGAGGGTCGAAAGTAAGATGGAAGAAAGATAATATAAATGGTGGTACAGTAATAGGAATGAAGGGGGATCCAACTAGGGCGCAAAGGGGTGCTGCAGAGAGCCTTCAGCAATCCCTATAGTGCACCGCGTGAGGTGCACTTACGGTACTGCCCCCTACGGGGCTTAGCCCCATTTGTTTACCATTATCGTTTAGGGTTTAGGCTATCAACCCTACCCATATTTCTGGCTCCAGTTTTTCACACTTAACATAAATTCCTTTAGCAAGCAGTATTGTAGTCTACAAAAGCGGGGCAGTCTAGCGAACCTTAATAATAATCTTATAGAATTCCCCAACCCTTACCCTAGCTTAGTTAAACTAGCATAGCCACCCTCAAAACACAGGCTAGTGAAGTAGCCTAATCAATAGTTACCAAAAAAACCTGAAGAACACAACTCTCATTAGAACAACGATTGTACCGATATATACAAAACACTTACAAAAGTTACACTTATATAGAGGCGTGAAATCTGAGAATTCGAAAACCTCACACTACAGGCAGGATGACAGCTGCTGTCATCAGCTGCCAACTAGCAGACGTCAGTGACGTCGTACAGCCCACTCTGACGTCACAACAAAACATTATGGTACAACACCCTCTTTAGGCGTCAAATTTACCAAAAAAAATTGCCTGGTTAGTTTTCTTTTCTGCATATATTCATTTTTAGTTTAGTAGGAATAACATACTTGAAAAAATAAAATATCTTTCTCTGATGTGCATGCTTGTACCTGAAAGCAGTGGAGGCCAAAGCAAACTTGAACTGAACTGAAAATGAATGGAGCAGCAATTATACCTTTAAATTTTCCAGTTTTCTAATGGTCATCACAAAACAGCAAGATCTGGAGAAAAGCCATGAGGCAAATCTTGACCAAAGAATGAGGTCCCAGGCTTTTATGATTCTATGCTTAACTTGTATGTACAAATCCATAGACAATTTTCTTGTACTTGTTCGTTATTAAAAGGACTAACTATACTGTGAGGGGCTCACAAGAGTTTCAGAATATTAGAAAGACTGAAATTATGTGAGCTTGTTTACAGAAAAGATGGGGTTTAGCCCCTGTCAATAATTGTTCTTGCTGGCGTGAGGAGGAAACGCTGTTTCAGGGGCCATGACAATAAATCAGAATTGCACAGGTGTAACCCGTGTGATTATAGAGAACGAATAGGTTGACGGCATTGCTAACATCGGTTTGTTTCTTGTACGCATCTCTGGTAAGCGTAACAGAATGACAGATCTATTTCATATTTGCATCTCGAAATTAAGAAATGGCTGCGGCAGGAAGAACATCCAACACTCTAACGAAAACTGCAACCCCGGTCCAAAATTCCAAAATCATGTCTAAATTAGTAAACTGATTTCATATTACCATAAAAACATTGGAAGGCATGATTTCACTCTCAAAAAAAGACCAGCAAATAAAGTATCTCTACCCACGAAGTCTGAAAAGGACAATTGCGTATGATTTTTGTAACAAATACAGCATAAGTATTTTTTTTTTTTTTTTTTACAAAGAGAGAAGATGGACTTGATATATCTACAGAGAAAATCATTATGAAAAAATCGTCTCTTAGAAGTATTGAAGATATTATAAAAAAAGTACCTGAAATGATTAAGGATAGCCTATTGTTATTCACTGCGGGCGCCAGGTAAAATGTATAAAGTGTATGTTGGTTTGGATCCTTTTAAATAAAACTTAAATTCTATACTGATTTATTGACAGATTAGATCCAACAACGGTAAATAATAATAATAATAATAATAATAATAATAATAATAATAATAATAATAATAATAATAATAATAATAATAATAATAATAATATAGGGGAGGCCGCCTAGGAGTTCGGGCATGCTAGTAATTACTAAATGTTCTTGACACAATTCTTGAATTTTGAGCGAACCAACACAATTTTTCTTCCTCCATGGAACTGGTAATTTTGCACAAGAAAAAATCGTCATAAGAATATACAGTACGAGTGTCAGTGCAATTGCATTATGGCTGCAACAGTGAAAGCTAGTTTCGCCTCTCTGTAGATCTGATAAAAGTGAAGATAAAGCCTGGGCATGTGAATGTGACTCAGCAGATGTGCTCTGGGATGTTAACTAAAATGCAATTGCCTTACGAAGAAAATAGAATAGATTCAAAGGACGTTGACTTGCGTATTGATACTGCAATAAGAAAAAATTAAATATATGAAATTACCATGAGAAAGATGGCTGCTTCATATACAGAGAAGGTAACTTAGTTGACAAAGTTAAGGAAGAGAATTTATTCGACATGGTCTCCCTGGGTTCAAGTGAAATCACTGTGAAGACAAGTGAAGTTGCCAATGCACATAAAAATATTCCAGTTATTGTTACGAGGTTTACCTCTCATTGCAATGTTGTTATTAATTTTTGTTAATGAAAGGTGTAGAGATGAACTGAAATCATAAAGTATGAGATGCGTTGCTTATAGCGAACAGAATTGCTTGGATGATGTTGTCGAAATAACTGACTTTCCTTAAATATGTGTATAAATGAATTTTATTTTTTTACGCCCTTTGCACTATGCTTTAGAATAAATCTGGTTGTTTAGGAGAAAATCTTGTAATTATTTAACAAAACTGCTGTTTATTGCAACAGTTAACTAGGCAATGTAAGAATTAAACTGCCGCTTTCTTTGCTGTGTTGTTGCAGGTGATATAGCTGGTTGGACAACCTGTGCCTTCATTTCCAAGCAAATGTATTTGACATTGTCGATCTAAGACGGTCACCGTATGCGCACCAACTAAATATTGCATATCTCGTCGAGGTTACCATTATTACATTATTACAGATTATTACAGCTACGTTACTGTAAAATCATTGGTCAAGGCTCATCTACTTTAAAATACTTCTCGCCCCATCCAGTGCTTTGGTGAGCCCCCTAACACTGGTGTGATCTGGAATTTGCTTCATAACTGACCTTTATATGACTCCTTTTTCCACACAACCTCTTCTTCACTAATTAGATCAAGGGCACATTAAGTGATGGATGGATTCTCGACCTGTGTAACGAACCTGTAGCAACACAGTAATAAAATTAAACTTATGAAGGGCATAATTTGTATTACTTACGTCTCACTAAATGTACTTTATATACCGTTGTTGGATCGTATGATGGGTATAATTCTTATCGGTGATGTACCTATTGAAAGCAGTGCGTATTTGATGTGATGCCATATTTAATGTCGTTTTTACGCTAACTTTTCATTTCTTCTCTGATATGAGGACTTTGATTGTACGGAAGTATTTTCAGTAACCTTGAATCAGACTATTAA
Organism: Macrobrachium rosenbergii; assembly: GCF_040412425.1. Lineage (NCBI taxonomy): Eukaryota > Metazoa > Arthropoda > Malacostraca > Decapoda > Palaemonidae > Macrobrachium > Macrobrachium rosenbergii. Next base: position 65,685,164 of record NC_089795.1, read on the forward strand.
ATCGTCAAATATTTATTTTACGATTTGTTTGATTACATGCAATAACCTTGGATGAGTCTAATTACTGAATTATATATCAGCATTTATATCTGAATTATAAATCACTATATAGTGAATTCCATCTCAGAAGGATGTGATTAAGATGAGTCCATTATCCAAGGAACTTTCCGCAAGTGGAACTACTGACATCATTCTGAAATTTGATCCTGAAATCCGGAAGGCTATTCAAGATTGGTGATAAAGGTGTTACGATGGAGTATGTATGACATGCGTGACAATTATCAGATGCTAGCCTGCTTTTCCTGTGGGAGATAATAATCATATTGAGATGGATTACTCTAAAAAATGATTGTAGACTTTGTGGCAACTGTGCTGATAACCATATAAAGAAAGAGTGTACCCCTGATTCCGTCAAATTTATCATCTGTATGAGAGATACTAATTATGGGCATCAATGCTTAGGTTCTGAACTGGGTCAGTCATGAATAGTACACTGCAAATTAGAGTTGAAGGATGGGAAGTCTTCTGTATCACTGTTTTGTATACAGCATTCATAGTAACTTAGTTTCTGTTTGCCTTGATGACAATATGGCTATTAAGACTTTCTATTAGAATTTTTTTTGTCGAGCGTTGTGATATTAAGGGTTTGACAAGTTACATAGTTTAAATATACTGCAATGAAGTGTATGTCTATACAAATTTGGACCGTGAAAATACTCATAGGTGAAAGGGTCCTGCAGTGTTTGTATTGAAGGCGGAATCTCCGAAAGAAATCGATCTATGTAATTATCATCATCATCATCATCATCATCATCATCATCATTATATTAAATAATTGTCATGATCCTAAATGTGATGTGTATGCAGATATTTTTGTGCATAACCACAGTAGTCCATGGGTAATAATATCTCCATCTGACTTCCAGTTAGAAGGCCAGAGGCCAGCCTCTCACAGCTGGCACCTACACGAGTTTGCAGAATGAAGGAACCTTTTGAGCAGAGCTTTGGGATACTTCATAACATCCCGAAGTTCGAGGCTTGTCGCCTTGACCCTCCCTTTTATCGACTCCGCTTTAAGTTGACTTTAGCTTTTATAACAACCGTGCATTAGAAATAATAATAACAACACCACGGAAATATTTATGAAATTTCACTCTTTTATATATCCCAAGTCTCAGCAGAATTGCATTCTTTGTTTGTCTGTTTTCTTCCATTTAGAATCAATCAATCAATCAATCTGTGGGTAGATGGAAACCTCTTGACCCAGGTTCACTAGAATGAACCAAAAAAGTGAGTATTTTGTTCTGTGGTTTTTGTGAACGGTACTTAATTATTTAATGTTTTGCGAGTGTGCATTCTGAGGGTGGCACTGCCGTGCCAAATGTCAAATTCTGAGGAAAGCTAAAACCAGAATAATAATGCCGGAAATCTGAGTTTAACTGAATTCCAGTCAGAGAGCAATATCATTAATAATAAATGTATTATGAGCAGTAGTAATAAAACTCACTAGGTTCAGTGAAATTTATGTTTCTCCTTTACTGCATAGATAAAGTTTTCGAATAAAGAGGAAAAGTACTGCACGACATCGGTTCCACTGAGTGTGATTGGCTTCACGCATCACGTTACACGTATCGGGAAAGTGAGAGGCATTGCCGAACGAGAATGACAGAACTCTCTGATCGTCGACTCGTTCACCAGGAAATGGTAGTTCATGGTAAAATCACCGTTCAGCCGTACGAGTCGTTCTCAAGTTGAGTAATTTCCAGTGATGAGACAGGTTTTTTTTTTTATCCAGCCAATTCTAGAGACACCTGATAACGACAAGAACAACAATGACCAGCGTTTTGCGAAATTCCGACAGAATGTGCAAAGCAAGCATGGGAGTGAAGCGTAAGCGTGAATTTTTATTACAAGCTGCAAAAGCAAGATCATAGAAAATTTCCAGAGGTGAACATTACAGATGATGAAAAAGAAACCAAGAGACTCCAAAGATCATACAGGCAAAAATCCCAGGTCAGGGAGTTCCTAGACATTTTGGGGCCCGGGGTGCACTGTTCCATTTGGGGCCCCTCTTATGGGGTGGGAGGGGAGCGAAGGAGCCAAACCAGCTGGGGGTTGGGAGGGCTGCTGTTATCCCCGGGGAATATTTTTAGAATATGAGCAATTGTAGGATCATTTTAAAGGCACTTTGTAAATGCAAATTTCAGAAATTTTATTTCTTAAATTTCGCATTTTGGGCCACCGCCCCCTCACTTAGCCCGGGGCGATTTCAAATCCCCCTCAGGAACGCTACTGTCCTAGATGAAAATGAAGAGGAGAATGCCACAGAATATATAACGGAAAAGAATCACAATCAAAAATGTCTGGCAAATAACGGAAATTATCTCACAACGGTTTCAGCGTTAGAAACTAAAACATTACACCACCAGATGCTCACAAAGACAGGAAGGAACACTGAATACGTGATGACACGCTTTACGTACCGAGTGAGCATTGGTGTGTCCACATGTATTATGTGGTTACAAGTGCCTAAAATAAGGCTATGAGCAGGACAAATGCACGGGAGAAATCGTAAACCCATAGCGTGATAAAGACCACACATTAAAAGGCTATCTTAAATTAGGCAAATCATATACTGTACTCTGCCAAGTATACACATCACAGAAACCAGGTCAAACCAGAAATAAGAATGATATACAACGGATCATAAGGAACGGCTTTCAATGGAATCCCTGCCTTTTGAAAATTCAGTCAGTGGGAAGCAAAATAATTGAAATACGAAATCAAAGGGGATAATCTAGTCGATGTATAGCTACTGGAGAAAAGATAGATTAAAAATAAATACATGGAAATTATACCGGCTGCACATGAATTTTGTACTGCACAAGGAGTAACCGGCGGAGAGCAGTAGTTATTCTGCCGAAGCATCTTGGAAACAGTGCAGATGAAATAATATAAATATGAAAAAAGAGAGTATATAGACTAATGACCACTGAAATATCAGACCACCCTAATTACATTTGTTGTTGAAATACGACAGCTCTTACAAGTGGAGACTTTCACTTGAGGATCGATGATGATGATGATGATGGTCATCGCCTCCAAGGCCGCGTGACGCAAAGGGCCTCTTGGGAAATTCTCCCACTCTCGCATCTTTCCTTCATTCGTCTTCCATAAATCTCCAGCTTCTCCGTCCTTACATCGCACAGTTCCCATCAGAGTAGATATGGGTCATCCAGCGCTTCTGGTAGTGACTGGAACCCAACTGATAGAACCATGCAGGCTACTATCTGATTAATTTGGAAATTTCTCTAGTGAAAAATGTAGCAAATATATAATTAGACTCAAGTCAAAACGAGTCTGTGATTGATATCTTTCTCTCAGAACTACAACAAAAAAACTAAGACGTTTCTAAATGTTTGAAGGTAAGAAAACCTACAATAAACACATCAAGCCAACTATTTCTTTATCGGACACTGAAACTGAAGCTGAGAGAATGGCATGTGTAAAACAAACTGTCAATAATAGAAATCATTTCTGAACCACATCGTCCAATATCTAATTTGTCCCTACGTATAAAAAAAAAAAGACAAAAATCATTGAAACAGTAGTGCACCAGCAGATTGTTAAACACCTTATAATGAACGTACCACAGAATCATTCTACTATTATAAAAAAAAAAAAAGTGAAACAGTATTGTAGGCTACTCTTTGATGGATGACCACCTGAAATATATCAGTCAGACAACAACAAATGTCCCTGACTCGGTATAAGTCGCAGTAGTACATGCTGGTGGCAAAAGATTCAAGAGCTACCTTAACAACAGAACTTTTAAACTATAAATTAAAAATTGTTTACTTATAACGAAAGCTTTATGAGGTAGGTGAAACTTCAGAAGACCGACATTGTGTAGTATATTATATATATATATATATATATATATATATATATATATATATATATATATATATTATCAAAATAAGAAAGCCATTTTATATATTATGATACTTGACAGAGGCTAAAATTAACAATATTTACTGAGTCACCTTTAAATACGATTCTCACCATCACAGTTTCCAAAGCCATGAGATTCAATCCTACAACGAAAGTGACAGGGAACTGTCACAGAACAGCCCCACTTTCTTACCTCCTCCTTTGCAAGACTGCTCCTCCTCTGTCCACTTCTCCAGACTTCTTCTTCAGATTCACACAAAGGGGATTATTCCTTCACTTCAGGGACCTTCAGGGCTTTTGGAGCTCATAATCTTCTCCAGTAAATATATATATTATCAAATTATGAAGTAAAGTGTGTGTTGTTCGCAAACGAAATGTGGAACGTGATGGACATGAGTTGAACGAGCAGAAAAAGACTGAACAGACAGGATATGAACTGGGTAGAAAATTATTATTATTACTCAGAAGAGGAACCCTACACATGTTAAACAAGCCCACAAGGGCCACTGACTTGAAATTCAAGCTTCCAAAGAATATGGTACCCATTAGGAAGTAAGAGAAGGTAAAGGGAAATACTGAAAGAAGAGATCTCATTAAAAAGAGAAAATAAATTAATAAATAGATAAAAATGTATTAAAATGCAAAGAGAATAGCGTTAGGGTAGTAATGCATTGAATCTTAGCTTGAACTTTGATGTCCCAATTGTACAACATCCTCAGGGAGACTTTTTCCACAGTCTAACAAAACAGTGAAAATGAATGGTACAGACATGCAAATAGTAAAACCACTGGTAAACTTACTAATATTGTAAAACTATGGCATTACCTCTTAGGAATTTAGCATTCATAGATATATAACCTATATAACAAAGCATACGTTAAAATTACCAAATTATTTGTGGAAGATCACAAAGTTTAATGAATAAGACCACCTAAGCAAAAATAAATCAATCGCCGCGGGACAGGGCCGAGCTCATTCTGGTGAGCTTCATGCTTTGTATTGATATAAGGTCATATTCTTCATTGCACGTTACACCCCTAGCTCTCATTATTAGAGTTTTGCCTAATTTGGTGAATATATTTTTTATCGTGTGCGATCTAATTTTCGATGCTCTGCGTTGCATTTTCATGTACATATTGTATTTGAGCCTTAGTTTATTTTTTATTTTTTTATCTTGTGATGGAAATGTTGAATTTCCATAAACTCGACAATATACATCTTTATCATCATTGTTTCTTTTTTTTTTTTTTTTTGTCAGCATACCTACTGAAAGGAAACTGGTTCACGTGTATCAGCACCTACTGAGCGTTGACAGGAAAACTTTTTAGCTTTCTGTAAAAGAAAACTACTGAGAGGGCTTTGTCTGTCCGTCCACCCTTTTTCTGTCCGCATTTTTCTGTCCGCTCAGATCTTAAAAACTACTGAGGCTAGAGGGCTGCAAATTGGTATGTTGATCATCCACCCTTCAATTGTCAAATATACCAAATTGCAACCCTCTAGCCTCAGTAGGTTTTACTTTATTTAAGGTTAAATTTTGCCATGATCGTGCGTTTGGCAACGCTAAAGGACAGGCCACCACTGGTCGTGGCTGAGTTTCATGGGCCGCGACTCATACAGCATTATACGCTTTCCAGAAAACTCTATTGCGCCGAGGAAACTTCGGCGCATTTTTTAATTGTTTAAGACCCAAACACTGCAACTATATTCCGCTTGGTTGTGGAGATGGAATCAGGTTACCTGTATAAAATGTCTTATTTGGGAATGGCTACCATTTTGAGAAGTCACAGACAAAGCGCAAAGTTCCTTCTCATCACGAATAAAGACCAGCCGATGCTCTATGCACAGCCCTCGATCCTTCCGTTACTTAACTGTCTGGCAATAAATTAAGATTCGGCAAATGCTGAATATGAAATAAAAGATTAGACACTCCGTTTTCCTCAACTTTCCATACAACCCCATAATTTATTCAGCATTAATTTAAATATCAGAAAACTATGTCAGCCAATAAATTGCAATCTTCTTCCCAGCTAAACCTTGTCGAGGTGGCTAATTTTAATGAGTCTTCTCCTGCTGTTTCTGTCATGAAAGGCTCATTTCGTCTCTGGTTTTGGCAGAGGTTTTGCGGAAGGATGCTGTGACGAAAAAGTGATTGTATGGACAAAGTGGGCTGTATGCTTAATGTTGTTACTTTCTTACGAGAAGCCTACTCACGGGTTGATTTTCAGACCTTAGAGGACTCGATATATGTTACCTGTTTCTGTAAGTTACTTGCGTAACTGTAAAGTATGAACACAATACAAAGCTTATCAGATCAAATTATATTCACCATCCACTAAAATGGGATCACAGGAAAATGAAACAAAATGGAGGGATACTGAAACGCATTTGTTTAATTAAACTTAAAATTGATTTAATAAATAAAAGTTAAACAAATCAAATGGGTAATTACATGAGATAAATGAAAATGAATCACTCAAAAAGGGGTTACAGTTCAAAGACACTCAAACGAACCACAGTTACAAGGTTCAAAGAATAAGGGTAATCGCCCTTTCTAAAGCACACACATAGTCACAACATTACACCAGATAACAGATCAACGCCAAAAAGGAGCTAAGAAGCTGTTCGTTCTGTGCTGCATTCGGGTTTAATTGGGGAAAGGAAACGACAATTAACTCAAATACAGAACTGACTTACAAAGTTCACTTTAGCATAAAAAAACTTTAAGATCATTCTCAAGTTCGTTATCAAAAATAAATTTAAGACATAATATTCAGGAATTTCAAAATATTGTTAAATGTGGTGAATTAACTGGTGGTGTGTGACATTACAATTTTGGTGATGTTATGCCCATACAGCACACGCAATTACGCAAATACGTTCTCAAATATGATGCCGGAAAGTGGCAAAGTGACATTCGTCGGGCATCACTCAACTCTCTGATGCAGACGTAAGCATCTTTTCATAAACATACCGCGAACTCCTCTCCAGCTCTTCCTTATATCGTCTTCACTAGTTAATACAGAAATGATTTAACCAGTATCATAGGAAAATCAAACAACGTAAGAGTGCCTTTCTCGAATAGATGTGGTTCCTTTACCCTTATTATCATGCAATAGAGACGTACATTTTTATACAAAACTCATAAACATGCATATATATTTGTATTTCACACAAATAACAGATACAAATAAACACAGTTCTCGTCTGTCGTTTACCTGACAGAAGGCAATTCTCAATAAATCCAATCATCATTCTCTTATGACAACAAGCGATACTAACAACTCAACAGTAAGACATAAATCATATGAAACTATACTAATACACAAAAATATTATACAAAGATTGTTGCACAGGAATTTCCCACAGATGTCCTTCCTTACCCAGTCCTCATTATTTATCCGGGCTTGAGACCGGCAATGAGCTGACTGGCTCCCCGCGGCTAAAGTAGCCAATACGTTGCATATAACGACGACAAAAGAAGGAACGGTCGTCACACCATTAAATCTCATAAAAATATTAATGTATTTCATCCCATTGTCTCTTTACATATGTGGCCATTACTAGTACTCGTATATCAAAACGTTAAAAGTCTTAGATCTGAAGTCATAAATCAAGGAAAACAGGGAAAACCTAATGCTGCAAAATCTGGAAACGTAACATGGACATGCCAGTAATCACAGTTGTGAAAACGCAACATTGAGGGCTCTGTCCAAGAGCCTACGAGACTTTGGTTCAGTATGCGCCATTGCCTCCATAAATACTGTGTCCTTTAACAAATTCACTATTACTTTTGAACCATAGACCAGGTATAAACGCTCCATTGCATACCTACAAGGAATAATATTCCAATTTATTGTAATATAATGAACCTAGGACATTTAAATGAAATTCTCTTCTCCCAAATGCCGTATGACAAATTGTAATAATGATTTTTTTTTTTTTTTGGAGACAAAGTGTACAAACAAGTGTTCATAGACTTATTCCCTTGGACAAAAGAAATTACTCAGAGAAACATATGGAGCAATGCAACATATGAAATTTCAATGTAACAAAAGCAATAATAACGACGAAATCATTTATGTACAGAATCGTATCAAAATTAATCATGAAAATGTACAGTACTGTGTAGTATCATATATAATAATAAAAGATATAATAATAAATGTACCGACACTGGGACATTGCCAGATGTTTGCTTCGCTTATCATGACACGCAACGCAATTCATGAAACCAGTTGATCACAACAATAGACCAAAGAAGAACTCTATAAGCAATATCACGTCCGCTACAATTCACGAATTTCCATGCTTTTCAGTAACCGTCTTTGACCTTTCATTTATCCTCAAAGAATTTTATAACCTTCATTAATGAATATAATGAGTTCTCTATTCTTGTATTGTTTTTAATTCTTTCAAAACGTTGGTGGGTTTCAATCTACAACACCCTCCTGGCGAAGCTAGATTTTATCTGTGATATGTAAATTTTTCTGACTGAAGACATTTATAACCACTGATATGTAAGACTGAATGCAAAGCTAACTGCAGCTTTAAGAGAAATCCGGTTTAATCCAAATTTACCTAAATGAGACCAACAAGAGAGCGAGAATTAATGTATATTTCTTTATATTCTATCAGTGGATATTTCTGCATTATATTTACAGTAATTCAATGTTCACAGTTTCCATTTTAGATCTTCAAACACAAGCAGGCTAAAGGTATTGAATCAAAGAAAATGTTACGTAATTGTTGCTGACGTGAATATGGACATGGTCATGATTACTATTTTTGTGTCCGTAATGACAGTGTACGGACATTTTTATTACACATTCCAAAACACAACGGTTTAACAGCAATTTTAAACATCATTGACATTGTCCCGGGCATTATAAAAATATAGAGATGATTTACACTGATTACTGCATACAGGAGGAAATGGGTAGTTTTTGTATCTGCAAATACCTTATGCAGTTTATTACATCATCTTATATGAGGGATTGTAATCTCTCTCTCTCTCTCTCTCTCTCTCTCTCTCTCTCTCACTCACACACACACACACACACACACACACACACACACACACACACACACACACATATACATATATATATATATATATATATATATATATATATATATATATATATATATATATATATATATATATATATCACAGTGAAAGTGAACATTAACCTGTCTCTGTGTTATTGCTTGATGTTATTGAATGCTACTTTGTTATGGGAAAAGTTAAAAGGTGAAAATTAAAATAACGTAATCAGTTGACGGAGGGAAATGACTGTTCTTTAATTGTTATTGTAGAATCATGTTGCTTTACAATATATATGTTTTCCTGTATTTAATTCATTAGTCGATGGTATGTAATTAAGTGAGCGTCTGAGTGAATGGTTGTGCTTGCTTAGAATAACTTTAATATTCCTTAATATTCTTGTATTTTTTATGTGCTAGTGATCTTGTCATAAAAGAATTGTCCTGGATTTTCCCCTTTGTTATCGATGTAAGAGAATTCTATTTTTACTTCGTATGGGGAGATTCAATATCTGTTTCAGCTTTTTGTGGATTCTGTTTGCAAAGGTTTTAATTCCGAACCATTATCACTTTTCGTCTTTTATTTATCTTATACTTCTAGTTTAGTTTATAATTTCATTTTTATTTGTTTTTGTTTTCATTTTGACTTTTAGATAAGTTGTAAAACATCGAATCTTACTAGTATTGTGAAGCTCTTGGTATCTGTCAGTTCTGGCTCAGCCTGCTATTATACAGTATTAAAATAAATAATCTTGTGCCTAATACTACTGCACGTATTGCTTAATTTCTCTCAGTTCAAAAGTGTGAAGTGGCTGAGTCCAAAGAAATATGAAATCTATCTCTGTGGACATCCCCTGAATTCACTTGAGAGAGAGAGAGAGAGAGAGAGAGAGAGAGAGAGAGAGAGAGAGAGAGAGAGAGAGAGAGAGAGAGAGAGGGGGGGGGAGAGAACGAACAAATTAAACAGGTGTTATAGTTCTTGAAACCATTGTGGAGCTGATATCGGGCAAAATAAACTTATTTTCTCTAAAAGTGAAAAAAGTTATGTTGACACGAGAGTCAACAGGAGGTGCAACCTAAACACTTTTGTGTAAGGCTAAGATTCGCATAAGAGATAACCTCTTTTTCCTATATTCTCCACCTTAAGATCTAGACCTATAACAGCTGCAGCACCAGACCAGAACAACGCACTACATTAAAATAATTTTACTTCTTTGTGTAAAGTACACTACACACACACACACAACACACACACACACACACACACACACACACACACACACACACACACACACACACACACACACACACACACACACACATATATATATATATATATATATATATATATATATATATATATATATATATATATATATATATATATATATATATATATATATATATATATATATATATATTATATAATGGTAGTTTGTGTAGAGGGTTCAGGCATGCTGCTGATAGGCCTTTTGTACGCATTTTAAACATCATATGCTGTGAAACTTTTCTGTATGGAGTGTTCAACAATTTAAATCTATTCACGGTCCTTGACATTTATTTCTTCCCTTTACCTGAAATAGCATATAGGGAAAATGGGTTGGTTTGTAAAGATTGATACGATGAGAATGAGAAACATTACTTTGTCTTCAGCAGCCGAATTTTCGTGAGCCCAAATGTCACCTGTGCCTCTGTTGGTGTTGTTGTTATCCTTCCGCATCTGGAGGCCGCAGTAGTAATCGAGGGGACCCGTCACTCGTTGTCAGTGTGCTAACCAGGATCGTAGAGAATAACCTTTATGGAAGTTACAGATTTAAGTTTATAACGTCACCGTAAGGAAAGTGAGCCGAAAATGGAGCCCATTATGGTATTATCACTCTTGTCGATAGCAATGTTAGGTGGATGCTACATTGCTGGATCTATTCCACTTGTGATGACGATGTCAGAGGCAAGTCCATTAATATTAATGTTCGAGTACCGCACGTGACAATCCATGTCATTAATTATGCATAATTATCAGCGACATATTTCATACAGACATAGACCTAGGTTAGGCTAGTAGCCAGTTTTCATTCATTCAAATTGTTCTCATCTCCAATGATGCATGTACGTACCATAAGGTAGTCAGTCTTCCATATTTAGCTTTTCTGAACTTTTGTCTTAGCGTGTACCCTTCGTTGCCCCAGGGCTGTACAGGCGAATTATTAGGAAATTGAAACTGGGTGCATGGCGAGCCACCCAAAGAAAGTCTGGTAACAGTAAGCCTAAATCATCACCATCAACCAGGCTAAACTTTACTTTGTTACTTTCTTTGTGGGGTTAGTAGAGTAAAGGGTAAAATTTTACTCTATTTGCGCGGCCTGATTCCCGCCAATCGTCGACCAGGACAGGTTCGTCATACATAAATAGACATAACCTTTCCTGTAATAGCCTACCAGGTCTTGACCGAACCAGATCTTACCTACCTAACCTAACTTAGGCAACATGCCCTGACCTGGCTGAGCTGCTTTCCCCTCCTGCCCCAAAAAAAAAGGCAGTAACCTGCCCTGGTCAGCGACTGGTGGGAATCAGGCCACGCAACTAGAGTAAAGTTTTACGGAGAAAAGTTTTCTTTACTCTCTTCCATCCCGTGCGTTTCTGAACCCGTAACTTATTATTAAGCAGAGCACTGAAGGCACAGTTTCCTCTGAATTGTCTTGGTTTTCCAAATAATATGCTTCCTATGGAGTTTCTTCTGTTGGCAAACTTAAGCACAGGGCCCTACCTTCTTGGTTTCTCAGTACCATAGGGAAAAAGAGTTTTGTTTAACTTTTCATCCTATGCTTGCAAGGCAATGGGTATTGTGTTCTTTCTCATGGTGGCTACTCACCCCCTTTTGCCTGGGACTACCCCCACCTAAGGGGTAATTCTCTGTATATGCAAGACATAGAGTTTGTATCCCTGTAGGAACAAATTACAAGTTTAAAATAATTTTGATTTTCCTAGACATACAAACTGAAGCCTTTCTTATAGGTTTAACCCATATGAACGGGTGTGGATAATCCACCTTCTCTCCCCGTGTCTCCACCAGGTTACCCTCCTTGTTATTCAAATCTGTGGCTGTTCCAGTGAGCCTTAAAGGTTACTCCTTACATGAAAGGCTTTGGTTTGTATACCAGGAAAAAATACAAATTATTTTTAAAAATTTTTAATTTCTCTGCTCACATCTGCCCTGTGCTCTTTCTGCCTGAGCTCCCATTGGGCCTAGCTTTTAGTAAACCTCTTATTTCAGTGATTTCTTAGGTCTTCCCTACGCTACAGGATTTCTTCTTCCTACTTCATATCTTGCCTTGGCAAGTGCTTTCATTACATAGTGTCCCACGATCCCTTCTTATCACATGTGCAAACCATCTCAGTCTTTGAGATCTCAGTCAGTTCTCCAGGCTTTGGACATCTCTCTTTACCACCTCACATCTTTAGTGCTATCTTCCACCATAGTCTGACCATGAATCTTAAAATTTTAAACTACAGGCACACACCTTTTAAAATCTTCCTTTCTGTTGCACATAGTAGGATAGGCTCTGTGTTTTAGGTTATTGTTTTAGAATTTGGGTGGACTTTGACATAAGAATTTGACTTGACAGTAGAATTTTTAATAGGCTAGTAATGGCTAGAATGATTGCTGGAGACACCCAATAACTTTGTTGCACATTTTGGTAGGGATTAAGCACTGATCAAAATGTAAGACCAAATAAAAGATCACTGTGGAGGATCGCTTGCCCATTATATCTTCAACTGAACTTTAAATATGGACCAGCCATTTCTTCACTAAAACGATTATTTTCTTGTATATAAAACTATATAAATAAAGACTGTGCATAGATGCCATAATTTAATGTCGAGCATGATGGTCCAAAATTAATTATTTCATAAGATATTTAATGTTTTTTGTGACATCTGTTGAAATTCGTGTAACAATATGTAGTGTTTTTGTTCTAGATGAAGCACTACCTTTGATATTTACGTACAAATTGTGTGAAATAAGCACAAGTACAAAGTCAAATTAAAAAGAATTGTTTGGTCTCAAGCAGTCCTTCCCTTCATTTTATATCCTTGAGCCTAGAATGAGGGAGGACTTGGCTTGGTGGCTGGATGATGGGGACCTCCTAGTGGGAGTTTGTCTAAACTTCCCTCCCTTGGAGATGCTACTGTTCTTAGATGCATTAAGAAGAGGTGGGGTGCACACCTGGGTTATCTCTGTGCTTCATGTGTGTGGACAGAGAATGACCCTCATCAGTATGTCAGTATCTCAGGAATATTTGCAGCACTGGTAGCTGCAATACTTCAAGATAGTGTGATGGTCAAGCAATGAGCAGCAACACAGCTGTAGTGATGCATGTCAAAAAGGTGGAGGATGGTCTCCTTCACTTCTGCCAGTTGGCGATGCAGATGCTCAGTAGGTGCATCACAGCATTGAGCTTTTATCTTGGGACTTTCTCTTTGGATGGAATGTTTTGGCAGACCAACTCAGCTACCAGGAGTGATTGGTCCTGTAATTCTTGCAAGGGGAAGATTTTGTAGCTTCACGGAACACCTGTGATTAACTTTTTGTCAGAAAGCTTTCCCATTCCAGACTCCTCGGCAGCTTTGGGAAATGTTTTCCATGAGACCTTGGACAATCTGAATATCATTGTTTCTTTCTATCAGTCTGAGGCCCTGAGTGGTTAGCTGAATGTTTGCTACTCTGAGTTGTAGATAATCCTTGTGCCTCCTCATTGGCCCCATGCCAGCTGGTATCCTGATCAGGGTCTTCTGGTTGAGGTGCCCAAAGGTTTGTCTGGCCCACTATTTGCTATTACTCACATTTTGATGTAGCATCAGTTCTGTGCTGGAGAGTGGGCATGTTCTCCAATTAGTGTCATAGACAGAATCTCTCTGGTTAAAGCTACTTTTCAGCAGACCACAGACTTCTTCATTCACCTTGGTCAAGACTAAGCTTCTCTCACCCCTTTCAGTGAAGCTTATTCTTCTGCCTTTAGCCAGGTCTTCCAATTGAAGAATGTGGACCTTCCTTGGTGATTTGTCCATGCTCATAAGAGCTTTTAACTGTTTTTATCCAACTTGGGAGTTTTATCCTCTGGAGTAGGATGCAAATCTCATCCTTTGAAGCCTAACTCAAGCACAGTAGAGGCCTTGGATTGAGTCTCACCCTCAAGACTGCTAAAATAAACCTCATCAGAGCTTGTTGACAAGTTACTTGGTCATTCATATCTTGTTTGGTACTCAGAGGGCTGGGGATTACTGGAGCTTTTATGAGCCTGGGTCTCTTTGTAGTATGACACAAGAAGGAAATGTTCAAGAATACCTCTTCTTTCTGGCTTCATGGAACAATCAAGTATAGATGGGGTTCATCTTGTTAGGTGGACAGTCGTCCAGTCCAGGCAAGAGATCATGAAAATAATGATATTGGACGATCCTCAGCCATTCGGAGAGTTTTTGGTTTCACAGGTAATGAGGGTAGGTGTCTGGTGGCATTAGACCACTTTCACTTCATTTTTCCCAGAGACGTAGCCTACAAGTTCTTGACACCTCCTTAGGTCCTGTGGTGTCTGCTCAACGGGTTATTTACTCCCAAGCTCCTATCACCTAAGACTATAATAATACTGGAGGTGACCTAAGGTCTCTCTTCTCTGACTAATCTCTGGAGGTGATCATCTCTCTCTCTCTCTCTCTCTCTCTCTCTCTCTCTCTCTCTCTCTCTCTCTCTCTCAGAATTGTACCAAGATTATCACTTGGTTCATACAAGGAATTTTATATAAGTAACTTACCAAGTAATTACATAGCTATTGGTTCCCTGACCTATGGCAGCTTAAAAATTCAAAATTTGCATGGCGGCGCTACTATCGTTAGTGTGTAGGTGGCAAGGTCCCACCCACTATCCGGGGCTCAAAGGAACAACTTAGCAGAGAGCTCAGTTCGTTTTCTGCCGGCTTCTGGTCAACATTGGTAGTTTTACGCAGCTGCTGCTTTGCTTTTGGCTAGTTATTTGCCCTATCTTGGTGAAGTATTCAGGATTTGTTGCTCTGTGGCTTTCAGTCATTGTTCGCTTCTGTTCTGAGGGTTGTAGAACTAGGTTAACCAAGGTTTCATACGATTCTCATGCAAAATGCACTAAATGTAGTGGGAAGAATGTAGTAAAGATAATACTTGCATAGAGTGTCAGGATTGGGAGGATAAGAAATGGAAAACCTTGAAATCTCATCTAGAAAAATTAGAAAGAGATAGGAAGAGGAAAGCAGCCATTAAGGCTGAGAATAGGGCCAATGCAGGTTCTATTCCTTTGGATAATGTAGGGGATGATAGAACTACTACTACTCCAATTCCTCCTGCTTCTCCTATCCCAAGCCCTCTTATTTTACCATCTACTCATGTTCCAGGTTCCCATGATTCCACGCTTAGTGCCATTGCCAGCCTTGAATCAAGGTTCGATCAGAAGTTTAGTGTACAGTATTATGTAATACAATTATGGAAATGGGATTGGCTATTAGAGCCCTAATGGAAAAAAAAATGTGAGTAATGAAAGTGCAGTAAGAAGTGAGGGTGCTGTGAATATTGAGGAGGTGGCTGTCCGTCCCACCAGTGCTCCTAGATGAAGGTCACTGTCCCGCTCCCCCACACCGGGAGAAGACATACTGAAGGTCCAAGGAGGCTGTCGAGCCTGTCTTTCGCTCCCAGGCTTCGACTAAACGCCATTGGAAAGGCATTCCAGTGCATCAGCTTTCTTCAGATTCGGAAACTTCTAGTCTGCGCATGAAGCTCCCATATTGCTACTCTGTTTCTTCGCACCCGCTCAA
The DNA here is from genome assembly GCF_040412425.1 of Macrobrachium rosenbergii. Taxonomy (NCBI): domain Eukaryota; kingdom Metazoa; phylum Arthropoda; class Malacostraca; order Decapoda; family Palaemonidae; genus Macrobrachium; species Macrobrachium rosenbergii. The sequence continues at coordinate 65,700,994 of NC_089795.1, forward strand.
GAGATGGGATCTTGGTGACACCTCTCCCTGGCTGTCAAGAGGTACAGGGAGGCTAGCCCACAACCTTCTTGCAGTTTTCAAGTCCAGCCTGATTCTCCTGCTCATCATCTTCATTCGTTGAGAGACAGTCCTGAGCACTATAAGCGTTCTAAGCACCCGACTTCTTCATAGTGCCTGGCGTCCACCGACTCATGCCAGACTTCCACTGATGAGCGCCTGGCGCCCACCGTCTTGTGCCATACTTCCGTTTTGGAGCACCCGGCACCAACTCCCAACTTCCAACACCAACAGCCGAACGCCCAGCCTCTGTTTCTGGGACCCATGCACCTTCTTCTGTTACTGTAATCCATCATCCTCATCGGTTCAAGAAGATTCTTTAGCTCCACTCAAGCGCCAATTGACTGAACTTATGGGTTTTTTGAAGAAATCCTCTTCAGCTCCAGAGTCCAAGGATAAACCGTTGTCTCCTATCTCTTAGGAGGAGGAAGAGGTTGTTCAGGATACGGTCCCCTCTTCTGCTTACTCGTCTCTTCTGCGTTTCCTCCTGGATAATTTTCCTGATTTCTTTGTGCCTGCTTCAAGCTTACTTCTCCAGCTTCTACCATCCTCATGTAAAAGCATTCATCAGAAGGTACCAGATTACCCAAGCTAGTTCTTTCCTCCTCCCTCGAAGAAGGCTCTCAAAGAAGTTCATATCTGGCTGGCTGCTAAGAGAGAACAGGGCAAAGCGACATTCGCTTTTCCGGCCAGCAAATTGTTAAAGATGAAGCACACTTTCTATGCCACCAGGGAAGCTCCTTCCTTGGGAGTTTTTGCCTCCTCCCAAGGGGACTTCTCCAGTCTGGTGGATTCGACTCATAGAACAGCCTTTTCTATGGCCAAAATAATGTTTTCCTCATCTGAACTGGATCACCTTATCAATCAAGAATATTTTTAAGGTGTTTGAGATTTTTAGTTTCCTCGATTGGGCCATTGGGACGCTAGCGAGGAAGATTGAAGACTGTCCTGATCTAGCTGAAGACTGCCTTCAATTGGCTGGGAGTTCTTTCGTGCTCAGATAGGGCAATTAGAGACGGCTCTTTAGAACTCACCTCCCTCTTTTCTATTGGCATCCTTAAAAAGAGGGAGCTCTGATGTTCTTTCACCTCGAAAGGAGTCTCGCCGACACAGAAGTCAGCTCTACTCTTCACTCTTTTAGGTAGGTCTCACCTCTTTCTACAAATCGTGGTGAAGGAGATTCTTTCAGACTTGCAGAATAAGTCTACCACTGACTTGTTGGCACGGTCCACTAGACGTCCGTGGGAGCCTATGCCTTCCTCATCAAGATCATTTTCCCCTCTACAGTCTCAGCCCTTTCATGGAGGGAAGGCTAAAACCCAGTCTAGACCTAGATCAAACTTGTGACCACCTACGAAGTCCATTAAGAGGTCTTTTTTCAAGACCAACCCCAAGAAGTGAGAAGTTAGTCCTCCATGCCCAAGTAGGACCCAGACGTCTACTTTATTGGAAGGAATGGGAGCACAAAGGAGCAGATCCTTGGGTGATCAAGGTTCTCAAGGAGGGTTACTCCATTCCTTTCGTAAAGATGCCTCCTTTAGTTACATCTCCAATCGCCTTGACAGCGTATTCAAAAGGTTCCATGAAGTTTTTGGCCCTCTCTCAGGAAGTCAAATCCCTTCTTTTCAAAGGAGCAGTGGAAGAAGTACTAGATTCCCACTCAGAAGGCTTTTACGATCGCCTTTTCGTGGTTCCAAAGGCCTCGAGGCTGGAGGCCCATTCTGGATGTCAGTGCCTTGAATGTGCTCCTACTGAAGAGAAAGTTTCATGTGGAGACCTTTCGCTCAGTCATGTCCTCAGTACAACAGGGGGACTGGATGGTCACCCTGGATATGCAGGATGCGTATTTTCACGTCCCTGTTCATCCAGACTCACGGAAATTTCTATGCTTCGTTTTTCAGGACAGAGTACTACAGTTCCAGGCCCTATGCTTCAGTTTGTTGATGGCCCCTCAAGTTTTCACACAAATCAAAGCAAAGGAACTGAGAGCAATTCACCTGGGCCTTCAGTCTTTCTCGGATTTGGTCTACAGCAAGAAGATAGTATTGCATGCGGACAACACCACTGCACTTTCTTACATTCGCAGACGGGGGCCACTCATTCCTTTCACTGTACGAGACGGCGAGGGATCTCCTTCTGTAGGCGGAGGAGAACCAAGTCACTCTTGACACCCGGCTCATTCAAGGGAGAGTGAAGGTTATTGTGAACAAATTAAGCGGCCTCAAACAGGTCCTTCCAACTGAATGGACCTTAGAACCATTAGTTTGCGACAATCTGTGAAAACTATGGGGCAAGCCCACAGTGGATCTTTTCGCAAGGTTGAGAAATCATCGTCTTCCACTGTTTTGCTCTCTGGTCCCGGATCCTTATGCATGGAGTACAAATGCCATGCTTTTGGACTGGACAGGATTAGATGTGTACGTCTTCCCTCCCTTCGGAATGATCAGTGAAGTAATCAACAATCTGTCAACGCATCAAAACCCCTCCATGACCCTAGTTGCTCCATTTTTGCCGAACAAGGAATGGTTTCCAGACCTGATTTGACTCCTGGTAGGTTACCCAAGACTCCTTCCACAAAAATGGTCACTGCTCACTACTCAGACAACCCCACTTTCTCAGATTCCACCAAGGGTTGTCCGCTCTGGCCCTGACAGGCTTCAAACTGTCAAGTGCCGCGTCAGAGCAAAAGGTTTTTTGAGACAGGCTGCAGAGGCAATTGTGAGATGCAGACAAGTGTCTTCTACAAAGTTCTACCAATCAAAATGGGCAGTCTTCAGAAGGTGGTGCAGCCGCTATAATGTCTCTTCTTCTGAGACATCTATAAGTCAAATAGCCAACTTTTTGATATTCCTAAAGTCTGTCGGGAAGCTATCGACCTCTACCATCAATGGGTATAGGTCGATGCTCAGCCCATTCTTTAAGCACAGAGAAATGGATCTGTCTTCTAATCAAGATATCAGCCACTTGATCAAATCCTTCGATATGTCTAAGAAAGAAAGTTCTTCCAGCATCTCTTGGAACTTAGACATTGTACTGAAATGGCTTTCAGGTCCTCAATTCGAACCTCTCCATTCTGTTTCCCTTAGGAATCTCACGAAGAAGGCTCTTTTTAGTGGCTCTCGCTACTGCCAAACGTATTAGTGAGTTAAAGCAATAGACAAGAGAATAGGTTTTGCTCAAGGGGATGCAGTCTGCTCTCTTTCTCTTGGTTTCCTCGCAAAGAACGAGGACCCTTATAAACCCTGGTCTAGATCCTTCGTCATCAAGAATCTTATGGATATCTTAGGACCTGAGGAAGAAGAAAGACTCCTCTGCCCAGTGAGGTGTCTCAGGTACTACCTTCATAGGACAGAAAAGATTAGAGGACCTTTGAACAACCTCTAGTGCTCTGTAAGAAACCCAGTTTGCCTGCTCCACAAAAATGCCATATCCTTTTTTTCTGGGAGAGTTAATATTAGAAGCACACTCACAGATCCAGGAAGAAACCTTTCCGTTAGTTAAGGTTAAGGCTCACGAAATTAGGGCAGTCGCAACTTCCCTCGTATTTAGACATAACTTGTCTCTTTCTACGATCTTACAGTTGATGTTCTGGAGATCCAAGTCTATATTCACCTCACACTACCTAAGGACATAGAGACCGTGTTTGAAAATTGTAACACTGTAGGATCTTTATCCGTGGCTGGCATGGTGCTGGGAGAGGAAGCATAGGGAACTCTGTTCCTTTGCTATCCACTCGCCTTGACTTAAGGTTTTGAGTTGATGGGAAGCCTGGGGGTACTTTGTACCTGGAGTACCCACCAGTTTCTTTTTTTATTTTGTAATGGTTGGGTTATGGTTTTAATTCTGTGGTGTAGGTGATAGTGTTGTTATTTTGCATTCTGGTCTTTGCCCAGGGCAAGGGCATCCTTTTAAAACTTTGTCAGCTTACGGTGTACTTCCTCTGCTGCAAAGTTCCCACTAATGCAGGGGCGACCTTTGGCAACACTGCCACGTCCACTACAAGTTGAGAGAAGCACCGACCAGAGGCAGTACCTACCTGCAGCAGCTCTATCAACAGGGAAGGAAACAACAAACATTTATTCAGTGTTAGCAACCTTTTTATTTCAAATTTATTACTTACTTCATGCTTTGGAGTAGAATATGTCCATGCTCTTTCCCAGCCTCCTAACAATGGGGAATCAGGTATGTAATTACTTGGTAAGTTAGTATGTAAAAATTACATTTTTATGATAAAATAAATTTTTATATATACTTAACAAGTAATTATATGATCGGAGCCCACCCTCCTCCCCTTGCATGGACATTAGAGCATGAAACGAATTGAGCTCTCTGCTAAGTTGTTCCTTTGAGTCCCAGATAGTGGACAAGTGCTAAGTTGTTCCTTTGAGTCCCGGATAGTGGGCAAATGCTAAGTTGTTCCTTTGAGTCCCAGATAGTGGGCAAGTGCTAAGTTGTTCCTTTGAGTCCCGGATAGTGGGCAAGTGCTAAGTTGTTCCTTTGAGTCCCGGATAGTGGGCGAGACCTTGTCACCTACACACTAACAATAGTAGCGCCGCCGCGCAAATTTTGAATCTGTAAGCTGCCATAGGTTAGGGAACCAATAGCTATGTAATTACTTGGTAAGTATTTTATCAAAAAATGTCATATTTACGTAAATATTTTACAACAAATGTGCTCAGAATTTGTTACTGATTTTATTTCTTATCTGTTATGATATTGTGTGAGATGTAAGTATAAGTTTACAATATAAAATAAAATAAATTATCAGGAAAAACATGTATAACTGGGTAAAATTTACCAGTGTTTTGTGAAAGAGGCCCCACACAGGGTTGTAAATAGTCACTTTCAACTTCCCGTGGAAGGTAGGGAAAATTTTTGTATAATTTTTTTTTACACCCTGTGCATTTGCATATCTTCTGCTTTCCATTGTTGTGGTTTTTTCTTAAATTGGCCAACCTTAAAGTTTGCCCAGTCTTGGGGGTTGCACGATATATAATTAGCCCGTCCCTTAAGGGTTAAATACTGTTGTATATTTTCTGCATTCTGGGGTGGGTTTTGTGGGTTATTCATTAAATAGCTAACGTTATTCAGTGCAAAAGGGGTGGTCAACCATTACTTGACAGTCAGTGTTGGTGCCCTCCTACTTTTTAATTTTTAATGACTACTGAGCAGGAAAAACCCATATGGTCAAATTTTAATGATAAACTCATTTTGAAAAACTTCTGTAACTTAGGAGTCCAATTTGTATAAAATTAACAGAGAAGCTTTATCTTAATTTTCTTAAAAATTTTGCCCACAATTGATATTTGTTATGCTTATATTATATGAATATCTCTTGGATTTTTGCCATTTTGTTGTTTCAGGACCGAATGGAAGTAATCACAGTTTTAGGGGCTGGATTACTTGTTGGAACATCCTTAACAGTCATCATACCTGAAGGTGTCAACACTTTATTTAACATCAGTCCAAGTCCTAAAGGTCAGTTTGTTTATAAGTGCAAACCAGTTTCCTTCTTGAAGGAAATATACTTGTAGATGCTAGTAATGGTTACGGTTGTGCAGGTCGAACATCACTAATCAGTTCAGCTCTAATTTCGTCTAGCATAATTTCAAATTTCCAGGGTCACCGCACCAACTTGTCACTACTGTTCGTTGGTGCTTTTGTGTGCATACGTACATACCCCTCACACGTGATTATGTTTATCTCTTGGGTTGTTAAAAAATTAGAAAATGCAGTAAAAATATAATTGAGAATAGCATGAAATATAAATAAGAAAATCATAGGCATGACTACATGAGACAAAACAAGCTGTAGAGAGTTCACCAACACCTTTGAATGAGTTTGTACATAAGAAAATAAGTAAAAATATTAATGAGAATAGAGTAAACCCCCCGTATTCGCGTTCTCATGATTCGTAGACTCACCTATTTGCGGATTTCTCTATGGAACTTATATACACATTATTCGTGGAAAATTCTCCCATTTGCGGCCTTTTTTACTGAGAAATATTCACTAATTATTGTATTTTCATATTATTTTCGTGACTAAATGCATTTTTTGTGATACAGCTATTAAAATACTCAGGTATAAGGATTTTTAGAGGGTTTTTTTTGTGTTTGAACTACCAAAATAGGCAGTTCTAAGTGTTTTTAGAGGGGTTTTAAGTATTCGAAGATTTTAGCAATTCGCATCCTCACAAATATTGGGGTTTTACTGTAGTGTAAAATATAAGGTAAAAAATCATAAGTGTAACAGCACGAACCAAAGCAAGCTGTAGCAAGTTCGTAGACGCCGGCGATTGAGGGTGTGTGTGCACGTATGTACCCTTTGCACACAATTGCTTTTCTCTTTTGGGTTGTAAAAATAAAAAATGAGAAAATGGTTGACCTGTATTGAAGAACACCAGTATAAAGCTAATTGATGTAACTGCTTACCAGAGGTAGTCTATACAGGGACAACGCTGTCTCGAAAGTTCTTTCCTGATCAGGATGTTGCTCCTCACCATGCTTCATTATGAAGAAATGGTAATTCAGAAGAATGTCATGGCTTGCTTATGTTTCTAATTGTGTTTTCTTCAGGCTCTGTTTTATGTGTGCAATTTCTTTAACAATAACAGAAGGGTGGGGCCTATTCTTTCACCTTATCCACTCATCCAATGTTAGTTTTAAAACATTTTCTACTTATCCAGGGAAAATTTTTGGAGTACTTTGTGTTATTCACATTCCTTTATGAAATATTTTTGTAATTTTTATCTACCTTAAAGTTTTAGTTATATGTTCATTGTTTACTCTGCAGTTTTGTTTTTAGGATGTGGTGATAAATTAGTAACACTAATTCACTTGTTGCTGAATTTGTCTTGTTATAGGGAAATTTTTCTATGGAAGTAAGCTAAAGTCAAGGTTTTATATAAGTAACTTACCCAGTAATTACTTAGCTAAGAGTTTCTACTCGAATAGCAGCTTAAATCTTGAAGTTTGTGGTAGCAATTCTTTTGTTTTGTGTAGGTGACAAGACCTCTTCCACTTTCGTGGTAAGAGAGAGGAACAACCAAGCCAATAGATCAATTTGTTTCTGCTGCTTGCATCGTCCACACAGTGTTGACTAAGCAGGTCAGTTTTGACAATTGTTTTTTCTTCCCATCCGTTGAAGTATTCTTTGTATGGTAGCCTTTTGGCATTGTTTTTCTTGATTGGATTTTTGTTACTTATTGTGACTTTTTAGCTAGTTAGTATGTCAGACACTAGCTCTTATAGTTTCCGAGTATTGCAGCAAAGGCTGCAATACCCAGTTAATGAAAATTACCTATGACTCTCATACCATGTGCACAAATTGCAGGGGGCAAGTTTGTACTATTGATTTGATGTGACGAATGCAGGGGTTGGGACGAATGTAAATGGAAGACTTTAACTTCTCATTTAAATAAATTAGAGAGAGATCGCAAGAGGAAGGCAGCCACTAAAGGCAGTGAGAAATTAGCTGGTCAGACACTCCTAAATCTAATGATGTAGTTATTTCTGCTGTATCATCTCCTGTTGTTCCTGTTTTCCCTGTATCAGTACATACTCCTAGACCTCCTGCTCCTGATTTTTTCACTTCTGAGCCTGAGCGCTTCGCCAGCATGAAAAATAAATTTGAACAGAGAATTAATATGGTGGTAGTTACAGTGGCCCAATTAGGGGCATCGATGCGTGTCCTTATGGATAAGTTCAATAGCAAAAGTGAAAGTGAAGTGTTAGTGGAGGAGGTGGCTGTTCATCCTGCTGATTCTCTTAGGCATTGGTCACTGCCATACTCCCCTGAACCAGGGAGGAGGCATACCGTTAGCCCAAGGGAGGTCAGTAGGGTCTGCCCATGAGCAGTCGCCCACCTGTTGCATCCTAGGTTGCATCAAGAGACAGCCGATAGAAAGGCGTCTTGGATGTGCATCAGTTCTTGTCTAATTCGGGAGATTCTTCGCCGTACCATAGGCGCCAATGGCATTTTCCCGACGAGACACATCCCTTGAAGAGGCGTTCTTCTTCCAAGGATCTAGCTCCTTGACTTCCCAGCAAAAGGTTGAGGGAGCCTCCTCTTGCGGTAAATGGGACAGCCCTGAACGTTTCTTCTCTACTGGATGCCAGGAATAAGTATTTAGTCACTCCTCTTTGTCTAAGAAGCGTCGTCTTTCTGACTCCAAGCGCCCCACTTCTAATGTACAGTAAACCCCCCGTATTCGCGGCGGATGTGTAATGCACCCCCCCCCGCAAATAGCTATAATCTGCAAATGCTTAAAACCCCTCTAAAAACACCTAGAACTGCCTATTTTGATAATTTAAACATAAGAAAAACCCTCTAAAAATGCTTATACCAGAGTATTTTAATAGTTTCATCACAAAAAGTGCATTTAGTGATGAAAATTATATGAAAATACAATAATTAGTGAATATTTCTCAGTGAAAAATACCGCGAATGGACGAATTTTCTGCGAATAATGGGTAGATACATTCCACAGAGAAATCCACGAATACATGAGTCCGCAAATCGTGAGAACACGAATACTGGGGGTTTACTGTACAACAAAGTTCTTTGTCTAAGCGCCTGGATTTGGCCGAGCACCCTGTACTTGATGAGTGTTTTTCATACAACAAGCGCAGAACGCCGTATATTACCTGAACACCTACCTTCAACTAAACACCCTGAATCAGCTAAGCTTCCTGAAGCTCCCGAGCGCCCTGTAACCCCGATTTCCCTGGCGCTTCTGCTCACTCTAGAGCTCCGACACCCTATAGTGCATCTTCTCCTCTGCCCACTGCCATTGCCTCGGGGGAACCAACCAGTATTTTCACATCGGCTTCTAAGCTTCAAGTGCCAGCTTCGTCCAGTTCAGCAACGAATTGTCAGTCTGCTTCAAGTTTGGATCCAGCTTTAGCTCCTCTTCAACACAAGTTGGATAACATTCTGCAATTTCTTCAAGGACCATCCACTGCTAAGGCACCTCCATCGGATGCTCCCTTGTCTCCGATTTCGTCTGAAGAAGAGGATTTTGATCAAGATTCTCCAACAACTCCTTACGCATCACTTCTGAAGTTTTTATTCCAGAATTTCTCAGATTTCTTCTCGCCTGTGACTCCTTCATCCCCGGCTTCGTCTCTCGTGATGAGTAGACAGCCTTCAGACACTGCTGGACTACCCAAGTTGGTTCTCTCGTCCTCATCCAAGAAGGCCCTCAGTGAAGTGGAGAACTGGCTTTCTGAGAAGAGGGAGCAGGGGAAAGTCTGCTTTAGTGTCCCTCTTTCAAGGCTTTCTAGGTCTCGCTACTTGCCTTGTGCTACTGGGGAAGCTCCTTCCCTGGGAGTGGCTTCCTCTTCCCAGGGGAACATCTCTGGCCTCATTGATGCAAGCGGTAGATCTGCGCTACAATCAGCGAAGGTCATCTTTTCGCTGCAAGAGATGGACCACCTCCTGAAAAGTCTTTTTAAGACTTGAAGTTTTAAGTTTCATGGACTGGTGTTTAGGTGCTCTCGCCAAGTAAGTTCAAGAGCCATTACTTCCGCCTGATTACTCTTCAGAACTTCTGGGCTTTCTCTCCTGCACTGACAAAGCAGTCAGAGACAGTTCGCAGGAGATTGCTTTGGGTTTTCTTTTCGTTTAAAGGTGTTACTTCGTCCCAAAAGTCAGCACTTTTATTTTCTCTGATGGACAAACATCATCTTTTCCCACAGACAGCTGTTAGTGAGATTGTTTCTGGCATGCATAAGAAGCCTAACCAGGATCTTCTGACACAGTCGACGAAGCGACAGAGAGATTGGTCCGCAGCACCCACCAGGACTACTTCTCCTCTGCTATCTAGGCCCTTTTGGAGGGCCAGGCAGAGATCTCAATCTAGGCCCAAGGGATCAATTAGGTTCATACCCCGAGCCATCAAGAAGTCATTGACTAAACCTTTAGCCCGCAAGTGAGACCTCAGTCCTCCATCCCTCAGTGGGTGTGAGGCTCCTTCTCTTCTGGGAGAGATGGAGTTCGAGAGGGGCAGACCAGTGGGTAGTCAGAGTACTCAAGGAGAGGCCTCCGTTGACCAACACTTCTGTCGCCTTGACAACTTACTCCGAAGGATCAGAGAGGTATTCGGCCCTCTCAGAGGAGGTTTCCTCTCTCATCAGCAAGAGGGCCATAGAATTATTCAGGAACTCCAAGTCGAAGGGGTTTTACAATCGACTCTTCGTAATGCCCAAGTCTTTGTGGGGTGAAGACCGGTGCTCGACTAGAGTGCTTTGATTGTCTTCATAGAGAAGTCAAAATTCAATATGGAGACAACACAATCGGTTCTTGCTTCCGTCTGTCAGGGGATTTGGATGATCTCATTAGACTTGCAGGACGCATATTTTCATATCCCTATTCATGAGGATTCAAGAAAATAGCTCAGGTTTGTCTTCTGGCACCAAGTTTATCAGTTTAGAGCTCTTTGTTTCGGCCTCTCGACTGCCACACAAGTTTTTACGAGGTACTCGCTCCCTTGGCGGGTTAGCCTCATCTAGCTGGGGTAAAGATCTTGCTTTATTTAGATAACTGGCTACTTCGCTCTCCCATGAAGGGTCAATGCATGGAGGACTTACAGAAGATGATTTGCATGACAAGATTTAGGACTTTTATTGAATCTTCGGAAATCTCAACTAATTCCCGCTCAGGGAATTCTCTATTTGGGGATTCTGATTGGCTCTCAGAATTTTCAGGCTTTTCTGTCCCCCAAGAGAGTGGAGGACTGTTTAAGGAAGGTGGTCCTGTTTCTCGCCCTTCATTCATGCACAGCAACTCAGTGGATGGGTCTTTTAGGCACACTGGCCTCATTGGAACAGTTTGTAAGACTGGGGAGACTGCACATGAGGCCACTACAATTTTACCTGAGAGCCTGCTGGGATCGGAAGGTACATCAAGATCTTTGCTCCTTTCGTATCACAGCAAAGATAAAGGAGGACCTGCGTTGGTGGAAGTCAGAAGAAAGATTGACGGAGGGGAAATCTCTTCTCCCAGTAAGCCCCGACGTAGACTTCTTCTCCCATGTGTTGTATCAGGTCCTCGAAGGAGAAGCAGCTTCACATCCACCTACGAGAATTGAAAGCGGTTCCCCTGGGTCTCAGTTATTTTGCAACAGAAGTCTGCAACAAGACAATCACAGTGCATGCAGACAACACCACAGCCTTGGCCTAAATAAGACATCAAGGGGGAACGCACTCATTCTCCCTGTGCGAGATAGCAAGAGATCTGTTGTGCTGGGCAGACCAGAACCAAACCCAATTAGTCACAAGGTTTATCCAAGGCAAATGCAATGTCCTGGCGGACAAACTAAGTCACCGGAATCAAGTCCTTCCGACGGAATGGACATTAGACGGTAGGGTTTACTCCAACCTTTGGAGATTATGGGGAAAACCGACCCTAGATTTATTTGCAGCTTGCAACGTCTCAGAATCACCCTCTACCTCTGTTCTGCTCTCTGTTCCGGACCATCTCGCATGGGCAACAGATGCGATGATACAAGATTGGTTGAATCTGGACCTTTACGCTTTTCCATCCTTTGGAATGATAAGGGAAGTTCTCAAGAAGTTCCGCTCTCACAGCAATGTAAAGATGACTGGCGCCCCCCTTTTGGCCACAGAAGGAATGGGTCCCAGACCTTCTGGATCTCCTCATAGACTTTCCAAGGCTCCTCCCTGCTATTCCAAGTCTTCTCAGACAACTGCACTGCAGGACTTTCCACCAAGGCCTGTCCACTCTGGCCCTGACAGGCTTTCGACTGTCAGTAGACTTGTCTGAGCGAAAGGTTTTTCTCAGTCGGCAGCGGAGGCCATTACCAAATGTAGGCATGCCTTATCCAACAAGCTCTACCAGGCAAAGTGGAAGTTTTTTAAGACCTGGTGCAGAAGAAACTAAGTTTCATCTTCTCAGACGTTTATCCCTCAAATAGCGGATTTTCTTCTTGAGGTCTTCTCTAGGAAGGTCTTCTTCCACCATAAAAGGCTACACAATGCTCAGCTCTATTTTCCGTCACAGAGGCCTCGACATTTCTTCTAATCAGGATGTTTCAGACCTAATTAAGTCATTCAACACCACCAGATCTAGAAAGGAGGAGAGTTGCACTTGCATTCTTCCTCTCTGAGGGATTTAACTAAGAAGACTATTTTTCTAGTAGCGCTGGCCACTGCAAAGAGAGTAAGTGAAATTCAAGCAATCGACAGAAGGATCGGCTTTTCGAATGGAGACGAAGTCTGTTCTTTCCTATTAGGTTTTTTGGCGAAGAACAAGAACCCTTCATACCCTTGGCCTCGTTCTTTCACCATTAAGAGCCTATCTGATATTTTAGGCACAGAAGAGGAGGAAAGAGTGCTTTGCTCAATGAGAGCCCTCAGGTACTACCTGCATCGAACTGAGAAAATTAGAGAGCAGTTTTCTAATTTGTGGTGCTCAGTCAAAAATCCCTCTAGGCCTTTATCTAAGAATGCCATTTCCTTCTTTTTGAGGGATCTTATTATTGACTCTCACTCCCAAGTGGAGGAAAATGACTTGAAATTTATGAAAGTTAAAGCTCATGATATTAGGGCAGTCGCTATATCAGTAGCTTTCGAACACAGTCTTTCCTTATCCTCCATTCTTCAAGCAATGTATTAGAGAAGTAAGTCGGTGTTTGCAATGCACTATCTGCGGGATGTGGAAACTGTTTACGAAAACTGCAGTACCGTAGGAACAGTGTCTGTGGCTGGCATAGTGATGGGTGAGGAAGTGTAGGAAGTATCCCTTCCCATGTATTTAGCTCTTTGCCTTGTTCGTGGTGTCGAGTTCTGGGGAAGCCTGGAGGGTGCAAGAGTGGAGTGCCTACCAGTGTTTTAGTGTTGGGTAGTTGTCATGTTAATTTTTATGGTGTAGGTGATTCTATTGCTGGTTTTTTTTGGTACTGCTCCCTGGGCAGGGTCATTGTAGGGTCAATGATATGAACTTTGTTGACCTTCGGTATTCTCCTTCGTCACAAAGTTCCTGCTGTATGTTCTGTCGAACTTCGGAGCACTACTTCGCTGCAGAATATCCCACTTTAATAGAGACGACTCTGACTATACCATCATGTCTCTGGAGGTTGAGATGAGCGCCAACAGAGGCAATAATTATGTGCGCAGCTCTTTCACCAGGTCAGGAAACAACAAGCTTTGTCTCAATGTTAGCCTATTCTAGGTCATTAACTTTTCATATGTAGATTGTTATTTTACTGTCCACAATTCCCCACCACCTTTCAATGTGGAATCAGCTTGGGTAAGTTATTTATATAAAAATGATATTTTTATGGTAAAATAAAGTTTTATGCATACTTACCCAGTAATTACAGATGGAGCCCGCCCTCCTCCACTTTTTTTGCATAAACAAATTAATCTACTGGCTTAGTTGTTCCTCTCTCTTACCCCAAAAGTGGGTGGGGTCTTGTCACCTACACAAAACAAAAGCATCTCTACCGCGAATTTTGAAATTTAATCTGCCGTTCAAGTAGAAACTCTTAGCTAAGTAATTACTGGGTAAGTAATGTATATATAAAACTTTATTTTATCATAAAAATGCCATATCTGTTGTGCACTTATGCCAAGCAGTCATGATGGTCATTACTTGTTGGTAACAAAGAACCATACTGAATATTAATGGTACTGACCTGAGCATTCTCAGCATGGTTTTTGTACACTAACTAGGAGTAGTTTTAATGTGGATTAACAAATGTAACAACTACGGTTATGTTGGTCAATGAGTGTGACAAGGTAGAGAGACCATTTCATGTGTATGCCAACACAAGCAATGTGGATGTAGGTCTCTGCATTGTAGATTTGGAGCTGTTGTATTAAATCCAGAATACTCTTAATTAGCAGTATCCTATTTATGTCAGCATCAACCATCAAAGGATTTTTTAGTTAAATGTTAGTAGTATTTCTGTAGGTGGCATTACTGTATTATTATTATTAAAAGCCAGTCTGCAACCCTTGTGGAAAAGCAGAATGCTGCAAGCCGAAGTTCCCCAGCAGGGAAAACAGTCCAGTGTGAAAAAGATGTTGGGAAACAACGAATAAAATTTAAAAGAAAGGTAGCAAAGAAAAAGAAATAAAATAAATGAGTACAGTCAAATAAATATGTAAATAAATAATAATTTCTATGAAGTTAGATATAGGTCAGCCTGCTCATCAGAAAGGTGTTTATACCTTGTTTGAACTAAAGAAGTTCCAGTGATTCGTCTACATATTTCAGAATTTAGTCACAGAAGAAATACAGTTTCTAGAAAACTGTGTGGTGTTGAGCCTTTTAGAGTACTATATCAAACTGCAAGACCGTTGGAATTATCAGCATTTCTGGCGCTATTGTGCATTTACTAAGATTAGGGATAAGAAATTTCATAGAATTCAACAATTTAAGATGCGAGTCAGCTACTGAAGACCAAGCAGGTGCTCTAAACATGGCATAATAAAAGAGTAGTTTATCAGGATAGACAAGTCAGCAAAGGTCTTGAAGTAATATTTTCTCAGTGCAGTGCAGTGCAGTGCAAGAATTATGCCTGCTATATTTCTCAAAAGTGAATCTGCAATTAAGAGTGATACCTAGAACTTTAAATGGGTTACATGTAGTCAAGGAAACAGTCAATAAAAATGGTCTTGGTAGAGGATCTAATTTGTTAGACTTAGTAACAGTCATATCCATTAGGTTGTGTTAGGGTTGAAGTTCATTCCTCCTCCCCCCATAATTTACACCTATACATAAGGGGGCTCAGTAGCCCTAGGTCTATACTCAGGAGATGAGATCAGTGCAAGGAGTGTAGCATCATTTGAGTGAACAAGGAGCTTGTTTTCAAGGCCGAACCACAGATTATGTGCATAAAAAGTAATGGGATAAGAACTTGCCCAAGGAACACCAGTTTACGTCCTGTAGTCACTGGAGTGCAGTCTGTTACACTAGTTAAATACTCGGTAATACTACTAAGAATTGGTTCACTGACCTCCAAGTTTGAAAATAATTGTTGTAAAAATATCACACTCTGAAAAAGAACAAAGGTTGAAACCAATCACACAGACTTCAGAATCAGAATCTATGAAATTATGTATGACTCTGGAAATTGAGATATGAGTATCACAAGCAACCAGGCCTTTGCAAAAAACCAAACTGCAAACTAGGAAACTTGGCTATTTCATTTGCCGGCATTTAAAACACAAAAATTTTGGATAAGTTCAAGATACCTCTTGTTTTCCCAATCCCCATAGTCCCTCCCACGTAGATTATTTTGAAACTTCTTACCTTCAGTTTACAAATATTACTCACCTTCAGTTTTCAAATGTTACCATAAAGAAAAAGAAACCACAGAACAAGTAACCTTCAGTTTTCAAATGTTACTGTAAAGAAAAAGAAACCACAGAACAAGTATTTTTAGACATGTCGGGCAGTTTGCCCCTCACAAAATGTGCATTGCTCTGAATTATAGTAATTGTAATGCCCTTTGCCTAATGCAGTGATAACATCAACATAGTCTGTCTTCACTCTCTGGCAAGTGTTCTAATTTTATACTGTGAGGCTGACCTTAAGGATTTGTTATTAGAACCAAGTATTGTTGGTAGATAAAAAAGTTACACAGCTAGGTGGGAAGAGATCAGTGGCAGTGAATAAAAAGTAAGAGACAGAAAACAGTGCAGTGCACAGTACATTTCCAGCAGTACCTTCATATGGGAGATCAGGGATTGTGGGAGGGTGGGGGTTGATCTGTTTCATCATGCAGTATTTTACAATAACTTGCACCCCACTGGCTCTTGTTGGCCATTTAACCAAAGGGTTATGTAACCAGATTATGTAAAGCAACATTTATACCATACTTTAGTGGAGCACAATACAATAAATGGTAATATTGTGAAATTTTTTTATATTTAATGTAAATTATCTAGTTGATAAGAAGTAAATATGCACAATATTCTTAGTGTTGGATTTTTGCTGATTGTCTACAGTTCAGAATTTTTCTCTTCCTCTTCAGCAGCTGCATCTACATCTAGTGAAGGACATGGCCATGACCATGCCCATGGAGATGAAGAAAAAATGGAACCTCACAATTTAGTAGGACCGCCATTAGTTTTGGGTTTTCTTCTTATGCTTCTTATCGATCAGTGTTCTGGCGGACATCGTAAAGCAGGTAAAGTTGTTTTGTCAGTGCATTTTCGCAAGCATTTTATCAGCCAATGTTGAAGCAGAGACATTAATGAGTTGTGCATCAAAGAGCAGATGGAGGTATGAATTTCTGTATTATGTTCCCCATGAAGCTGCCAAAAGTTGTTGAAAACCAGCTTAGATGCATCAACCTTTATACTGTATGCTGGAAGGCAAGAGTTTGTCATGTTGTATGTGGGCTTCTAGATCCATGTGACAACATGTGCAAACAAAATCTTATAGCTTATCCAAGCATTTAGAAAAATTTTTATTCTCATCTCTTTTATGTCAGAATTTTTTACCTTGAGAAAATGGTAATGAAATGTATATTTAAACTTTCTCTAGCTATGAAAAGTAAAAAACTTTTTAATTTGAGGGGCTTCAATCTTGTATTATATTATATTTATGGTTTATGTAGTTGATTTACATTATTTATCAAAGTCCTGTTGATAATAGAAATATTTTAAATGACCATTGAAAATTTTTTATAAATATGTAAAAGCTGCAAAGCTAGAATTGTTAGTTGATGGAGTCACTTCCATTTTTTTTTGTGGTTACATAAAGAATAAATACAGTAAAAAAAAAATGCCTTTCAGCATATTTGTAATGGCAGTAGTGAAGTTCTGTGTTATTACTTTAAGTTATTTTGTGCTTTTCTTTTGATGACATTGCAGATGCTGAGAATGGGAGCAGTCGAGGGAGCAGATCATCACTCACTGCTACTCTTGGTCTTGTAGTTCATGCAGCAGGTAAGTTTAGTTCATGTGGTTGGTAAGTTAAGAATTGTGAATTTCATATAAGTAACTTATAAGTAACTTACCAAGTAATTACATAGTATAGTTTTAACTCATGCGGCAGCCTTTATTTAAAAAATTGTAGTAGCGCTTCAACAGTTTAGTGTAGGTGACACGCCCCGCCCACCAATGGGAGTACTGGAAACAACTTAGCAGAAAACCTCATTCTGTTTCTGCCGGCTCTTGAGGAACATCTGGGGTTTGCTGCAGCCTTTGTTTACTAATTTTCAGTTGTATGGCTGGATTTCGGTGAAGTTTTATCGCTTATTTGAGTAGCCTTCAAGTTTTCATAGCTTTCAGGATCATTTTTTCTAGTTCTTTGGTTATTATTATATCTGATTCAAGTTCACCTGTGTTTGCTATTGTAGCGATAGTTCCAAACCAGATTAATCAGTCTTCATATGATTCTCATACAATTTGCAGTAAATCTAGGGGGCAGGAATATAGTAGGGAGAAAACTTGTGCAAAATGTTATAGTTAGCAAGAGTAGAAGCTACTTAATCTCAGCTAGAGAAGTTAGAGAGTGACAGAAAGGAAGTGGACTCTAGAGCAGAGAAACGAGCTTCCCTTATCCTAGAATTCTACCCTAGCCTAAGTTAGAAGATAGCTCTGCTATTCCTTCCCCCCCCCCGCTTCCTGCCCTTTTTTCTCCTGCTTCTAGCCCTTCCATTTTTAATCCACCTACTCCAGCACCTGGCTCCCTTGCATCCAACCCTTGCCATTGCCAGTCTTGAGTCTAGGTTTAACAAGAAGTTAACCTAGGAAAGTAATACCTCGATCTTACACTATTCGAGTTGTACAAATTCACAGATACATGAACTTTTCATTGGAACCTAACTAATTGTCATACACAATTTTTTCACAGACACGTGACATTTGTGAATCCTCGAGAAACCCTGCAAAAGTGTTTGTTTACATTTTTGTGCAATTCATAAGTTTTCAAGCTTTGATATTTTATTTATTAAATTTAATTTTATTTATTTATATACTCATTTATTTTTAATTATTTGTATTTATTTATGTATTATTATGTATTTATTTTTATTTGTTTTATTTAATTATTTATTATTTACTTATTTTTATTTAATTACTTTTTTATTTATTTTTATTTGTTTTTTAATTTTATTTATTATTTTTTAATTTTTTTATTTTTAGTTTTTCTTATTTATTTGTATTTATTGATTTTTATCCATTTTCATTTATTTATTTTTGTTAATTTTATTTGTTTATCTTAATTTAATTTATTAGTTATTTTTATTTATTTTTCAGGGTATTATTGTTTTTACTTATTTCTTTTTATTCAATTTTATTTAATTTTTATTGTGCAAAGGCAGAGCTGTCAAGTATGTCAATCGTTGCCCACGGTGTGGCAAAGGATTTCTACATACTAACTCTCTCTCTCAGTCACTTTCTCTTTCTTTCTTTTTCCTTTTTTTCTTGATAAATTTTGAATTTCCATCTTTTGATATCTAACGTAAGAATAACTCTCTCTCTCTCTCTCTCTCTCTCTCTCTCTCTCTCTCTCTCTCTCTCTCTCTCTCTCTCTCTCTCGTGTGTTATTCTCTCTGTCTCCGTAATATTTGATAAATAATTTCACTCTTTTAAATAAGGACAACCCTTATCTCTCTCTCTCGTTCATAGTTAGCGCTCACACATTTTTACAACTTATTATTTCTCTGTATGTCTTTACCTGTGCAGTAGATAGGTTAAATTGATCTAATTTAACTGTACCGTCTACGAACTGTAAATGTGCTAGTGTGGCAAATACATTCTAAAACATAGAGACATAATAACTAAGAGTTGTATTAGTCCAAATAAAAAACACTGTTCATGAAAAAGCATTTCAGAACATAGAGAGACGTAGAATAAAGTTCTTAAAAGCGAGGTTGAGAAGACTCCCAAAAATAGATCGTTCAGAAGGGAGAGAGAGAAATTCTCTTCTAACTCTCTATTTTTATGTCAACCATTTGTTTCTTTTTTTAAGGGTAATGTATCAAGCTAACTTTTAAATGAAATTACTGTAACTTTAATGTCATTTAAAAGTTAGCTTAATACTTTGGGAGCATGATTAGGGTCATATTTAGTGTTTAAACTCTAGAAATAAGCATTTATTAGGATTTCTAGAGACTGTGCCAAACATGCGCGAAAATTTGCGTTGCGCGATGGGTTCTGGAACCTAACCTTGTGTAAGTTCGGGGTATGACTGTAGTGATACAGTACAGTGAAGTGGAGGAGGTGTCTACTCATCCCACTGATTCTCCTAGACAAAGGTCCCTGTCATACTTCTCTAAACTTGGGAGGAGTCATACTGGAGGTCCAAGGGAGGTCGGTGGGGTTTGCCCACAGGTAGTTGCTCCCTCAGTTGACCCTGTTGCGCGTTCCCAGATATTGGCAGATAGCCACTGGAAAGGCATTTTGATAGGAGAAAGTGTTGTGCAAGTGAAGGGGGTGGCTGCTCATCTCGCCAATTCTCCTAGACGAAGGTCCCTGTCATACTCCCCTAAACCTAGGAGGAGTCATAGCAGGGGTCCGAGGGAGGTCGTTGGGGTTTGCCCATGGGTAGTCGCCCCCTCAATCGAGCCTGTTGATCGATCCCAGGATCTGACAGACAGCCGTTGGAAAGGCGTCTCTGGATGTGCGTCGGTTGTTATCCAACTCTTAGGACTCCAGCCTGGACTTGGAAGCACCTGAAGCTCTTTCTAGATTCGTCTCATCCATTGAAGAGGCAAGCAGATGATGCTGGCCGCATTTCTCCGCTGCCCAATTAGTGGTTTAAGGAGCTGGGCACAGTACTCAGTCTTCCTGCAGCACATGGGACAGTCCTGATTATTTCTCTCCTGAGCATACTTCTTTTGGGTGCCAGTATTTGGCTCTAAACGCCCAACGTTCCTTTCCGAGTGCCCAGCGCCAGCTCCTGAATGCCCGGCGCCAACTCTACAGTATCATTCTCCTGCTTAGAGCACCAAGTGCCTGTTTCTGACCACAGTCTCACCTACCACGTCCTTCCTGATGAGGAGCCATCCAGATGACAGACCTAGGCTTCCTACATGGTGCTTTCCTCGTCTTCTAGGAAGGCACTCAAGGAG
Source organism: Macrobrachium rosenbergii (assembly GCF_040412425.1). Taxonomy (NCBI): domain Eukaryota; kingdom Metazoa; phylum Arthropoda; class Malacostraca; order Decapoda; family Palaemonidae; genus Macrobrachium; species Macrobrachium rosenbergii. The sequence continues at coordinate 65,721,107 of NC_089795.1, forward strand.
ATTGAAATTTGGTTTCTGCTAAGAGGAAGCAAGGTAAGACTTCCTTTGTTTTTCCTCCCTCACGCCTAATCCACAGGAGGTTTCTTTCCTACGCCACCGGGGAAGCTCCTTCTTCCCGAGGTTCAGCGTTTTCGTCACTGAAAATTATGTTTTTCGCCAGCAGAATTTGACCTCCTTGTCAAGACATTTTGGAGTTGTTTGAAGTTTTCAGTTTCTTGGATTGGATGGTGAGAGCCCTAGCCAAGAAGATTGAAGATTGCAATGGTTTATGGAGACTTTACCCCAGAAAGAAGATTGAAGATTGCAATGGTTTGTGGAGACTTCGCCTCAGACTGGCTAGGAGTCCTTTCTCATGCAGACAGACCGTCAGGGATGTCTCTCTTGAACTTGCGGCTCTTTTCTCTGATGGGCGTTTGGAAAGAAAGAGATGTTTTTTTGGTGCTCCTGTTCCACTGTAGGAGTCATTCAGACCCAGATGTAGGACCTTTAATGGAAGTCGACTTAGGATCTTCTGGCATATTCTTCCAAACACCCCAAGGATTCTTCTGCATTTGTTTCTAAGACAGTCTCTCCTATACAGCAACATGCCTTTCTATGAGTAAGCCCATTCTGGGACCCGCTCCAATGTCCGCTTCTCGACTGGAAAGTTTCCAGGACGTGGTCTCCAGAAGAACAGAACCTTCACATCAACATGAGAGAGCTGAAAGTTATTCACTTAGGTCTTCATTCCTTCTCGACCCTAGTTCACAAAAGACTATGGCAGTCCATTCAGATAATACCACAGCCCTAGCGTATATATGAAGCGAGATGGCTGTCTCTCTTTTTCTCTCTGCCAGACAGCAAGAGACCTTCTACTGTGGACAGATCAAATCGAATGAGTCTAATCACTCGATTTTTTCAGGGCAAAATAAATTCTGAAGGACGAGCTGAGGTGTCGAATAGTAGGTCCTTCCCACCAAGTGGACCTTGGATCTCTGGTCTTTCAGAATCTGAGATACTATTGGGCAGACCGACATTGGACCTGTTTGCCACCTCAAAGAACCATCGCCTTCCTCTTTTTGGTTCAGACCCTGAACCCTCTAGCATGGGCAACGACTCCATGCAGCAAGATTGGTCCCACTTGGAACAAGAACTATCAAGAGGAGCTCAAGTCCTTGCTCAAGAAATGAGGAAGAAGTCTTTCGTACACAAATGGGAGCCAGTCTTCTCGAGTTTTGGGAGAAGTGGAGCATCTGAGGGGCAGAACAGAGGATTGTCAAGGTTCCGAGGGAGGGTTTCTCCGTTATGTTCATGGAGAGCCTCTCCTTTGGTCCCTTCTCCCTTCATTTTGACAGCCTACTCAAGAGGCTCGGGAAAACATTTGGCCCTTTTCGGGGAGGCCTCCTGTCCCCTTCGAAAGAGAGTCTTAGAGGAAGTCAAGGACATCAACTCACAGGACTTGTACTACCGTCTGTTTGTGGTCCCCAATCATCAGGGTTGGAAGACCAGTCCTCAACGTAAGCACCCTCAATCTCTTCATCCAGCAGACAAAGTTCAGATGGAGATGAACCAGTCAGCCCTTTCATCCATTCCCCAGGGCGATTGGATGATAACCTTGGACATGCAGGACACATGCTTCCACTTTCCCTTCCATCCAGACTCCAAGAAGTATCTAAGGTTCGTCTTCCAGGACACTCAGGCGCCACACATCAGCGTCTAAACACCTGTCTCCTCTCGGAGTGACTGGTGCCACCTGAGCCCCTGGCGCTGTCCGAGCCCCCGGCACCAGCTAATCTCCACTTTCAGGATCTTTGCTTTGGCTTCTCTACAGCACCTCAAGTGTTCACTCGAGTCTTCGCTCCTCTAGCAAGTGACTTCATTTAATAGGCATTAACGTCAGTCTATATGTGGATGACTTACCTCTTCGATCCCCTTCGAAGGAAAGTGCATGAAGGTTTCTGCATCTCCTCTCTCTCAGGAACTGGGGAATTATCATCTACCTTCAGAAGTCCCAGTTGGCCCTGTCGCAAGAGTTCCTCTATTTGGGGATAAGTCTCAACTCTTGGACTCTTTTTGGGTTTTTCCGTTTGCTGAGAATTACAAGCTGCCTTCAGATGGTCCACAAGTTTCTACCCCATCGTCTTGCATGGCCCATTTGTGGATTAGCCTACTGGAGACTGTGTCGTCCCTCAAGACGTTCGTCAGGTTAGGCAACTTCTCATGAGAAGTTTTGCAGTTCTTCCTCTAGGCCAGCTGGGATAGGGAAACACAGCCAGACACCTATGCATTTCCCATAAACCCAGTAATCAAGTCGGACCTGCATGGTGGCAGTCTGAACGTAGACTTTCAGAAGGAAAGCCTTAAATCCTCTGAGCCCAGACTTAGACTTCTGTTCAGACTCCTCGGTCCTAGATTGAGGAGTCCTCTTGGGCTATGCCTTTCTGCCCTTCAACATGGTCAGGGAAGCGCTGAACAAGTCTTGGGCTCATTGCAATGTTATGATGTTTCTCATCGCCCTGTTCTGGCCCATGAAAGAATGGTTCCAGGACCTGCTACGGTTGTGGGTGGACTTTCCAAAACTTCTTCCCCTAAAAACCGTGTCTGCTCACTTTAAGAGATACCAAAGGGTTGTCCTTTCTTGTCCTGACAGGCTTCAGATTGTCCAGAAGCTTGTCAGAGCATAAGAGTTTTCAAGACGTGCTGCAGATTGGAGCCCTCCCTCCTCCCCTCTCGTGGACATAAGGAAAAAGTTAAGTACACCTTAGTTTACCAGACCACTGAGCTGATTAACAGCTCTCCTAGGGCTGGCCCGAAAGGCACAAACAGAATGAGGTTTCTGGTAAGTCATTTCCAGTACTTCCGTTGGTGGGCGGGTCTAGTCACCTACACTAAGCTATTGAAGTGCTACTGCAATTTTTAAAATAAAGGCTGCCAGGAGAGACACCATGCATGACTTTGTTTTTGAGATTGTCCCTCGTAGGGGGGTAGTGCCATTAGTGCACCTAATGCGGTGCACTGTAAGCATTACTTAAGGGTCTTTGCAGCGTCCCTCCGGCCCCTAGCTCAAATCTCTTTCATTCTTTTTACTCTACCTCCATTCCTATTCTCTTTCTCTTTCTTCCGTCTGACTTTCCACCCTCTCTGGCACCTTTCATATCTTCATACTGTCAATGTCTGTTTCAACGCTGAATGACCTCATAGGTCGCAGCACTTAGCCTTTGACCTAAATGCTGTATTCTATTCTCTTTGTTTTGAGATTGTCTGTCTGTTTTCAGCATTTCATCAGTTGCAGTGCTCTTAGAGGGAAGTGGTGGTATTGCTTTAGCAATACTTTTAGTATGCTTGTATTTTTTTTTTTTTTCAAGGCAGTGTTGAATAGCTATTTGTATGTGTTTGGCACCAAATGTTTAGTATTGTTCATTCTTTTATTCATTATAAGGTTTACTGCCTTACAACTCCATGTTGGTGCTGTCTCAGATATCTTTAGCTTAGAGCAGTGTTATTATTTGAAACTAGCAATGGTAGACAGGTGATTCTGAAATTGCCATGAAGTTAGAGGCTTGCAAACTATTGAAATGGATTTGTCAAGAAGTTGAAATGAATTTTAAGATTTTTACTGTAAATTTTATGATATTGATTGTGTCATGTTTTCACTGGTTATGGATTACAATTTTTTAGTTAACAAATTAACACAACTGAATATTTTTTACAGCTGATGGTATTGCTCTTGGTGCAGCAGCAGCATCTTCCCATACAGATGTTGAAATGATTGTATTTTTTGCAATTATGCTTCATAAGGTAAGATGATCATAACAAATTCTGTTTTATTTTATAGCTCATTTCTGCAGGGACATTTCATTATGTTTACATTACAGTATTCTCCCAGTTATTCCCATTTCAAAGTTGGCACTTCACATACACACTTTTCTCCTAATTGCCATCTTTGGTTTGCAGTCTTTCATAGTTTTATGTCTGTTCAACATCACCTTCAAAGAATACAGAATTACTAACACTGTTTTTATTAATCTTAAGCTTATTTTTCCAAACTTATAAGGCAAAAGAGAGAGAGAGAGAGAGAGAGAGAGAGAGAGAGAGAGAGAGAGAGAGATACATAATCATACCTGCATATGTATGCTTAAACTAAATCATAAAATTATTTTGAAAAATTAAATAATGGAAATTAAAAAGTGGAATTAAATGAAAAGAATGAATCCCCACTAATGTTTGTGAATATTTGAATGTAATTTTCGGTATGTTTTTTTGAAATGGGAATCAACATTAATTCAGGAGTGTAAATTAGTTTAAGGGTATTTAGGGTATTAATAAATTTATCATAATCTACAATTAGGTAGATATTTTTTATATTACTATTATCAATTTCTAAGTTCCAGTTTTGATTGTTAAGTTTATATTTTAGTAGAACAGTTATAAAATCTTGTTGGAGGCTATAGTCAGACTGCATTGTTTTAACACCACTAGATTTTAATCTTAAAATCTCACCTTTAACAAGTCATACTACTATATATTATTTTCATGAAGAGCAGTGTTATCAGTCTCATGTAGTAACTAATTAAAATAAACATATTTATCGTTTCTATTATGACTTCTTATTCTGTTAATTCTATTGATAACGTTAGTGTTAAAAATTCCTTGATGAATATAAGATTTATTAATAATTGAGGTCATAGAACTTTTATTAACCCCATTTCGTTAAATTGATATGGATAAGCAGTTTTTAGCGTTACAGTGTATGAATTTTCTACCTCCGGTCTGCTATTGTAATCATTAACAATAAGTACTGTACAGTATTAGGAATAATAGCAGAATATTTAAAGGCATGTCTTTTGAAGTGTTCATACTCATATTTGTTGCAATAGTTATTGCTATGGGAATTATTATTACATAGTTTCAAATGATTATTAATTCTTAAGTGTAGAGGGAAGCAGTCACCCATATACAGTGAACCCCCTGTATTCGTGGGGGATGTGTACCCCCCCCGCGAAAAGCTAAAATCCGCGAATACTTAAAACCCCTCTAAAAACACTTAGAACTGCCCATTTTGATAGTTTAAACACAAGAAAAACCTGTAAAAATGCTTATACCTGAGTATTTTAATAGTTTTATCACAAAAAGTGCATTTATTCATGAAAATTATATGAAAATACTGTAATTAGTAAATGTTTCTCAGTGAAAAATACCGCAAATGGGCAAATTTTTGCGCGAATAATGGCTAGATATGTTCCACAGAGAAACCTGCGGATACTTGAGTCCGCTGAATCATGAGAACGTGAATACGGGGTTTACTGTATATTTAATATCACATAAGCAACATTTAACCCTTTTGCTGTGCAGGACTGATCTGATAGTTCAGTAGTGAATATGGTGATGTTTATTACATTGTAGTTATAGACAAGCCTACCTTAGATAATTTTTTTTGCTTCAGGTTTTATCAGAGATGATCATGAATCAGGGAAATGACAGAAGAGGAAATAGATTTGTTAAGCACTAGAGGAGGTGTGATTAAACAAAGAAAACTTGATACAATTTGCAAATGGAAGACCATTGAAGATTCAGTTCATAAAAATCAGTGCTCTGAAACTTTTATTGGAGATAATAAAGTCACATTTTGTACAGAATGCCAAGTTTATTTTTGTTAATTTTTTTTTTTGTGAGGCTTTTCGGGATGAATTTTTGGCCAGGAGCATGCGTTCAAGGTTTGTAATAAAGATTTTCAAATTGAATAACATAAATGACATTACTTTACTCCATGCTTTGTGAGGTATCACACTGAAATGAATCACCAATAAACAGGTTGGGATGTTTCATGAAAAGTTACCACTTAACTTGATAAAAGGTAATGCCTAGGCTAGTCCTGGATTATTTAGCTCATGCTTAAGTGCACAGGCTTATATAAAAGGAAAAAAATTTTTACTAATATGTAGCCTCATTGTTAGGCTATTGATTTACTTTGCCCAGATATTGTTATTATCTGATCCTAGGGTCCTCGGTCTAAGCTAGGCCACTTAGGATACGTAATTCAAGGACATAGGCTACAGACAACATCCACTATTAATTTAGTCTGAATTATTCTCACTTACTGCCTAGATTATTTTAGACATCGTATAATCTGAAAGGATTTTCCATATTAATAATAAGTTGCGGAACGTTTTTTTTAGTTAAAACAATTAGAATTTTACGGAACTAGGTAGCAATCAACGCTTTACGAAACTAGGTAGGCTAGCGATCAACGAGCCAGGTTCCGACTTTAACGCACACATTATATAAATTCCAGAAGTTTAAAACTAAAACTTTAACTGGAAGTTAATATTGAGGACTTATCTTGCTATTTTTGATGTTTCCATAATCCCTGATACTAAAACGGAGAACGGAGAAAAGTCAAATTTTTTCGGAGCGCTGGTAATGACGTGAACCGTTTGCTTTAGACCAAACAGAGAGTAATGGCTCCTTGGTCTTTAAATGGCCCGGTTGTAAACAAGAGGGCGGATGCGCATGCGCAATAGTCACTTCTCTTTCTTGCAGGTTCTTTTGACATTGGAAAAACTGGGTTCAGCTTCGCTGAAGATAAGGGAAAGTGCCCTCTTATCTTTTAGTCCATTATATACTCCATCATGTGTTATAATGTTAATCATTATGACACAATACCTGGCCAAAAGACCAACTAGAAGAGAATTCTTTGATATTAGTTTGGTCCCCACGGAGTTCTGGTAGACCATGGAAGGTAACTCCTTGCGGATCTAAACAGTGACTACGCTATTAAAAAAAGCTACATAATTCAGTTTTGTATCTGAATAATTACATACATATCATTTGCGTATTTTATCTCTACTATAATAAAACATAATAACATGGTAGTACAGTGTAATATTATAACAGCAATGAAAATAACAAGGAATCGAAGTACAATTATAAAAGGGAGAAAATTAGTTGGTTACAAGATTAGCAGAACAATGATCTTGTCACTAGTGGTGAAAACAGGCTCACAGCAAAAGGATTAATCGGTACATTTTTATTAACATATCCAGTATGAGACATAGCTGGACATGTCTTACATCTCTTAGCTTTACACTTTTCCATCATGTAGGTAAATATTGGGTGGGGGGTACAGGAATTTATAAAAGTAGAAGTAACAGAATACTCAAAGGATACGTGTCAGACTAAATGAGGGGCGCGGCGTAACAAGGTGGCAAGCAACAGGCGTAACTGGTTTTTTTATTGTGAGCGAGCAGCTAAAGTACAGCACTATCCTGTACAGTCCCAAAAAAGGTTCAGAAAATCCAAAAGGAAATTTCGCCCTTAGCGAGTTCTCACTGCTACATCATAAGACTCGTCAAAAAAGGAGGCAAGCGGCAACCAGTGGAGGTGCGTGGGTGGGATGTAGGAGGATGTTTTTGTTTTATAATATTTTCATGGAAATTTTACTCAGATATGTTATAATAATAATTTTAGAGCATTATTAGGATAAATATTTTAGGTTGTTTTCACAAAAACATGCTTTAATTGCCGTATGAAAACATTTTCATTGTGTTCAAACACTTTACAATCTTACATTACCTCACTTTTGTGGTTGTGGCGCTAAATGACAAAACATACTATAATGATTTTTGCATATGTAATAGGCGAATAAATTTCCTTTAAAATGAATGATTCATAGAAATCGTTTGGCTGGTTTTTCTTTTATAAGATAGTTGGCAAACTTTAAATGATCATTTTTAAAAACTGGACCTTTTACACTGACTCAAATATAAGGCAAGCAATTGTACCTTAAGCTGATTAGTACAGTAGCAAAACTCAGAAAAAGAAGAAAAAGAGAAGAGATAAGAAGAACTAAAGTAATATGAACTATTGAAGTTAATAAGGATGAATAAACATGACAAGAATTAACTGGATTTAATGAGATTTAACTAGCATATATACATAGGCTAAAGCTTACATTAGTAATCAACACAAGATACCTTTACTGTGTAAGGAATAAGAGGAGTAAAAGAAGAACAAATAAAAACAGTAAAGAGCATCAAGAAACAAAATTTTTGAAGTGATCGTACCTCTCTGTTATGATAGCAGTTTTTCCTGCATCAGGTGGGAATTATACAGTATTTAAAAATGAGTTTTATCATAAAAATTTTTATATAGCTCTGAAAAATTATATACTGTATATGTAAAGAAATAAGAGTAGGAGGACTATTTATGCATATTTTTTTTTCTTTTTATAGCGTAGCCGCTGTACGTCCTTAAAGGAGTTGCACTCTCATGGTCTCCCCATGGCTCCATAAAACAGACCAACCAATTACAAAGAATTCTCTTATAGTTGGTCTAGGCCAGGGTAGTGCTGTTGGCACAGTGATAGCACATAAAGGACTTAGGACAGGAGTGCTCTATCTCCTGTCCTACAGCAACTGTCTTGGCTTTCTATGTCCCACTCGCACAGATGTGACAACAGCAAGCATGTCAGCCATCTTCCTCATTACACTCTGGTCTGTCCAAGAGTTCACAGATCTCCAGGTTATGCTCTGGAAATTTTTCAACTATGCATTTTTCGATCATCATAACACCACACAAGTTTTAAGACTCAGTGAAAAGTTTTAGTTCCTTAAAATTTTAACGGGTAGGCCTCTTGCAAGGTGAGAAGTTATGACTAGATTGCTAGGCTACTCTGCTATTTTTTCTTGTTTGACAAAGTAATAATTAGCATTAAGGCAATAATATTAGACAATTTTGTTATTGAAGCTCATTGTTCAAAGATGTTTATAACATTGACAGTGATTTGAAGTTACCAAAAGGGTAAATCATGTTAGCCTAATATCTTGTTTATGAAACATAAACGTGAACGTAGTTCCCATTTGTGCTTGACTAACGAGCCTTGGTGTTGACGAAAGACTAGTATTTTCTTTATTGTATTTTATAACCAAGCTAAATGGTTTTTGTGATACCGAAAGTTCCCCAGTTATCCTTAACACTGGGAATGTTTTCAAGTTTTGAAAGAAATACAGTACATTCTTGTGGATGTACTGCCAACAGGTATTACAAGCAGTCCCTGGTTAACGGCGATCCAGTTTTACGGCTCTTGTCTAGCGACGAAAATCGGCAATTTTCGGCACTGAAAATTGCCAATTTCCGCTTATCGGCACTGATAATTAGGTATTGGCACCAATACATACCTAACAGAGGTGCCGATAACTGAAAATTGGCACTTTTCAGCATCGATGTCGCGAAAATCGCTGAAAGTGCCGAAAATCGCTGATTTTCAGTTAGCAGCAATTTTCAGTTATCAGCACACCCTCAGAACAGACCCCCGCTGATAACCGGGGACTGCCTGTACACTGCCAGTAGTGACATCACAGTTATTGAGAAAATTGTTGTGATGCTTGTCCTTTCTTGAGGGAATACAGAAAGTACTTTTTGTAATGGTGAGCTTTGCCAAACAATTTAAAACATTAAAAATACTGATTTTACATATTTTGGTACAATAATTCCAATAACTATTGATTTTAATTATGTACCAACTAATGTAGCCTGTAGGCTACATAACTTTTACCTGGTGCTTGGGAATAGACCAAGTAATTAAGGTTATGAAATGTATAAAAATATACAGTATGGATATCCATTTAGTTCTTTGTTGTAAAATTTTCAGTAAGTTTTACAATGTTTATGCATTTGCTCTTTATCGCAGTCCAAATATCAACAATTCTGTACATATACATATGATTGTCTTTTGGAAAGGATTAGTATGGCTCAGTCACAGGATTTAAAAACTTTATTCATTATTTGTAGGGACTGTAATGCAAAGCACAGTAAGTGGCTAAATTCAGATTCTACAGATCAACATGGCTAGTCTGCTCTTGAGTTCTGTGTATCCTTTGATTTTGTCCAGCTATTGGAGGAACCCACGCACATTTCTGGCAATAGATTAGACCTCATGTTCACAGATGGTTAAGCTATTGTGAAGTTCAAGGTCTGTGAATATATAGGCACTTCTGATCATTGCACCATTGAGATGGACATATCTGTCAATCAGTACAGTATATTCCTAATGCCAACATTGGAAAAATGGTCTGGCTGAAATCCATAGCCAATTGGGATCGCATCATTGCAGCTTGTCAGGCACTTAATATTTCAGATGCTATGTTAGATTCTGATCTGAAGAAGTTAAATGAAATGCTGATGGCTATTTTAATAAGATATGTCCCTAGAAAGATAATTAAATTTAGGACAAATGACCAGCCATGGTTCGATTATACATGTAGACGAGCCTACCCTAACAAACAGACCAAATTCAATGCATGGAGACAAAATCATTCAAATGGAAATTACACCATTTTTGTTGAGTCTTGCCATGCTGCGAATAGAATTTACCATACAGCCGAGAGAAATTACAATAATTCCTTGAAGAGGAACTTGAAAATTTCTTAGCATCATCTGTGGTGGACCAAATTGGCATCATCTATCTATGGGTCAGGCTTGTCTTCCATTCCACCATTACTAACAGATGATGGTGGATTAGTTACTGGCCCTAGGGAAAGGCTAAACTGCTTCATTGAGCTTTTGAAGCTAAGCAATCAGCTGAAGATGTCCCTCTCCCTGATACTTGTCATCCTGAACCTATCCATACAAAATTTGCATTTTGGTCCAGGGATGTTAAGAAAATTATTGATAGTCTTGATAGCTGGGGTGGAGAAGATCTTAACCCTTAAACGCCTACTGGACGTATCATACGTCGACTAAAATTGTCTGTTGGGTGTCAAGTGGACGTACCGTACGTCGACTACAAAAAATTTCAACCTTCGGTAAACTTTGACTCGACCGAAATGGTCGAAAAACGCAATTGTAAGCTAAAACTCTTACATTCTAGTAATATTCAATCATGTACCTTCATTTTGCAACAAATTGGAAGTCTCTAGCACAATATTTCGATTTATGGTGAATTTTTGAAAAAAACTTTTTCCTTATGCCCGCGCGGTAACTCGGCTGAAAATTTCAGAAATTCTTTCGTCATTTTGTCGTAATTTTTGCACTGTTTTATATTAGCCATTACATAAAGTTTTATATATGAAAATGTGTGCAATTTCATGTAAAATACAGCAAAATACAACCCATGGTTGTAGCTTTTATCAGTTTGGAAATATTTTCATATAAATCACGATAACTGCCAAAATTTCAACCTTCGGTCAACTTTGACTCGACCGAAATGGTAAAAAAACGCAATTGTAAGCTAAAACTCTTACATTCTAGTAATATTCAATCATTTACCTTCATTTTGCAACAAATTGGAAGTCTCTAGCACAACATTTCGATTTATGGTTTGAATTTTTATATTAGAAAAAACTTGGTTGTAGCTTTATCAGTTTTGAAATATTTCCATATAAATCACCTGAAAATTCAACCTTTCGTCAACTGTTAAAAAAACGCAATTATAAGCTAAAACTGTTTTCAATCATGTACCTTCATTTTGTTTCTATATTTCGAGAATCGTTACATAAAACATTTTATATATGAAAATCGTTACATAAACTTTCATGTAGAATACAACAGAAAATAGCTCATGGTTGTAGCTTTATCAGTTTTGAAATATTTTCACATAAATCACGATAACTGCCAAAATTTCAACCTTCAGTCAACTTTAACTCGACCAAAATGGTCGAAAAACGCAATTGTAAGCTAAAAATATTACATTCTAGTAATATTCAATCATTTACCTTCATTTTGCAATAAATTGGAAGTCTCTAGCACAATATTTCGATTTATGGTGAATTTTTGAAAAAACATTTTCCTTATGTCTCGCGCCGATAACTCGGCCGAACATCTCAGAAATTCTTTCGTCACGTTGTCATAATATTTGCACTGTTTTATATTAGTCGTTACATAAAGTTTTATATATGAAAATGTACGCAATTTCATGTAAAATACAACAGAAAATAACTCGTGGTTGTAGCTTTTATCAGTTTTGAAATATTTTCATATAAATCACAATAAATAGAAAAAATTCTACTTTTGGTCAACTTTAACTTGACCGAAATGGTCGAAAACTGCAATTGTAAGCTAAAACACTTACAGTCTAGTAATATTCAATCAATTAGCTTCATTTTTCAACAAACGGGAAGTCTCTAGCACAATATTTTGATTTATGGTGAATTTTTGAAAAAAACATTTTTTTACGTCCGCACGTTACGAATTCATGCATCATTTTGTGATAATATTTTCTCTGTGTTGCTTTGATCGTTTTACAATTTGTTATATACCAAAATCATCGCAATTTAGTGTACAATACAAAGAAAAACAAAATAACCCGTTAGCTTTAACCGTTTTGCTCACAGCGCGATTTGTATAAAATTATATATGAAAAATTTTTTGCACTGTCATATGTTTCAATATTTATATATGATAATGATATTTTATTTCATTTCTGATGGTTGCATACTAAACTTCAGGCAATGACAAAAAAAGAGCCAAAAATGAACTCTTAATCTTAAAAACTAAGCGTACTGTGATTTTTTGAAAAAAACATTTTTTCCGCTTCGGTGCTAACTCCCGAACGCTGCCGGCATACGGGAGACGTTTTTGTAAATGGAGGCTCGGCGTTTAAGGGTTAATGGTTTCTTCCCTTTGTTTTTTAAAAAGGTTTCTAGTGTGTTGTCTCCCAAGATTAGTATATTCTATAGGTTTTTATATTGACGTAGTATCTTTGCGATGCATTCACTCTTAGTAATAACAGTGCATGTTCCAATCTCTGTTCTCCTGTGCTCTCCAAAGTTGCTGAAAAACTTATTTTTAGGCCACTATATAAGTATGTGGGATCTAAAGGATTGTCAGTTGATAGTCAATATGCATATAGGAAGCAGTTATTGTGAATTAATATTTTAATACATGATGATGCTCTTCTAGACTTGACATGCCATTTGCAAGGGAACCTTGATAAGGGTTTTGAGTGCAGACTAATTCAAATAGATTTTAGTGCTGCTTTCGATTTAGTAAATCACAAGGCACTTATTTATCATTCGAATGTTCGAGTGGGTGGATATGTTTTAGGATTACAGTACAGGTACTTCAAGATTTCTTACAGGTAGGCAGCAGTGAGTTGCTGTGGACTGGATCTTTAGTGAACCAAGACTTATTACATTAGGTCTGGAGTTCCACAGGGTAGTGTTCTTGGTCCTTTGTTATTTTTAGTGTATAGGCAGTCCCTGGTTATCGATGGGGTTCTGTTCCGACAGTGTGACGAAAAGGAAAATCGCTGATGACTGAAAATCGGCGATTTTCGGCTTATCAGCACAGATAACTGGGTATCGGTGCAGATAACCGGTATCGGTGCTGATAACTGGAGATTGGCACCTCTGTTAGGTATGTATCAGCATGGCAATACCCGATTATCGGTGCTTATAAGTGGAAATCGGCTATTTTCGGTGCTGAAAATTGCAGATTTTTGTCACTAGGCAAGCACTGTAAAACTGGATCGCCGATAAGTGAACCTGCTGATAACCAGGGACGGCCTGTACAAGTGATATGGTTGTTGGCCTGGAGAACATTATTCAGTATGTCGATGATACAACACGTGTAGTAAAGTCTCCACTTAAGAGAAATGAAGCCGCCCTCAGCCTCAGTCGAGACATGGACCAGATCAGTGAATGATGTAGGTGGGGTATGAGGCTGAACCCCAATAAAACGAAAACACTATTGATTAGCAGATCTCATACAGATTTCCCACCCCATCCTCTCCTTCAGGTGGATGGAACTTTGCTGAATGATCTGAAGCTTTAGCTATTCCAGGTGTAACTTTTGACTCGCAACTAACTTTTGAGTAACATCTATTGAAAGTTTCAGCAAATGCCACACGAAAGTTTGGTATTGTTCGTAAGACCTCATATATTTGTAACAGAGATAAAATCAGTGCAGCCTGTTTTAGGTTATTTGTGCTTCCTTTTCTAGAATACTGTTCTCTGGTGTGGATGTCTGCTTCTGCCAGAGGTTTATCTCTTTTAGATAGAATGGTTCATAGTGGCAGGTTTCTGTTTCCTAATAGTAGCAGTTATAATCCTAATAGTAGCAGTTATAAGGTGGACCATTGACAGCTTGTCTCTTGTTTGTCACTTTTTCATAAGTTGTATTTCAACAGATATCTTTCACATTCACAATTGATCCCTGATGCCCTTACCTGCCGAGAGCAACCAGATTCACTGAACAGTGGCACCAATATGCAGTAAATGTGCCTTGCTGTTGAACTTCTCGGTTCCAGAGGTCCCTTATTCCTTACACCATTGGACTGTGGAACAGCCTCCCAGAGGATGTCATGCAGTTGGAACTTTCTACTCTAATACTATTCTCCTTTGCATTGTAATACATTTTTGTGTTTATTAATTTATTTTTTATTTTGTAATAAGTGGGATCTCTTTTTCTATATATTGCCCATTACCTCCTCCACTTCTTCCTAATGAACACCATATTCTTTGGAAGCTTGAATTTTGAGTCAATAACCCTTTGGTGGGCTTGTTCCATGTGAATGGGTTTCATCTTTTGAATAATAATAATAATAATAATAATAATAATAATAATAATAATAATAATAATAAAAATAATAAAAGGATTTTGACAAAGGAAAAATCTATTTCTGGAGAGGGGCCTGTGTCACCCGGTGAAATAGTCCATTCAGCACTTATTTCTAGGTAATTCCGTTGCTAGATACCAGAGAAAGCTAAATGAAATGCTGGAGTTACTACCCCAGAGCGAGCTCCACTAGATGGAGTTGTGTATGGAAAAGGGTGAACTACAAAAACACGGAACCTTATCCTATAGAGATTCCCAATGTCAAAATCCCAATAGTAGTAATTGTGAATTGATATTTTAATACATTGCTGTACTGTATATAGTCAAACCTCTTAAAACTGGCATTCTGTTGTCCTGGAACTCATGTGGCCAATGATCGGTTTTTTCAGAACCTGGTACAACAAGAAACTGGAGGTTTTTTGCTCAGTCGTCCCAGGTCTATGGGCTGTGGCAGAAGAGGCTCTGCAGCACCCATGGGACAATCTGAACATTTACGCCTTTCCTCCCTTTTGCCTGATTCATCTCGTAATCAACAGTTTAATGATCACCCAGAACCTCAGAATGATCCTGGTGGCTTCCTTGTGGTCACACGCCGAATGGTATGTCAACCTGCTAGCCATGCTGACCGAGGCACCGAGAGAGATTTACCCCTGGCACAACCTCCTTTGCCAACTGCACATCAAGAGGTTTCACCAGTCTGTAGGGTCCCTATCTCTTCACTCCTGCAAGCAAGAGGCTTTTCTCACAAAGCAGCAACAGAGATGTCTGGCTATCATAGGAAATCGTCTACAGCTGTGTATCAGGGGAAATTGGCTGTCTACTGTGACTGGTGTTGTTAGCAGGGTTTCCCCGGTCAGAACTTCCATTCAGCAAGTAGGTAACTTCCTCGTGGTCCTCCGTAGGGAGGAGCTAATCTCTGTTTCAGCCATTAAGGGTTACAGGGCGGCTCTAGGGCTAGTTCTGCTCTTGAAAGGTGTTAACCTTACCTCTTCATGGGAGATCTCTATGCTATGCTTCTCAAGAGTTTTGAACCATCCTGTTCTCCTAGAGAGTTTAGACCTCCTAACTGGGCTTGACTCATGTCTGTGGCAGCCTCATTCGTGCCCCATATGAACCCTTACAAAGTTCATCAGACAGATGTGATCCTCAAGACGGTATTCTTACTGGCCTTAGCCTCAACAAAGATAGTAGGGGAGCCTCACAGCCTCTCTTTGATGTTAAAAACAAGGAGTTGTGGGTCAGGTAGGCTTCAAATTTGTCCTGGAATTCATAGTTAAAACTCAGAATCCTTTGGTTCCTGATGACAAATTTGAGTCCTTCTCGATCCCCTCCTTGAGAGACTTTGTGATAACAATCCAGATGAATTGCTTCCATATCCTGTTAGGGCACTGCAAAGCTACCTAAAAGGGACTCGGCATCTCAGGCTTGAGTGTCAAAGACTTTTTGTTAGCACTGGCCGAACAATAAAGAAGTGTCCAAGAACACCATTTCCTTTTGGCTATCGGTAATTGGACGAGCATACGCTGCATCTTTGGATGCAGATACCAATACATTGCATGCCATAATTCATGATGTTAGTTCCATCACCTTCAGGAAGAACCTGTCAGTTCAAATGGTATTGAAGGCTGGTACGTGGGTTCACAAATGACCTTCACCTCTTTCTACCTATGGGACGTTGCCCATAGGTCCTTGGACACTTTTTACTTGTGTCCAGTGGTGGCTGCTCAACAAGTTGTGTAGCTCATCCAGTGCTCCTAGTGGGACAGGTTGTATCTTGCCTAATATGTTGGTTGTGAAAGTGAGAATGAATGGAGTGACTGGCCCTCTTCCTTTCTCTTTCTTCTTCTCTTCTTCTGGCGGGTAGGGAGAGAAAGTGAGCCATCATTTGCTGGAACTGACTAAATACAGGTGAGTGAGCACCCATTCTATTTTCGATATTATGATTATTCCTGCACAATACAAATTCTAGAAAACAGAGGCAAGTTCTACCTTTTCTCTTACAAGGGGAGAAAGGGCTTGACAGTAGAACGAGGTCATTAGCTACCGAGAGTTTTGTTGTCTCCGTCAATTACAGGTTCGTACTTTTCTTCCTCGACACAATTTACAATGGAGTTCCCATGTGTTGAAGCCGAGATGTCGGGCTGTTGAACAATCTATTACTTAACAGATCAGAGGGATATGACTCCTTCCTGTACTCTAACAATTGACCAGGAAGTGAGCCCAGGTGAGCCAGACCACCAAGAAGTAAGTCTCTCATATGTAAAGACCAAAGGTCTGTATTATATAAGTAACTTACCAAGTAATTACGTAGCTATTAGTTTCTAACTATTATGGCAGCTTAAATTTTGAAATTTATGGTAGCACTTCTATTGTTTTGGTGTAGGTAACTCGCAGAATTTTTCAAGGGGTTGTTGTGGATATCACCATCTTTGGTGAAGTATTCCTTCCTTTTGGTAGCCTTCATGCTAATTACAGTTAGCTTAACTAGATTTGACAGACTTTTTTCCTGAATGTGACCTAAGATTATGTCTGACTCTAGTTTGACTGGTACCCAGTTTTGCAGCCAAGGCTGCAATACCAGAGTGACGTCAGCCAAATACGACTCGCATACTATTTTCTGTCATTGCAGAGGGCAAATTTGTTCTTCTGATCTAACTTGTGAAGAGTTTAGGGATTGGGATCAAGGGAAATGGAAGACTTTGAATGCACATCTTGACAAACTTCAAAGAAATAGGCAGAGAAAGGTGGCCACTAGAGCTGAAGCTAGGGATTCTGCTAGCTGGGTTTCTTCTCCTGATGTACCTGTTCTTTCTATGCCTGTGACTGCTTTTTCCTCCATTACCAGCCCTCCAACTTTTTCAGCAAGACTGTTATCTAGCTCCCAAACTTCCGAACCCGATGCCATCGCCAGCCTCAAAGCCAGGATAGACCAAAAATTCAGTCATTAGGTCAATACTGTAGCCCAAATTGCGGCTTCAGCCAAGGATCTCATGAACAAGATGAATGCAAGTGATTGCGGTGCAAGTGTAGTGCCAGCGGAGGAGGTGACTACTCATCCCACCGATGCTCCTAGAAGAAGGTCCCTGTCAAAATCCTCTAAACCTGGGAGGAGGCAAACTGGAGGTCCAAGGGAGGTCGGTGGGGTTTGCCCACGGTTAATTGCCCCCCCCTCAGCTGTGCCTGTTGTACGTAAATCCCAGGACTTGGTGGACAGCCAATGGAAAGGCATCCACCTGGAAGTGCATGCGTTGTTGTCGTCCAGTTATTCAGACTCCAGTGCTGGCAAGGGGCGAAGTTGGCACATTTCTAGTGGTTCTAGGCCATTGAAAAGGCATGCATCCACTGCTGAGTGCACTTCCCCACTTCCTTGTAAGTGGCCCCAGAACAGGAGCATACCCCAAGCCTACCTGTAGCATCTGGGACAGCCCCAGTCGTTTGTCTCCTGAGCCTTCGGTGGTAAAGCGCCAGTATTTGGCTCCAAAGCGGTCTTCCTCTAAGAAGCATTCCTAGCGCCAGGTGAGATCCGAGCACCTAGTGGGATCTGAGTGCCCAGTGGGTTCTGAGTGCCCAGTGGGATCCAAGCACATAGTGGGATCCGAGTGCCTGGTGTCCAAGCATCCAGCGTTTGAGCGCCCAGTGTCTGAGTGCCCAGTGTCCAAGTGTCGTTCTGTGCCTGCGTGTCCACCTGTGTCAGTGCGTCCCACCTGTCCGCTTGGCGCCAGCATTTGTCAAGCATTCAGCGTCACATTCCGGTGCCAAACGCCACTTCTTCAGTCTGACTCGGCAGGTTTGTATACCCGTTGTTCAGGATCCTTCGTTGGAACCTATCCAGTGCTGTCTGGACAGTATTTTGAATCTCTTACAGATGCCTCCTACAGTGACTCTGGATCTACTGGACTTGGCTCCTTCGAATTAACAGAAGTTTATAAATAAAAATTAACATACCTTTACTGTAATTGTAAGCTTCTGAATTATATTTTATAACAAAATTGTAATATGTTTAATATGGTACATCGAAATTTACCCAAACCAATTCACTGCCCAAAATACATTGTAGAGTACTTGAAAATGTTCCGCTATATGGATCATTGTCTACCATGTAGTAATGCCACAGCATTGTTGAGCCTATCAAAGATATTTCACAATATTTACAAATAAAGTAAATGTATATAGTACAGTGCTTGGGTTTGTACACTTGTTTTCTTTTGTATACACAAGCCACCTGGAGGACAAACCATGGGTACTTCATATACTGTAGATGTTTCAGAACTGACTGTAGCATCTGATGCAGGATGCAGTATGAACCCTGTATATTAAATAGAAATGATTATATTTGAAGCTAAGAAAGACCAGTATGCCTATATTTTAATGTAATTATTATTGTAGAGTGTGAAAACTAGGAAAGCATTTTCTGTTTGGCTGTCAAATGATCTTGTTAAATTCATGTTATTCATCTAAAATAGTAGGCCATTCATTGAAATGTAATAAATATTGTGCCTGTTGATTATACTGTGAAATGATGTACCTTGTATTTTCTCTTTCTTATGTGTTCTCTGATTGCCACATTAAGAATGTGTGTATCTTATTTTTGACCAGTAGTTTTCGTTTTGTAAATAAGATATTTTATGACAGCCTGCTTTTATATTTTTTAAAAATGTTTTATTTTTTCAACAGGCACCAGCTGCTTTTGGTTTGGTTACATTCTTATTGCATGAAGGCCTAGAAAGAAATAAGATTCGTCGTCATTTATTGATATTTGCTCTAGCAGCTCCTATTGGTGCATTTGTTACTTATCTTAGTATTATTCAGGTGAGTCTTTTTGGTTGATAAAGTTTAACCTTTGTTTTAGTAAAATTAGAAGGTTTATTAAAATATAATTTATCTGTTTTGTAAACACTTGGATGGAACTAGTAGCCACTGGAATAAGCAAATGTCATTTAAGAAGATAAGGAATTCAAAGTATAAATGATTAAAATTTTTTGGGTACATATTAATGAGATTACAAGATGAACAAAATTACAGAATTAATATTTAATGTGTGGTATAGAGGAAATAATAAGGAAACGAGAAATAAGTTAGAAAATACACCTTGTCAGCTTTTTACATAAAGAGAGTAAAAGAGATAAAGTAAAAGCATGGTCAGTGATGGTTTACAATGTAAAGATAATGGAGGCCTATGTGATTATTTACAGTTCATATTTAACATGTTAAACTCCGTGCTTTTAGAACACTTAAAGCATAAAATTGGTGGTATCGAGGATTCTGCAGGAAATACTTTCACTCTGGATAACCAGAAGGTATTGTTTATACTTTAAGTGAATAAATTAGTTATATAATAATGAAATATGGTACATATTTGTGCATGCACACACACATACAAGTGCACAAAAAATGCACACATGTATATATAAATTTGACACATCAGGACCGAACCCCTGTCTTTCAAGTGAGAGTCCAGGGCATTAGAAATTCCTCCATACACATCATAAAAGAAGTTGGAACCTAATTACTGCATACCTGAGGTTTTTCCCAGGCAGGCTAGCCTAGCACCCAACGAATCAGTGAATTTTGCCCAACTTCTCGACCCAGTAGCAAATAAATTGCTAACATTTCATTTTCCTTACCCCTTCACCATGAGATATGATGGGAATGAACACATGGGAATGTTTCACAAAAATAAATCTCTGACTCACACTGGGACCAAACCCTGGTCTTTCAAGGGAGAGTCCAGGGTGTTAGCAATTCCTCAACAAAAGCCATTAAAGAAGTTGGAACCTAAGTGCAACGTACCTGAGGTTTTCCCAGGCAGGTGCCTAGTGCTCAGCATACTATCGAATTATACCCAACTTCCTAACCCAGCAGCAAATGAATTGCTAACATTTCATTCGACTTAACCTTTCACAGTGAGATATGATGGAAATGAACATATGGGAGCTTAGTTAGTTAGTTATAAATGAGAGCATGTTTCACAGATATAAATTTCTGACTTACATCAGGACTGAACCCCAGTCTTTGAAGTGAGAGTCCAGGTCATTAGCAGTTCCTCCACACAGGTCATAAACATATTTCTCATTACAATGTTCATAAAGCTGACTGGGAAAAATGTCAGTTACACTCAAGAAAATCCCTCCATTTGAATTTTTAAGAGACTACTGTGAAACTAAAAATTTTATGACAAAATTTATCAAAAACCCCAAAGATAAAGCTATACCTCATTCTATATTACATCTTAACAAAAATAAAGTACCTTGGTGATCTGATACTTTATCAAATAAAACAAAACCATTCAGCTGGAAAACAGATTAGGCAATCTGAACATAAGGTTGAACAAAATGATAAAACATTACCTTTGCAAGAAATTAACTGTACACTAGTATGAAATATTATCAGAGTCAGCTACCACTTGAAATTAAAGATAATATATATATGTGGAGGATTTTGCTATATACCACAGGCAGTCCCCGGTTATCGGCGGGGGTTCCTTTCTGAGGGTGTGATGATAACTGAAAATTGCTGCTAACCAAAAATAGGTGAATTTTGGTGCTTTTTTAGGCAATTTTCATGGCTTATCAGCACCGAAAAGCACCGATTTTTGGTTATCGGCGCCTCTGTTAGGTATGTATCAGCTCCAATACCCAATTATCGGCGCCGATAAGCAGAAATCGGCGATTTTAAGCGCCGAAATTGCCAACTTTCGTCACTAGACAAGCCCCGTATAACCGGATCGCCTTTAACCGAGCCCACCGTTAACTGGGGACTCCCTTTATATGGCATCACACATAAGACATAGTTAACATATCATTAACAATAATAAAAGTAGACAAATGGGCCCCATCAGTAGGTTGCCAGTTCTCCATATCTCCATAGGAAAGATGTGATTTGGAAAAAGAAAAGATTAGAGATCATCACACACCCATAAGTCACACTGCAAAATTCTTAGGTTATCAGCGATCCAGTTTTACGGTGCTTGTCTAGCAACGAAAATCGACAATTTTCGGCGCCGAAAATTGCCGATTTCCGTTTATTGGCGCTGATAATTGGGTGTTGGCGCTGATACATACCTAACAGAGGTGCCGATAACCTAAAATTGACAATTTTTGGTTATCGGTGATTTTCTGTTATCGTCATGCCATCAGAACAGAACCCCCGCTGATAACCGGGGACTGCCTGTACTGTAACAAAACAACAGTTGTGTATATTTTATACTATGGGTGTCAAATATACAGTTCAGCCAAAGATTCAGTTAGGAAAATTCTGGATCCACTCAATAATTAAGGACTCAGAGCATGCACTGGAGCTATTAAATCTTCCCAAGACTCTGCTATCCAAGTTTAAAGTGGTGAAGAGTTAGATGTGGTGAACCAAATCTATCTCTTCAACAAGGCTTAATAATAAAGCATCGTGCAGTAAAAGTACAAGTAAGTGATTCACCCAACAAAAAAAACTTTTTTGATCAGAGGTATACATTTATGAATAAGCCCTCACCATCTTACCTAGTTAGAGCCAATAGGCAGAATGATTCAACAAATATAAATATAGCATTTTCTCTAAACATGAAGTACCACCTCCTTGGATTATGCTTAACCCTTAAGAGACAGGCTAATTGATGTAGAGGCAGTCGCCGGTTATCGGCTATCCTGTTTTACTGTGCTTGTCTAGCGATGAAAATTGGCAATTTTTGGCGCCGAAAATTATGATTTCTGCTTATCTGTGCCAATAATTGGGTATTGGTGCCGATACATACCAAACAGAGGTGCCAATAACTGAAAAATGGCGGTTTTGGTGCTTTTTGGCACTGGTAAGTGCTGAAAATCACCGAAAAGTGCTGAAAATCGCCGATTTTCAGTTATCAGCGATTTTCGGTTATCATCCCGCTGTCAGAACAGAACCCCCGCCGATAACTGGGGACTGCCTGTATATATCATGCAATCCCCCAGACCAGGCAAATTTTAAGGTTGGCCAATTTAAGAAAAAACACATCAGTGGAAAGCAGAAGATATGCAAATGCACATGGTATAAGAAAAAAAATTATACAAAATTTTCCCTACCTTCCACAGAAAGTTGAAAGTGACTATTTACAACCCTGTGTGGGGCCTCTTTTACAAAACACTGGTAAATTTTACCCAGTTATACATGTTTTTTCTGATAATTTATTTTATTTTGTAAAATCATAATTGCAGCTCACACAATATCATAACAGATAAGAACTAAAATCAGTAACAAATTCTAAGTATATTTTTTGTTGTAAAATATTTATGTAAATTTACTGAGATCAGGATATGCAGTAACTTTTTTGGAGGTATACATGTTTTTTCTAATATTTCTTTGCACTTTTCTTTGCAAAATTACAATTATAACTGACATCACATGAAAGATAAGAACTAAAACCAACAGCATGGGAGAGAGGGGAGCAAGACATCCCCCCATCAAGTCAAGAACAATACTGATTTCCCTAAGATACCCACTGATTGAGCTGGGCTGAATTCTAAAGTTGCCAAGATTCATTTTATGGGCCATTGAAGTGATGGAAACTCTTTCCCGCCTGATACAGCCAAATCATATGGTGCGTAATATTAATACTCAAATACCACCCAAAACCTGTTTCAGATCCTCTCATGAGGGGATCCGTCCACTAAGGGTTAAGGGCCACACTTGTACACACCTCATTTATCTGTAAAACTACACATATACCTCAGATCATCAGAAGCAACGTGCAGTAGAATATATATAAGACATGAAAGTTTACATTGTATTATATATATGGAATCAGATATTCAACATCCATGGGATTTGCAGCCATATTACCCATTAAAACATATTTTCTTGGCTAACAATGCTTCTGTTTTCACAGCAGAATTATGTGCAGTAGGATCAGCCATTAAAATGATTAAAGATATGCTGCTACAGAAATTTTGTAATTTTCACTGATCCTAAAAGTGCTATAAAAGTCCTATAACATTATAATCCAAATAAATTTTTTAAACAAATGAAAATGTCACTGTTTGGATTCATGCCCAAATAGGCATGAAAGGAAATGGCACCAATAAAGCAGCCAAAGCTACAGCTGCTTTGACAAGGTCATATGTAGGCGGCCGTAATAGTGATTATATACAGTAATATCTAATCATAATCAGTAAATGACTTGTACAAGTAGTTTTGTATCATCGTAGAAATTGTCACTTATGTTTGACTTGTGGGTAGTTGATGAGTAGCCAACATTATCCAATTCTAGGATATACAGAATGTAAAGGAACAGTTGCAGTTAAACAATTTTCGTGAGTGTCCAAAATACAATCAACAATAAGTTTAAAGTCTTGGAAACAAATCAGTTAGAGAAATTTTGTCAGAATCTAATCTCCATCTTTTTCAGTTAGCACTATTTTAAAATTTATAAACAGCCATAATTTAAACAGTAATATCTACAATTTATTGTTAATAAAGAAAAATCTTTTAGGCAAGCCCTGTGACAGCTGAATCAATTAGTTCAGCTGGTTATATTATTAAATGATGATAATTGGTTCTATAGTATTTTTGGAATATATTTTCCTCTTTGATCCTTTATTATAAATCATGATAATGAAAAGAAGAAACTGCCCTTATACCTGGAATTTGAATAAATGTCAGAAATTGTAGCAGTGCAGCAGGAACTCACCACAGGACTGCTGCTCATCTTGACTTAGACATGAATTCAGACATAGGGGGATAGTTTCTCCATATTCCTGTGGTATACTCATTCAATCTACCTTGAATTATAGCACAGGTATTATTATGCAATTTTCAGATGGAACCACTGGATATTTTCTTAGATTTGTAGTGTTCCATCCCCAATACTGACAGTTTAAAGCCAGAATAAAAAATTTTTGTTAATCATCAAATTTTAACTCAAAATGTATCTTTACAGGTGTTCTTATCTGCACTTTTCATTTTATGTCGATTCAAGTAGAGATATATTTGAGTATCCTAAGCACTGTAATGGCAACCAACTTTGTGGAAGTGCATGCTAAGTATGTGATTATTACTGAAATTTAGTTGAAAACATAGGTTGTTTCTCTTTCAGAGTGGAACAGAAACCCTCTCCTCGTCTCACAGTACAGGTGTTGCAATGCTGTTTAGTGCTGGAACATTTCTGTATGTTGCAACTGTACATGTTCTTCCAGAACTGACTAATCATAGCCATGATGGAGGAGGACAGTTTTCCCGCAAACAGTTGCTAGCATTGATCTGTGGTTCATTGCTGCCATTATTTTTGACCTTTGGTCACCATCATTAACAGTAATTCCAGTATGATAGTGCCCATATGGTCTATCATTGTTGAAATATTTTACCAAGATTATTGTTAACTTTATGTCTTTATGCAGTATTAAGACAATATGATTTTTGTTTTTGTGCACAAATCCTTTAGGCAAGCAGTGTTAGGGTGAGTGGATGTCTGTGATACACGTGGTAAGTTATAACTGTTAATTTTTTGTATTGTAAGTATAGAAAAAATACTTGCCAAGCTGCATTTTCAATATTATTTGGAAATGTTTTATATCTGAAATCAACTAATATAAAGTTGATGTTTCTAAGTAGATGCAAAGACCTACAGGGTTGTGATTAAGCTCTTTTAAGCTTTGATTATGTATGGTTGCTCATATTCTTTTATCTTTTATGCATATTATAAAGGCATTCTGTCACTAGATTGCTCTAATAATATACAAAAATCTTTCAGAATTTTGAAACTATGAGTAAAAAAGTTTTATATATTTTATGTAGTTTTATAAAGATATATAAGTTCTAGAAATCATCTTTTGACTTTGTACCTGTTAAGCATGGTGATACATCTGAGGTTAATATACTGTATGTGATCTTTACAAAGAAGCTTAATTTTTACTATTAAAGTGGCAGATCTGTGGAATGGAGTCATTACACCGGCATTGATTGAATGTCTTTTACATTCCTGACTAATAATCACCAGCTCACAGAGCATACCTACAATCTCCAAACACACTTAGTAAAACATTTGACCATCCAAACCCTTGGGAGACACATCTGCTGTTGTGTACTTTTCAGCAGACAGAATAATAAAACCATATATATGTATATGCAATATCATGAAGTACCATAATTATGATTCATAGCAGTTATAGTTAATAAGTACTGTCTGGTGTTCTGTCATTGTTCTATCAAACTATTTCTTTTGGGAATGACAAAGTTAAGTACTTAAGTCTTCCGTGGTCAACAAGAAAAAAAACAGGCTTTTCAATGAATGGGATTTAATAGTAGACAGTTTAACCAGACCAATTGTGCATTCCATAAATTCAGTGCAACAGGAAAGTGTTGAGTCTTGTTTAGATTTATTTCTTTCTTGTAATGTTCTAAGGTGTAAAAACTATCTTGTCCATGGTGTATGTTCTCTTAAATATTGAGAAAACCAGGACTATTGTTGTATCAAGTGTATTTGCTTGTCAGAAGACCAGTGTTTATACAGCTGATGAAGTCATTTTTGTTTTAGAGAAAGTTTAGTCATGAAGTGAAGGATACTCTAATGGTATTGGATGTTAATGTGGTGATTTGATTTAAATTTTTAGTTTAACAGAAATTTTCTTCTCTATCCATACCATTTACAGATTCAAAGAAGTACAAAATGTGAATCACCTCAATTTTGTATTCCTTTTAGGTTTTTATTTGTAGTTTAGGATGTGGGGTGCTTACTATTGTGTGTGTGTGTGTGTGTGTGTATGTATGTGGTAAT
The DNA here is from genome assembly GCF_040412425.1 of Macrobrachium rosenbergii. Classification (NCBI taxonomy): domain Eukaryota; kingdom Metazoa; phylum Arthropoda; class Malacostraca; order Decapoda; family Palaemonidae; genus Macrobrachium; species Macrobrachium rosenbergii. The sequence goes on from NC_089795.1 coordinate 65,747,373, forward strand.
TTAACTTAGATTTATGGAGTTATGTGCAGTGCATGATGTTTGTTTGAGTGGGTAGGTAGTGGATTTCATTTAGATCATCTGGTTGTGTAAGGTAAATTTTGACCAGGTGCAGCAGCTTTCTGATGAATGATATGGAACAAGAGGAGAACTTCACAGATTCATCAAATTCAGATTTTTTGGATGTCTGTAACTTTATAATTACGTATACATTTAAAATACTATATGAAAATAAGATTATATGAATTGTATACTGACAAACTGGATGAAAAAGAAATTACTGTACATTCTAATACATTACATTCAGAGCCTATTGAAGAAATTATAGCTACCTACCAAAGTAATAGGTTTGGAGTATAGATATTGAATTTAGATTTTCAGTCATTTTATTGCATTTTTGTGGATGTTTATTAAGTATTAATTTAATCCTTATTAAAAGTGGTAAAGCTAATCAGATTGGTATTTGATTTATCATCTTAAATTGACAACCTGAATACTGTATGGGTATTGGAACAAGTAGAGCTTTGATAGAAACCTAAACTTTATATATAAATGAATTTTTACAGCACTGTTAACTCAGTATGTTTTTATAGTTTCATGTGGAATATTTATATGAGAGTATGAAATCAAACAGAGCCTAGAGTGGTTGATTTCAAACTCCAGTTATACTGAGTTACCAGTGGTTTTTAAAATCCACAAATACCTAATTCAGTACAAGCCAGAGATGTTTAAAGTTAAATGCTGTATTGCAAAGAAATGTCTAGCTTTTACACTTGCAGCTGGATATGAGCATTTTTCCATCCATTTCAGTCTTGGTGTTCACTGTATACGTATGTCATTCTGAAGTTTTGAGCATAAGTGTTTGCTGTTTGTTGATTTTTGTTTTGGGGGTCATCACTCAAGACCTGGGTAAGCTATAGAAAAGAAACATTGTGCTGTTCATGTAAGTTTATATTGCTAGAGTGCTGATTTTGGGTTGTGTTTGAACAATATTAAATATTTTTTAACATAAAAAGAAAGTGATCACTTTGGTGAAAAAAGCTATAGCATTACAGTTCTGGGTTCTAGATATTCTATTATGTCAGTGTACTTTATGCCATAAGCTTTTTTTGTGCTTAAACTGATTTTTATTCCTCTTCTCCTCATTCCACTTTCCCATCTTTTAAACTTCCACAACAGCTGCCAGGGGTCTCCTTTTCTGCACATCCATGTAGCCTCCTCCATTACTATGATGACCATTAAAGGGCTTAGGGCTGATCATCACTGGACACCAATATTTACCTCATATTCTTTTGGAATATTTGCCACTGTCTTCACTCTAGACCTTATAGGTCTTTTTGGTACCACTCAGCCTTGGAATAACTATCTGATTTCTTGTCATAGCACACAGTCAACTGCCAGTGATTGCTGAGAAGCATAGATTGATGTTGAGAGCATAGGGATGCTATTCTCCAATATACTTAAGAATTTGGATATGCATTTACTTGACATAAGAAGTGTAGTACATGAATGAAGCATTTTATTAAAACATGTCAGACCTCAAATACTTTTTAAGTAATATCTTCACAACTGAATACTCTCTCCAAGTAGATTAGCATGTTTACTATTTTTCAAATAATATGGAAACATTTACCTTCTTACATTCAAATTCTGCATACCTCTGATCTTTTTGATAATGTTGCTACACTTTTTGAGGTCTAGTTGAAGTGGACCATATGTATGATTGATGTCATGACAGATGATCATTTTAATTCTTGCTGCTTTACCCTGACAATGGACATCTTCCCTTTCATGAAAGAAGCCCAAAACTCTTGTAGTCACAAATTGCTCTCACATTATGTTATCCCCTAAGCTCTTTTCACTCCAAAAATGCAGGTGGACAGCTTGATTGGGATAGATTATGCACTTAATTTGGGTGTCAGTCTTGTATTCTTTAACCTCTTGAGAGCTTCTGAATTGATAAAACCGATTAAGATATCGTATGCTTCATGACTTAATTTTTCATTTTTCATTTTAGCTGGAAGAGAAAATGCAAACTGGCAAACCTGTTGAGAGTTTCCAGTATGTGAAGCTAGACTGCTGGGGTTATTCTTTAAAATACTTATTACAGGTATTGCAGGAAGGAGTGATTATATCACAACTATTTTGTAACCCATTGCTAATCATCACCAGTGTGAAGATGTACTTCCCCTCAAGCTCATTAGTTAGAAAAAAAATGCTTAATTCAGTTTTCACAATGTGCTAAGTTTACTTTAGAAGGTTAGATTAATTTTTGTGTTGAGCTTTAAGACAACATACTTAATTGACATTTTTGAGAAACAAATCTCCAGGAATACTATTTTCTGCTTAAGGAATGTTAGCTGGGGTAGCTTACCCTCACTCCCGTACACCCTACTATTTCTCTTTCCATGGTTAAGTTTTAATTGGTTTGTCTGTCCTTGTAGCAAAGAAAAGCACTTGTAAAATATTGGCTTGTGTCCTAAGAGCAGTAATATTTTTGTTATTGTAATAGAAAAGTGGGATTTAACTAGTAGTAGTGTATAAAAACATTCATTTTCCCCTTGTTTGGTATTATATTTTGTTCTTTTATTATGTTAATGAATTGTTTTGTTTAGAAAAGTATTTGACGTAATACAGGAGAACCTAACAAAAAACTTGAAAGATGTATCTCATTTCAAAATTCACTTTCCAGTTTCCCATCAGTGACAAAGTTTTAGGTTTTCAGTGTTATCATAGTAAGGTTTTGTTAATACAAAAAGCTTAATGTCTTTATTTGATGATAGATACTGCTGTAGACTTGTGTTGTTAGAATTGTAGTCCAGGATAATTAAGATTCTGAATTAAACTGGGTTGTCTGGTACACTGAGGGCAAATTCTTCACAAAACTGTAGGTAAAAGTGCAATATGTATCAATAAAACTTATCATCTTTTCTTGTTGTTTTAATATGAACAACTTTGATGGCAAATAAGTTGAAAAAGTATGGGTTTTGTAACAAGCACCTCATTAAGGGTCACCTGTTTTGTTTGTTACAAGAATTTCCAAGACAGGAATCTCCATGGGAGGAAGAATCGCCTATCTGTGTGCATACTATACTTGGGCAGACCCACAGACACTCAACACCGCTCTTGCTTTGTTTGTTTGTGCTCACAAATGTATCATTCTCCAGACTGTTGAGCTTGTGTAAAAAGATGCTTTTTTCTCTTAATCTGATTTTGTCATCTGTTCATTGCAGTGTCATCATTTTGCTTCCAATTATATTTAATGCAGTGTTTGTATCAAATATTGAGTGCATTTCAGTGGCAGGTCATCTCACCAGGCAGTGCTGAAGGCTTTCAAGTACTATACAGCATTTCTTCACCAGAGAACATCAGGTGAGATTGGCTCTATAAATACTTCACTAAGGGTTCCTGTTTTATTTTTTACAAGAATTTCCCAGACAGAATTTCTCCAGGAAAGGAAGAATTGCCTACCTAAGAATTAGTTTTGTCAGCTGTTTGATGAGCTTGGCACTGCTGTTAGTGTGTGTTTAGTATAGTTAGCTTGTTGTTGCATTAGTTAGCACCCATTCAGTTTTTCCTTGGCTGAGCTATTTAGTATAAGTATATTGCTGGTGGAGTAGGTTATTCTTCCCTCACAGCTTTGTGCTATTTTATTATATTTCTGTTATTCTGTAGACCTTTCAGATAGTCTTTCTCATTACTTTGTATTTTCAGATATGTATAAGCTTGTATTGTTGGTTTTTCTCTCTAAATGTTTATATCTTTTTAGTTTTTTTATTTGTCACCATTAGTTTGGTGCTGTATTGGTGGTAATGTCTTAATTGTATTATGAAAAGTTTTTTAGTTATTTGGTCAACATAAATGAATGTGTATTTATGAAATGTGAATATCCTGGAATTTGTGATACATTTTCTGTTTTGGTTAACTTGAAAGCCCTGGTCATAAGGGTTGGTGTAGATGCCTAGAATTACCTGGCTATTGTTAGCTTGTTATATGGTGGCTATTGACTTGGACCCTTTTGTTGTGTGTTCCTCTTGTTCGAGACAGGTGTTTGTACTTGACTTTTGGTGCTCCATGTGTAAGAATTGGCCTGCTAATCAATGGTCAGATATAATAGGAGGGGGCAGTACTTGAAAAAAATTGCCACCTCTGATGTTCCTTCATTTGATTCCTCTTCCTCTGACTTGCTTCCTGCTGCCCAGAGTGAGATCTCCAAATCATTCCAAAGAATTCATTTATTCTGGGGATCTTTCCCAATATTTGGCCCCTTTATCATTGAGGGGGAGGGCTTTAGGAGCCACTGGTAGGGATATAATGGCCAGCCCTTGTAGGGCAATCTCATCAGTCACTGCATCTCTGAACATTTCCACCAATTCCATTCAATCTCTTCTTTCCTGTAGGGAGTCTAATTTAGTCCTATCAGGGTGCAGTTTAAAACATCTTTTCTGTTTTTTTTATAGAATATCTATGTCCTTCATTAGCCATGTGAAAAAGCATATATTTATTCTTGAGTCTGCTTCCATTGGTATATTAGATTTATAACATGAAAGAATAAAGTTATTTGTAAATGCAACAAGGTTTTGAGATTTAACTTAAGTAAAGTATCACCTAGTGAGAAGTGCAATTGATTGCCCTTTAGTTCATCTCTTGGGATATCATGAGAATCTTCTTTACCTTTGGTGTGTGTTTACAATTTTGTATCATTTGCAAAGAGCTTGACATGGGAGTTGACTACATCAAGTGGATCATTAATGTATAGAGTAATGAAATTGTGCTCTCTAAACTTGACCCTTCGGGTACTCCTCTCATAATGAGATCCCAATTTAAGTCATCTTTTCTCAAAACATCTCCCTGACACCTATTTTGAAGAATACCTTTCCACTCCAAAATTTGTTCTTGGATACAAAATTATCCGATTTTCTTAAGAGATGCTTGTGTGGAGAGAAATCCCAAAAACAGTAAATTATATCTCTCCCATCACCCTTTTTTAATGACTGGAAATTATATTATATGTAACTTAAATCTGTTTTATCAAATAATGGCTTTTCCATGAGTGTGCACGCTTTACTTACGAAAACCATGAAAAAATTACAAAAATGGCTTTAGAGAAATCAGTAATAAGGCATTTAATGACAGATTGCTCAGTAGTGTTTCTTCAGCAAAAACAAAAAATTAAGAAAACTACATACATCAGTATGACAAAAATATATGAACACCTCCCCCCAAAAACTTATTCTGTTGCCATTCATAGGAACAAGAAGATATAAGGGAAAAGAACTAAACAAAGTATCAAGAAGAGATGAAACATAAACTGAATTCTTACCACAAATAAATAATAATAGTAATAATAACTTCAGTTCTAAGTACAAGAAAGAACAGATATTTTAACTTAAAGCACATGAGCCAATAGATAGAGATAAGTGCAAAAGAAAATTTAATCAATTCTGCAAATTGTCAAACTAATCAAGATGTTCAAGTAGTACCTAATGAAGATGAAATTAGATTCCACCGTAGTGCTTAAATGAGGCTGCCATAAATATTTCTTTTATAAATGCATTGATGGGCATAAATGAACAATACGCAGACAATGCGATTGTTGGCTTTATTGATAACAAAAACACTTTCTAATCAATACCCAAATATACAGTAGTATCTTCTTTATATGTATCCCACACATTGGATTCTATGAGAAATTGCTCAGAACTTACCAGTAAGCCTTTCAGTCCATGAAAACAGGAAATAATTTACATTTGCAATAAAATCATATATGATAAAATAGAACTTCAGTGTGTTTCATTGAAATATCCTGCCATACTGTTACATGTTCCTGGCAACCAACCAAACTTCTATCTTAGTACATCAGATTTACAAAGTACTGTACATAATAAATTCATTACCACAATTATCACTATGACTTGGTGACTTCAATGCACACAGACCCCTGTGGAATTCAAAGTGCTGACAGGTTTGTTCATTCACAGAACATTTAATTGATTATAACATCTTGTTTTTCTAACATCCACACCAGCAGTACCTAACAATTCTTCACAATGCCGCCATAGAAAGTAGTTATTTTCAGTGACACTAGAAGTGCTATTAAAGAGCTTCAGAACAACATAATCTAAAAATTCTCTTACACAGCAAATTAAGTTTACATTCCACAAAAATATATGAACCTGATGTAAATGCTAAAAGGAAATGGATACCATTAAAGCAGCCAAAGTTGCAATCACCAGTACGATGGCTAGATCAAACATTATCATCCCAGTCAGTTATTAATAACATCTACACTATAAAACCCATAATTTTTAATAAATTGTAAAATTTATGGGTTAATGAACTTAATTTCAAATTACAGTAGATAGTCAAATCCATAGTTGAAATATGGTATTCCTAGAACTGAAAACGACGCCACATTGAATTCATTTGATCTCTTCTTCAGTCAGTCACACTTGAGCAACTTATGGATACTTAATGAACAGTCAGCATGACCCAATCTCTATATGTAGAGAATGCAAGTCATCACTAAGAGTTATACACATGTGACTTTCCAAACTTCAGCTAACAGTGAATGACAACTTTGGAAATACATCAGTGATGGCAAATTTGTCAGAATGTTATTTTCAATGTACCGTAACCCAATATTAAATTTCTTAAGAATTGCTACTTACTGTATTAGAAAAATCCAAATTCTTTTATCAAAAACAAGATGTTTTTGGCCAGCCCTGAGAGTTGGATATTTTGACTCGGTGGTCTGGTTAGACTGTTTAATAATACAGGTAATTATTCCACTTTCGACAACTCAAACTAATATAGAAAACAATCTTGAATGGCATGGGATAATAGAAAATAAAAGGTCTAATAATCCTTTTATTTTTCATTATCCCAAATCCATCAGGAACTTCCTCATTAAAGTATACTTAAATAAAAGAGGGGAAGAAGCTGGAGTTTACAAGATACCATGCAGCAATTGTAATGAGATTACGTTGGGGAGGCAGGTAGATCCATCTCGCAAAGATTAACAGAGCACAAAAGATCACTGCAATATGCTTCAGAGTTTGGGAATTTTCCTACATATTAGGGATAAAGGCCATACAATAAACTGGATTGTGGTAGAACTGGTTTTCAAAAGTAACTGTCCGTACAAAAGGAAGGTGCTGGAATCTCCTATCATCAATCAAGCCAACAATATGAACCTGTCAGGAGAACATTGGAAATCGGATGACATCGACGATTTAATCATCAGGCCTCTTCTCAAGCAGGTGTTCCAGAAAATACGACCACTGGACTCGTTGCCAGACGGGAGTTAATGAGGCCCAAAACACCAGGGAATAGCTTAATTTCCATTCTTCCTGGGTCAACAGTCACCTGCATACCAGCAGCGACGTACTGCCACCTGCATATTCTTTGTATATATATACTCCTGTAATACATCATGTCCATATTTTACCAGTGAACACGGGCACAGAAGGAAGTGCCCGAAATATATGGTTGCAACATTCAAATAGTGTTTTATGGGCCTTTTATCAGTAAAAGGCATATATATATATATATATATATATATATATATATATATATATATATATATATACATATAATGTATGTATGTATATAACATACAATAAGAAGGAATAGATAAATGTGAAAATTACAAGTATATATATATATATATATATATATATATATATATATATATATATATATATATATATATATAAGCATAAGCTATAAACGTCCTTTAATATCCAGTTCGCTCTGCCTTGGAAATTATATATTTTCATATATGATGGCTGTGTGGTTTAAGACATCACTGTAGTCCTGAGTTCTTGTCCTCTGAGGTTCGAGCCCATGAGACGACGAACTTACTACCGCCTAAAAAATTCCCCTACGGGTAACTTATATGAAAATATATTATTTCCGAAGCAGAGCGAATTAAAGGACATTTGTAGCTTAATGCTTGTATGTGAATCACGGCGATGTGATTAAATTCATTATATATATATATATATATATATATATATATATATTATATATATATATATATATATATATATATTATATATATATATACTGTATATATATATATATATATATATATATATATATATATATATATATATATATATATATATATATATATATATATATATATATATATATATATATATATATATATATATATATATATATATATATATATATATATATATATACATATATACAGTATATATATATATATATATATATATATATATATATATATATATATATATATATATATATATATATATATATATATATATATATATATATAGCCAAATTCTAATATCCCCATATGACCATTAGGGGGAAGACGTAGTGATGAATGTTGTATCATTTTCACACACACTCACACAAAGTTGATATTCTTGTCTGTGGTGCATTAATTGCCTATGCATGACGTCACATGGTGCAAGGTACCAATTAAACAAAGTCGTCAACACAGGCGTAGGGACCAATTATAAATATACTATAATGGAAATGGCTTTTTTGTCGCGTTTCCCTAACGTTTCACCATTTTAAAACGTTTTAAAGCATTAATATTTTAAAACATTCTAAAGCATTGAACAGCTTTACCAAATTTGATTCGTAGAGACGTAGACTATTAATGTAAACAAACGGGCCAATCAGCTGAGAGAGAGCGAGGTTGACTATAGCTGGTGTTGTCAGTCTCACTTGCCTTCGAAGCCGATTGGTTGTTTAGTCGTTGCGATCAGGCCTCGAGAAGTCGTCGAGACCCTCGACCCACTTTTCGTCAACTGTGACCTACGGAACCTGTGCACTTCCTGAAAGGTCATTACTGATTAGTGACTGAATGTCAGTCGACTTCAGAGTCTATACGCTATGTTTCAGCAATTCTGGGCATGAGTCGAGTTGTTTTCCGTATTCGTTTGTAGCCTAGAAGAAGGTTGCTATTGCAGAGATAGGTTGTGAAACAACACTACTTACGTACACTCAGACACATACATTATAAGCTGTTATTAGGCTAGGTTTAATCTTAGGAAATTTGTCCAATGAATCCAACCACGCTTAGGTTAGATTAGTCATAGACATACTTAGTCATACCCTGCAGGTGTTTGGCTGTCGTAATGTTTTACTGTAAATGTAGGCTAATCCAGACTTCAGCAAAATGTGTACATTTTCTTGTGACCTGTAATGGCCTGTAACGTGTTTGACCTTGAATCCACTGGTAGGCTAACCTAGGACATACAGCCTTGCCTAATCATTGGTCTTACCTTCATTATCTTCATGACAACTTAGAAAGTTAGGTTTGCTATGCCTCTCCAAAGTTAGTCTAGGCTGTTTGGTTGTTCCCTAACTTGTGCAGTGGAACTATAGACCCTGTTATTGAAAAAAATATGATTGCAGTGTAAGAGAAAGTGGAGACGGCAAGGCTGTACTAAAATAATATCATGTAGGCTAGGCAACAGTGTACAGACCTGAAACCTTGTCAGATAGGCTATACCTTGGAATCTGTTGTCTAGGAGCCAGTGCGGAGAGGGCTGACTCCTTGTTAATATCAGTGACACAGCCTATGGAGGCATCTTGCTAACATAGTTGGTAATAGTGCAGGAAAGTTGCACAAGCTATTTCTGTAGGTTGTGGCCAGCTTAAAAGCAGGTGAAGACACACATTCTTCAACAAGGGTACATTGTAGCCTAATTTAACTTTCCCTCAACCTCTGGTACCTGGCCCTGACCTGGCCAGGATGGTGTTGTACCCCTGGACCTCCCCCCCATGTTCCTATGTACATAGCAGAATGATGTGTGTGCAGCTATGCTTCAATGTTACCATATAGTCTAGATAACACTGATTCTATTGATGGTAGTTGCGCTTATATGAGAAATATGGTTTGTTTTACAAGTTGCCCATAGACTTAATTGCATATGTCCCTTTAGTATTTTATTTCACATAAGTAACTTACCAGGTAATTACATTGCTATAGTTTCAACTTGCACAGAAGTCTTTATTTAAAAAATCTTGGTAGCACTTTGATAGTTTAGTGTAGGTGACAAGCCTTGCCCACCAACGGAAGTACTGGAAACGACCTAGCAGAAAACCTCATTCTGTTTCTGCCAGCTCTTGAGGGACATTGGAGTTTTGCTGCAGCTTTTGTTTACTGATTTTTGGTTGTATGGCTGGATTAGGGTTCACTTGAGCACCTGCAAAGTCAACCGAAGCAACAGGAGGGAAATGAGACCCTCTTCTCTGTTGACATGCCACTTGGCATGTCTCGAGGAGAATATGCAAACATATCCAGAGGTTCCTGTTGATCAAGCACCTGCCTAAATCCTTTGTAGAACCGGCAGCCAGATACATTCGGACAGAGAATGTGACTCGAACCGACACTTGCTGGAACTGGCTTCTGAAGTGGTAAGCTTACACGTCGAGCACCTGTTCTGTTTTACTTTCCTAGAATCATAGGAGCAGTCCCTCTCCTTCCTCTAGCAAAGGGAGGAAGGAGACCCTGGCAATAAGACAAACCGTGTTCTGGTTTTTGCCTTACTGCCTCAGACTCCTTAGATTCTTCCTAGCCTATTTTCGTATGAGTTACAATTCCTCACACATTCGAAAATGTCCAGAAGTCTGACAATTTATCTCATATTCCTAAACTCTGATCAGTATGTCAGAGGCATGGTACTCCTTGCTCTTTTGACCAGGAGTAGCCCAGGTGTGGCGAACTCCAGTCAGTTCAGAGACTCGCTTATATTCCTCCCTCCAACAAGTGGTTCTTCCTAATGTAAAGGACTGATGGTTTGTATATTGTGTAGGAAAAAATCACAGTTTTTTAAAGTAAATTGTATTTGTTCCGACTTGATATACAAACCATTGGTCCTTTACAATTGGAATTACTTTACAGCGAAGCTGGACACGGCCGTTAAACTCTAGAACAAGGTGGTTAGGCAGTAACTACCGTCAGGGAGGCGGGAATACCCGCCTGCCCGGATGTAAACATTCCAGTTTGCTTTTGGCCGTCATACGTTGCAGATGAGTTTTCGGATCTCTTTGCCTGACTCGTCAAGCTCTTTATTATCCTGGCAGGATCTTTCTGTATTTTTGTGCATATATTACATGTGTTTGATATTTATTAATACAAACCCATGATTTATGATAGCCTTGCATAAGCCGTCGTTCCTCTACGTCTGTGGCTTGCATTTGACAGCCAAGAGCATATTTAAAGGGACGTAACTGAGTGGTAATACTTCTCTTCCAGTAGCCCTTTATTTAGATACTGAAGGCGTTCCCATGTACGTTTGGAGATATTAGATTGGGACGTAATATCTTCGCTCCCCTACATTGATCGGGACGTAAGAGTTCACTCCCGTTCTTGGGCTCCTGGCCTCCGTGTATAAGGGCATGACTACAGTACTTCCTTTCTACTTGTGCCAAGTGTTGTTTTCACCGCCTGCGCTATAGAGAATTGCGGGTGGGAGGTTGCGGGTGTCGCAGTGCCCTTGGTGGCCTCCCTTCCTTCCTTCTCTCACCCTGTAGGTTCTTCCTTATCTCTCCTTCAGTAGATCTCTCTCTCATTCGCCCTCTTTGCTCGCTCGTTGAGTGAAGACCGCGAGGGGAGGTGTGGCACAGGTGGTCGGGAGACCTCTTCTAAGGGGCCTCCACTCACTGCGTAGGGCAATTCCCCTTGGAGCGAGAGGAGTCTCCCTCTACTAACCATCTTTGCTTTTTCTTTCAGGTTGACAGTGAGCATCGCAGGCACAGCAGTAGTTGGCTGGATATCTCAGTTGGGATATCTTTGCATGAAGGAGTCCTGACGTTCATTCAGTGTTGCTTTGGGATTGACCGCAGTACCTGGTTGGAATGGCATAGTTCCACGACAGGATCATTCCGACTCTGTTCCCGCCGATGTGGATCGATCGCTATCATTGCTGGCCTTCATGTATGCTGTGGCACTCCCTCTTGTAAGGTTAAAGCTCATGAAATAAGGGCAGTTGCCATTTCGTTGGTATTCAAACGTAATGTATCCCCCTCATCTGTCTTGCAAACTACTTTTTGGAAATGCAAGCCTGTATTCACTTCCCATTTGCAACATTTCCTTCTGTTATCTCTTTGCCTTGCATAGTGCGTTGAGTCTTAGGGGAGCCTGGGGGTACTGTGTACCTGGAGTCTCCTCCAGGTTTTAATGGTTTGGTGGTGATTTTTTATTTTTTGTGGTATAGGTGACTGACTTTGTTCTGATTGTATTTTGTGGTACTGTGCCCTGGGCAATGGCAACTTGTATTCTTTGCTAGCCATCAGAATTTGTCCTTCACTGCAAAGTACCCACTGAAGTAGTTGGTGCTTCATGGCTGTACCGCCTCGCCTGTACATGATAAGATGAGCGCCAAGCAGAGGAAGTATCTACCTGCAGCAGCTCTCTTATCAGGAAAGGAAACGACAAACACTGAATCAGTGTTAGCCACTTTTCTGTTCTCAAATTCATTACCATTCCTAATGTTTTGGGGTAGATGTGTCCACTCATCCCACCTCCTGTCAATGTGGGAATCAGCTATGTAATTACTGGGTAACTTACTTACAGTATATAAAAATAAAATTTTTATAATATAAAGTTTATATATACTTACCCAGCAATTATATGATCGGAGCCCTCCCTCCTCCCCTCGCATGGACACCACAGCATAAACAAATTAAAGCTCTTTGCTAAGTTGTTCCTCTCATTCCCCTGAGAGTGGGTGGGGCAAGTCACCTACCCAAAACAAACTAGCGTGACCCGCAAGTTTCAAAATTTTAGCCACCGAGCGAGTGAAACTATTAGCTATGTAGGCTAATTACTGGGTAAGTATATATAAAACTTTATTTTATTATAAAAATGTAATTTTGAAAAATTATATTGGAAGTTTTTATTGAAAAGATTTTTGACCAGTTTGATACACTTTAGTGAATTTGATATAGATGTGTTTTTTCTATTTTCTAGTGTACAATACAATCATTGTCAAAAATACCTATTTTTTAACAGATGGCCCGTAAACGTGAAGAAAGGGCTACCAGGAGTGCCCAGCGAGCTGCACGAAAGGCCAGATCAGGTCAGAATGGTACAGATTCAAATTATGTATCATTGAAACAACAGTTATTTGCTATGGGACTTACTCTTAGGGAGATACCTGGTGATGGGTAAGAATTGTGGAAATTTTGTCTTAATATTTTAGCTTGAGATAAAGGCTTGTATATAGTATTGCAAATTATGTGAATTTTGAAGTATTTTAGCTTGGGATAGAGGCTAGCGTACAATTTTATATTTGTAACTTACCCAGTAATTACTTAGCTAAGAAGTTTCTCTTGCCTCAGCAGCTCAAATTCAAAAATTCATGGGCGAGTGCTTCAGTTTAGTGCAGGTGACTGGTCTCGCCCACTAACGAGAGTATCAGGAACTACTTGGCAAATACTCTTGTCATTACGTTTCTGCTGACACTCAAGTCAACACAGTGTCTTTGTCAGCTTTGTTCTTAAATTTGCCGGTCAGAGACCGGATTTTGGTGATGTTTTATCACCAATTTCAGGTAGCCTTCAAGCTTACAGCATTCAGGACAGTTTTTGATTGTTTTGTTTAAGTTGTCATATTTCACAACAGTAGCGAATTCATAATCAATTGTTTAACTACTGGTAGCATAGTTTAACCGACGATATGGCCTTTACCGGTGAATGTAAACGTGTTCGTTGCCGAACCAGTACTCATGATTTTGTATTCTTATCTGCAAGTCTCAGTCTTAATTAGAATATGAGACTTGTATGTATGATGATACTGTGTGTATGGTGTCTTGGTTGGTAAAGGTTAAGTTCCTTTTCCGAATAGCGTAATAATAATAATGTGTTTGCTACCGAACTGATTTTCCTTTGTAAGTAGTGTAAGAAACTTGCAGTTTTGCGTTCGCTACCTCTTCTTTAGCGTAAAAAAATTTTAATGTTGCGTTATCTACCCAGTCAATATTTTCGTTATTGAAATGCATAACTATAAATCTCTAATGTGTGACAGGAATTGAGACATGTATTTATGATGGTATTCTGTGTACTTCATCTTGGGCTGTAAAGGTTAACTTTCCTTTTCCGAGTAGTGTAATAAACGTAACCTTGTATTCGCTACCGGACCGATATTTTGAGAATGAAATACAGTACACCAGCGAGTCTCAAATAATGTTTGATAAGTATTGAGACTTGTATGTATGGTGGTGCTGTGTATACTGCAACTTGGGTTGGTAAAATTTAACCCTTTAACGCCGACTGGGTGTATTTTACGTCGACAAAAATTGTCTGTCGGGTGCCAAGTGGACGTAAAATACGTTGACTACAAAAAGTATTTTTAAATATTCACGGAAAAATACTTATAGGCCTCATTTGTAAAAAATTTTAAATCACGCCTTGAGGGATGCTGGGAGTTCACGGATCACGCTGTTGTTTTGTTTACAAGCGTGACCCAGCTGCGCATGCGCGAATTTTTTTCTTACCCCAAAAGAAAGCATCAGCTAACTCTGCTGAAAATCTCAGAAATTCTTTAGTCACTTTGTCGTAATTTTTGCACCGTTTTCTATTAGCCTTTACATAAAGTTTTATATATGAAAATGTGCGCGGTTACATGTAGAATACAACAAAAAATAATTCATGGTTGTAGCTTTTATCAATTTTGACATTTTCATATAAATCACGATAAGTGCCAAAATTTCAACCTTCGGTCAACTTTGACTCGACCAAAATGGTCGAAAAATGCAATTGTAAGCTAAAACTCTTACATTCTAGTAATATTCAATCATTTACCTTCATTTTGCAACAAACGAGAAGTCTCTAGCACAGCATTTCGATTTATGGTGAATTTTTGAAAAAACTTTCCTTACGTCCGCACGCGCTAACTGCTGAAAATCTTGGAAATTCACTAGTCACATTGTCGTAATTTTTGCAGTTTTGTATTAGCAGTTACATAAAGTATTATATATGAAAAGTGTGCAATTTCATGTAGAATACAACAGAAAATAACTCATGGTTGTAGCGTTTATCAATTTTGACATACAGGGTATTTTCATATAAATCATGATAGGTGCCAAAATTTCAACCTTCAGTCAACTTTGACTCGACCGAAATGGTCGAAAAATGCAATTGTAAGCTAAAATTCCTACATTCTAGTAATATTCAATCATTTAACTTCATTTTGCAACAAACGAGAAGTCTCTAGCACAATATTTCGATTTATGGTGAATTTTTTAAAAAACTTTTTCCTTACGTCTGTGTGCGGTAACTGCTGAAAATCTCAGAAATTCTTAAGTTACTTTGTCATAATTTTTGCACCATTTTATATTAGCCGTTACATAACGTTTTGTATATGAAAATGTGCGCAATTTCATGTAGAATACAACAAAAAATAACTCATGGTTGTATCTTTTATCAGTTTTGAAATATTTTCATATAAATCACGACAAGTGCCAAAATTTCAACCTTCAGTCAACTTTGACTCGACCAAAATGGTCGAAAAATGCAATTGTAAGCTAAAAATCTTACATTCAAGTAATATTCAATCATTTACCCTCATTTTGCAACAAACAGGAAGTTTCTAGCACAATATTTCGATTTATGGTGAATTTTTGAAAAAAACTTTTTATGTCCGCACGTTACGAATTCGTGCATCATTTTGTGATAATATTTTCTCTGTGTTGCTTTGATCATTTTACAATTTGTTATATACCAAAATCATCGCAATTTAGTGTACAATACAATGAAAAAAAAAATAACTCATTGGCTTTAACTGTTTTGCTCACAGCGTGATTTGTATACAATTATATATGAAATTTTTTTTTCATACTCATATATTCCAATATTTATATATGATAATATTTTTTTTCATTTCTGATGATTGCATACTAAACTTCAGGCAATGAGAAAAAAAGGAGCCAAAAATGAACTCTTAATCTTAAAAACTAAGCGTGCTGTGAATTTTTGAAAAAAACTTTCTTTCTGCTTTGGCGCTAACTCTCAAACCCCGTCGGCATACGGCAGACACTTTCGTAAATAGAGGCTTGGTGTTTAAGGGTTAACTTCCCTTTTCTGAGTAGCGTTAAAAAACGCAATATTGTTTTCACCACCAGACCGATATTTTCAGTATTGAAATGCAAATCTGTAAGTATCAGTTAGCAATTGAAAGGAATTGAGGTATCTTTATAATGGTACTCAGTGTGCTTCATAAATTTGTCCTTAAAGAATTAATTGAACATCTTATTATTACACTTTCCTTTGCAGAGAACTGAAAAGTGTAAGGGCAGGAATACAGTAGGAAAGAATTGTGCTCAGTGTTTTGGTTACAAGAAGCTTTCGGAGGATGACAGGAATCATGAAGAGTTCCACATTTTTTTTTTTTTTAGCTCCTTCTATGAGCGCCCAGTAACTCTCTCCTGCTCGAGGCTCACTGTCTGGCGCCCAGGCATCCGCTCTCGGGCGCTCGGCGCTAGTTACTGGGATTTTGGTGCCATCTGAGCCATCTCTCTCATACTGCTAACCTTCCTGCCCATTTTTTCCACTTGCTCCCATGCCTGGCTCCCTCGCTTCCTTCTCGTGCCATTGCCAGTCTTGTTTTAGGTTAATAGATGTTAACCTTGTGATAGTGCAGTGGAGGAGGTGTCTACCCGTCCCTCGATTCTCGTAGACAAAGGTCCCCGTCATTCTCCCCAAAACCGGGGAGGAGACATACTGGAAGTCCAAGGGAGGTCGGGAGGTTACGCACAGGTATTCGCCCCCTCAGTCGAGCCTGTTGTCCCAGGTATCGACAGACAGCCACTGGAAAGGCGTCTTGCTGGATGTGTAGTGGAGGTGGTGGCTATCCGGCCATATCGGCTCTCCTAAACCCAGTCCCTGTTAGACTCCCCTAAACCTGGGAGGAGGCATACTGTCAGTCCATGGGAGTCCGAAGGGATTTTTGCTCCTGGATAGCTGCCCCTCAGTCGAACCTGCTGTCCGCAGGTGTCGACAGACAGCCATGGGGAAGGCGTCCATAGAAATGTCCTTTTTTTCTAGTGATAGTCCAGTGTACTTTTTTTCTAGTGATAGTCCAGTGTAGAAAAACACAGATGGTGTTTTTTCTAATGAATAGCAGTTGTTGAAGAGGCGTTTTTTCTAATGATCTTTGCTCTTCTCTGATCTCCTGTGAGTATCTCAGGGAGCAGGAGTATAGTCTACACCTTATTTCTAATGGGACAGCGTTATGCTTTTGTCTCCTGAACTTCTGGTGGTGGATCGCCAGTTTTGGTGCCAAGCGGACCATCAGTGCACGTGCGTTCTTTTTGTCCTCTTTGTAGGCCCTGTTAAGTGCCCGAGTGCCTAATAAAGCCTGAACCTTCAGTAGTGCCCGAGTGCCCTACAGTGCCGGAGCTCCTCTTCACATAGAGTTCACAGCACCACTTCTCATGCGTCTGGCGCCATCCTACCATTGGCTGATGCCAGTTTTTTCTCTTAGCTCGGTTCCTGTCCCTTCTGGGAACATACTGTTGTTCCTTTTTGAGTACAGCTTCCAGTTGAAAGCTGGGCTCTGGTCTTCAAGTGGTGGATGCTAGTCTTTGATCGTTGGGTGTCTTCTCTGCAGTATTGGACTCCCTCCTATAAAGGGAGTTGGGAGCCTAACTTTGGTTTGTAAGGGAGCAAGACAAGTGTTCTTTGTCCATTACTACCTCTGATCCTTAAATGGAATTATTTCTCCTGGCTGAAACTCTTGTCAAGATCGGAAGTAAGTTCTTTCTTGACTGACCTCAGGAGCAGGGGCTCAAAAGATAGGAGCCTCTAAAGTGTTGCCAAGAGACATCACTTAGGCTGGTCCCTTAATCCTGTCCTATGCGGTAAGGACAGTTAAGTTTGAGATTTCCACTCCTTCATTGGGATTGCAAGAAGGGAGCCATGCTTCTTCTTCTCCTACTGGGAGAAACACCCAGTCACTGTGAGCCCTCTTTTCTTCGCCTTCAGCCATCTACTTTCAGATGGCATGTATCCTCGGTTTGTTTTCCCTCTCTTAAGCAGGGCCCATTCCAAGCACCTGGTCAACTTCAGAGCTCTTGACACCAGATTTCTGGCACTGAATCCCGAGCTCCCGACACCTGTTCCTGAGTGTTCGACATTTTCTAGCCATACTAGGCTCCCACCTCTAAATGCCAAGTTCCTTTTAACAGTTTGTTTCTTCACTGCAGCAGAAGTTGTCACCTCTTGTTTTGTTCAAGACCGTCTTTTATCCCATGGCCAGATTTCAGTATCTTTTGTGGACTTTCCAAGTTCCTGTGAGCATGTTAGATGTTGGTTTTGGCCAAGTACAGTTCTGCATATGTTTTCAGTCTGTACAACGTGTCATCGAGTCCACGCTGGGCATTATCGCATAAGAAGTCGATCCCCCCCTGATGGCTATGTCTCCGTGGCTGTTAAGTTTCGGCAGGGTTGACAACTAGTCAACTTAGTTATCTGTGAGCCTGCACTATGTTGTTCAATGCTCCGTTGCAGAGTCTAACCGAACAGTCCTATCGTACAGTCTCTTTCGCCTTGATTAGGCTGTTGAGTTCTTGGGGCGCCTGGTGGTACTATGTACCTGGAGTACCCACCAAATGTTTTTTCCAGTTGAGTAATGGTCTTAATGAATACATTGTGTAGGTAACAAAGTTTTTTGGTTGTATTTCTTTATGGTACTGCGCCCAGGGCAAGGGCACTCTTGTATGTTTATGTTAGCCATCGGACTACTCCATGAGCTGCATAACCTCCATCGATGCTTTGTCGCATTCAGAATACTCCTTTCCTGCAATGCTTCCCTCTAATATAGGGGCACTCCACAGCTTCACTGCTGCGCCACTATAGCTAAGATGAGCACCAACCAGAGTCAGCATCAGTCTGCAGGTAAGGGTACAACAACTTTTTAACCAATGCTAATAGAATTTTTGTCTCATATTCATTCTTCTACTGTATGTTTTTAAGATTGCATATGTCCATGCATACCACCTCTTGTCAATATGGGATTCAGCTATGTAATTACTTGGTAAGTTACATAATTAGAAATAACATTTTTGTAATGAAGTAAAGTTTTATATATACTTACCGAGTAATTACTGAATCAGAGCCCTCCCTCCTCCCCTCTAACAGACATTGAGGGCATAAATGGACTGACGCTATTTAGTAGGTTCTACTCTTCCTCCCCAGACAGAGGGCGAGACCTAGTAACCTACACTAGAACAATCGAATGCTACAGCGAATTTCAAATTTTAGAAATATAGGCTATGTAATTACTTGGTAAATATATATAAAACTTTATTATATTATAAAAATGTCATTTTTAAGCACTTAATAATGTTAATACACTCATGGTATCCCAAGCATTTGCGTAAGATTAAGCAAATTCTAAGTGTTTTTTGCGGACTGTTACCTTTTGCTGTGAACACAATAGTCTTATGGTCTTGTCCAGAGTTTAAGACAAGAATGATTTTAAGGTCTTTCCCTTCTCAGGGTTGTTTGCATGCTGAACTTGACATCATTTAGGAGTACTGTAGTGTAATGAGATAGAAACACTTATGCTGTATTAGGGCAATTTGTGTGTACGGAAGATTTAAAACCTGTTTGAGGTGACATTAATAATTTTTTGCATTAGGAGATCGAACACTGCTGTGTCTAAATCTTTGTTCACTACTTGTGTGAATTAGAGTATGAGGAGCTTAATCCTTGTCAGTTAGCTTTGCTGAAGGTATGTAGAAGCCATTGTTATGTCATTTGATATGGAGAACTTTTCATTATAGATGTAATTGACTTGGCATTATGGAAATGTAATTCTGTTTTTCCTCTCATTTCCTTAAGATTTGGCATTATGGAAATGTAATTCCAATTTTCTCAGTGCATTTTGCCATAAAGACATGAAGATTAAGTTTGAGACTGCAGTCCTTAGTGTGCTAGTCATAGCAAGTACATTCTTTTCTTGAACCAAATGAAAAAGCAGCCTTGTAGTCTCTTTCCTTAGTTTTAAAGCTGGATCCTGATTGTTTAGGAGCATGAAGGTACACTATTTGAATAGGGCATACCTTTGTTTCAGTAGGTAGTCTCTTAGTATTGACTTTTGTTTGTTGGGCTGTTGTACCCAGGAACACATTTTTCACTAACACTGTGTCTTCTGCGGCACCTTTCTCCATATGGTGGTCTTACGTTGTCTTATATCAGAGAGCCTTTCTCCCTGATAGAGATCCATCTTCTGGCAGCATTACAATCCAGAAAGGATCCCAGATCAGGTTAGAAAGTTCTTGATAATCATGATAACTGCAGTGGAGAAGATCCTGATAATATCTTCTCTTTTTTTAAGAAGGTTTCTAGTGTGTTGGCTCGTAAGATTAGTAGATTCTTTGGGTTTTTATGTTGATGTATATTTGCGGATGAGCATAGGCGTAGTAATACAGTGCCTGTTTCAGAGAGTGGCATATCTGCAGACTGCAGTAATTGTTCTCCCTGTGCTCTCCAAAGTTGCATAAAACTTATTTTTAAACCACTATTTAAGTATGTGGAATTTAAAAGATTGTTAGCAGGGAGTCATTACACAAATAGGAAGCAGTTAGTTACCTTTGATGTTGTTTTAGATTTGACATGCCATTTGCAAGAGAATCTTGATAAGGGTTTTGAATGTAGAGTAATTCAAATAGATTTTAGTGCTGCTTTCAGCTTAGTAAATCACAAGGCACTTATAAACTTCAGAATCTTGGAGTGGGTAGATATGTTTTAGGATTACTTTAAGATATCCTTATAGGTAGGCAGCAGCGAGTGGCTGTTGATGGGATCTTTAGTGAACCAAGACCTATTATGTCTGGAGTGCCACAGGGTAGTGTTCATGATTCACTGTTATCTTTAGTGTATACAAGTGATATGGCTGTTGGCCTGAAAAAAAGATTGTTTAGTATGTCGATGATGCAACACTTGTGGGTGTGGTAAAGTCTCCACTAATGAGAAATGAAGCTGTTCCTAGTCTCAGTTGTGGTGGAGTGGATTGGTGTTGTTGTATGAGGCTGAATTCCAACAAAATGAAAACACTATTGATTAGCAGATCTTGTACAGATTCCCCCCCTCCCCCATCCTCTTCTTCAGGTGGGTGGGACTATGCTGAATGAGTCTGAAGCTTTAACCCTTAGTGGGCAGATTGAGCTTCAGTGTGAAGTAAAACAGGTTTGGGGAGGTGGATGGATTGAGCTTGAGTGTGAAGTAGAATTATGCACCACTGTTAAGGTAATGATTCGAAACAAAGGTGCCAATACTTCTATATGCTATAAATTCACTAGTGGCAACTTTTATACAGACGTGAGAGTTAGGCCAGTATCAGTAATGCTTGTGACTTCAAGGGGGAAGGTACTGCATCTTTCTCTCTCAAGAGTCTTTGTGTAAATTTGCTTGTAGATATACGAAGGGGTTGCTGTTGTTTTTTGTTTTTGTCTTTTACGATAGTATGTCGGTTGTAAATGTAATTTTACAAAGAAAAATGCAAAGAAATATTAAGAAAAGCATGTAAAAGTAAAAAAAGTTACTGAATCTTCCTTCTCATAAACTTACGTGAATATTTTACTTGTTAACAAATATGCAAAAAATGTGTTACTGCTTTTATTTCTTATCTGTTTTGATATTGTGTGAGCAGTAATAATAATTTTACAAAATCCAAAAACTTATTTATTAGAAAAAACATATAAGTTGGTAAAATTTACGATTGTCTTGTAAATGAGGCCCCACAAGGGGTTGTAAATAGTCATTTTCAACTTCTCGTGGAAGGTAGGGAAAATTTTTTAGAATTTTTTTATTTATACAGTGTGAATGTACGCGCCATTCTCTTTCCATTGATGTGATTTTTTTTTATTTTGCCGACCTCAAAGTTTCCCCGGTCTGGGGTGCTGCACATTGATAAATTATGCCGTCCCTTAAGGGTTAACTGTACTTGGTGTAACTTTTGACTTATATCTGAATTTTGAGCAACATCTAATGAAAGTGTTAGAAAATGCTATATGGAAGTTAGGTACAGTATTGAACATAAGGCCTTATATATACAGGCAGTCTCCGGTTTACGCTGCGTCGTAAACCGAAAATCGTCATAAATCCAAAAATCGTCAAAAATCCTAAGAAAACCTTACTTTTAATGCTTTGGGTGTATTGAAAACAATGTAAACTGCATTTTTGTTGTTTTTCATCAAAAAAGCCTCCATATTTTGATTATTCTGCCGTTTTGGAGCCATATTTCTTCTGTCGGATCGGTGTACGACGCGTCTTAACCCCGGAACATGCGTCGTAAACCGGGAAATAATTTCTGATGAATATATTTGAAAAGCGTCGTAAGCCGGACCCATCGTAAAGCAGGGACTGCCTGTACGTATATAACGGTGGTAAAACTAGAGCAACCTGTTTTAGTTCATGTGTCCTTTTACTAGAATACTGTTCTCTGGTATGGGCATCTGCTTCTGCCAGAGATTAATTTCTTTTAGTTAGAGTGGTTTGGTGGTAGGTTTGTTTCCTGACATTAGCAGTTATGACTTGGACCATCGACCGATGGTCTCATGCATGTCGTTTTTTTATGTTTTATTTTAACATAGATCTTTCACATTCTCAGTTGATCTATGATACTTTTTTCTTGTTGAGAGCAATGAGATTTCTGAACAGCAGCACTAGTGTACATTAAATGTGCTTCCCTGTTGAAAATCTCAGTTCCAGAAGTCCTTTATTCTTTACACCATTGTACTGTGGAACAATCTCTCTGAGGATGTTGTGCAATTGGAACTTCAAAATTTCAAACAAAGCTGCAGTGCATTACGACCTTAAAACAATTATCTCTGTATTTTAATAATTTAGTTGCAGTTTTATGTATTTATTTATTACGTTGTTAATTTATTTTTTCTTTCCCAGTAACTAATCTCTTCTCTCCGTATTACCTATTACTTCTTTTAAATGAACACTATATTCTTTGGAAGCTTGAATTTAAAGTCAGTGGCCCCTGTGGGCTCCATATGAATAGGGATCATGATCTGAATATATTAATAATAATAATGATAATGTAAAAAACCTTGTCTGGCTACACTTACCCATCAGGTAAGAGTCATCTCAAATAATGTCGGTTTTCATAAAATTTATTACTTAGATACTTAACTACAATTAAAGTAGAACCCACCCAGCCTCCCAACCTAGTGGGCTGTCAGGAAGAATTCTGATGAGGACTGAAACCTTCAAAACACACCTGGTGGAGAACACGTGAACTAGGCAATCATTCAGGTCAGCTAAGCAATCTTCTTTTTATTTTAAATGCTGACTGCACATGCTGGCACAAAGATCTAGCTATCGTTAACAGTAAGTTAGTATCCAAATAATGAATTTTATTATGAAGATTTAATTTTTTTTTTCCAGAAATTGTCTCTTTAGAGCTTTAGGAGACCAGCTGGACGGAACTCCAAATACCCATCAGAAGCACAGACAAGATGTTGTAGCTTATATGCGGCAACATCGCAGTGATTTTGAACCATTTGTGGAGGATGACGTCCCTTTTGACCGCCACTGTAAGTTTTCAGTCTGTTTTTAGGTATTTCTGCACAAATGCAAAATTTCTCAAGTCTTTAACCTTTGAGTCTTGCTTGTGAGTGAACACGATAAATTTAAGTAAAACTTGATCAGTACCCATTGTTACTACTATTGTATTCAGGTGAATTGCCATCTCAGTGGGGAGTCCAGGCTCACTCCTGTTTTTAGCAGTTAAGTTTGCAGTTTTTTGTTTCATTTTCCTATCCTTACCAATCCCTTCAAAACGCAATTTTTATGCCTTTTTCTATGCAGTGTTCTGTGCTTAGCTAGGGACACATTGAACTATGTTGACAATGAAGTTGAAGAGGTAAATTGTTTTGATATAATCAAATATGCATCTCTGTTTGTATGTAGTTGATTGCAGAATCGTTGTCAGGTGCTGATCGTGTAGACCAGCGTGGCAAGAGAAATCAAAGGCAGACATAAAAAACTGACTTTATTTGCCTTGGAGGTCTGATCCACCAAGTGCCTACATCGCGACCCTTCTCTCGGTCCTCCTTCACAACATAAACATAAACAAACACAAACAAATGATGAGTGCGAAGCACAACATCATGCACAAGTACAGTATTCTCAACAGAGTTAACATATTCCCTCTCTTTTAAAAGGAAACAAAAGAAATCTACTTTCAAAGTAATAAACATTACTTGACACAAAAAATAAAATTATTTACTTATAAAATCTATTCAAGATTTCAGGGATCCACTCTCCAATATTTTAGCTATTCTCAAAGAATTTACCCCCCTTTTTTGTTGCACCAGCGAACTGTGCTTTTAAATCAACCCAAAATACATTGAACTCTCCATTCAGAGCCAATTCTTTTCTGAAACATTTTTAACTGAGTACACATTCTCATAAAGTGAATGGTTATCCACATAGAGTTCTACAGGCAGGTTTCTCTTTCCATCATACAGTATTTGAGACAACATTATTTCCAAAATAGTAGGCCATATCTACTGCCTCAGCAGCTGCTAGTGCTTCTGCTGCAAGAATGCTTTTTATAACCCTTCTTATTTTCTTTGACTCCCAGTATAAAGGACACTTATTTCGATTTTCACCCACTGGGAAAATCACAAAGCCCCAGCACTACTAAATCCATCAGGAGAGTGGCATAAGAAGCACCACTGTACACAACCAACTTGAACTTAAAACTGTCAGCCAGTTCTGGGAAGTACTGTGCATACAGCTCTCAAAGATACAGACTTTTCTTAGACATTTGTTTGCCTCAACCAGATCTTTTACTTTAGGGTTATTTATTTTACAGCTAAGTTCCAGTGCATCATATGACAAGGCAGGCCTTGAATTAGTACATAACCATCCTAATTGGCCTACTGGACTCCTTAAGTTCTCCTTTTCTTCTTCATTACCCTCTGTGTTCTTATTTAATCCTCTCTCAGCACTTATATTTATAGATTCCAGAGATTTACAGTATTTTATTTTGATGAAGTGTGTCACCATGCTCATTCCATACAATATCCAGGCCAATGTATCTGAATATAGCATTACTTTGCTCCCTAACCTGAAAATTATTTCTGATTTGGGCAGTGACTACACTTTCAAATTTCTTTATTCCTCCCCACAAGAAATCATCTACATGTATCAAAAACATACGACACAATTCTCCTTTACAATACCAATAGAATGCTGCAGGGTCAGTTTTCACCTGATTACATCCCATCTTCAACAGGAAAGTCTTCACTGTGAGATACCATTTTCTAGCAGCATCATTAAGAATATAGACACATTTTTAAAATTTCCATTGTACATTACCATCACAACCAGCTTCAACAGGTGGAATAAGGTACACTTCACACTCAAACCATTCACTTTGTAGGAATGCAGCCTTAATATCAGTTGAATTCACTGCCCACCTTTTGGGAGACAATATACCAACAAAGACCTCAACACTTCCGTGCTAACAGTGGAAGAATCTGACTTGATTTCTTTTATTTATTTATTTATTTATTTTTTTTTTTCTGAAAACCTCTGGCAACTAGCCATGCTTTAATTTTCTTTTTCTTGTCACTGTTTTCCTTTCCTGTTACCACCCATCGAACTGACAATGCCTTTTGACCCAAGTTAGGAATTTCCTCATATACTGTACACCAAAATTCTTCCAGGTTTTTAGTTCTTGTTTTGTTTTATCAAGTTCCTGACTTTCCATATTTTCACAAGTCATTACTATTTCACTGGGTTCCTGCACTCCATCTTCTAAAACTGGTACCCATTTTTTTATATGTAACTTACCAAGTAATTGCATTGCTTACAGTTTCACTCGGTGGCAGCTTAAAAATTTTGAAATTTGCCGTAGCGCTAGTGTCTGTGTAGGTGACTAGTCCCTGCCCACTTTCATGGTAAGTGAGGAATGACTTCAGCAGAGAGCTCAGTTGTTTTCTGCTGGTTCCAGACTGAGGTTCAGTTGTGAGCAGTCAGCTTAAATTTTGGCTTTCACCACTCTTCCATTGAGATTCTTCTTTATGTGAAGTACTGGTAGCCTGCGGCTTTGTATTTACATTAGGTTCTCTTAGCGAGACCACTATTTCTCAAATTAGGATGTTTTTTTCTTTAACTTGACTTGGATTATAGTTACGATTGTTGACTTGTTAGTTAGTATGTCTGACTCTAGTGCTGCTAGCCTATGCTACTGTAGCAAAGGCTGTAATACAAGACTTAATAAAGAGAAATATGACTCTCACTTGATATGTATAGGATGTAGGGGACAAGAGTGTTCAATTGATTGAAACTGTGATGAATGTTCTGAGTGGGATGCTAAAAAATGGAAGGTTTTGGGGTCTCATTTAGCAAAATTAGACAGATAGAAAATGTAAAGCAGAAGCTAGAGCCGAGAATAAGACAGTAGATAGCAAGACCGTAGATAGTTCTGCTGATGATAATATTCCTGCTTTATCTATGCCTGCTCCCACTGTGTCACCTGTTCCCAGTCCTTCAACTATTCAACCTGCTCCTTTACCCAGCTCCCTTGCTTCTGGTCCCGACCCCCTTGCCAGCCTTGAGTCGAAACTCATGCATAGTAGTGTTAGTGAAGTGTCAGTGGAGGAAGCAGCTGCTCGTCTTGTCGACACTCCTAGTCAAAGGTCACTGGCATACTCCCCTACACATGGGAGCAGTCGTATTAGAGTCCGAATGAAGGAAACGCCAGCACCACCGACTTTTCGCCTCTTGGCCTCTGAAGAGGCACTCCACCATGGCAGGCAGTTCTCCTCCCATCAAGAGGTATAAGGAGACAAGTGTTAGCCCTCAACCCTCCTGCAGCTTCGCTGTTCTGCCTCCGTCTCTTCAGTGTGTCCCCACCAGTGTTCTTGGGACAGTCCAAAGTCTCTTGGGGCTCGAGTACCCAGTTTTAGTGCCAAGCACTCAGACCTTCCTCATAAGCACCCATTGCCTCCTTCTCACTGATCTCTTGCTCCCGAGCGCCCATCTCCATCCAGGCGCTTGTCATTTGTTTCGGCGCCAGAGTCTAAAGACTTACTAATCTGTCCAGCAGTCGCCTTCCTCTTCTTATCCGTACCCAGTTTATTTAAATGTGATCTCAAAGTCTTCCACTTCTTACTGTCCCAGTCAGAGCATTCAGTGCATCTTAACCCTTAATGGACGGATCCCCTCAATAGAGGATCAAAAACAGGGTTTGGGTGGTGGACGGATCCCCTCTGAGGAGTATTAATATTACATGTCATACGATTTGGCTGTATTGAGCAGGAAAGAGTGTCCAATACTTCAATGGCCCATAAATGAATTGTGGCAACTAAAGAATTCAGCTCAGCGCACTCGTGGGTGTCTCATGGATTTTAATATTGTTCTTGCCTTGAAGGGGGAATGTCTTGCTCCTTTCTCTCCCATGATATCTTTTTATTTATTGCTCATAAATATACCCAGGAATTGCTGTTGGCTTTAGTTCTTATCTTTTACATTATAATATCAGTTATACAGTAATTGTAATTTTGCAAAGAAACATTAGAAAAAACAGGTATAAATCCAAAAAAGTTACTGCATTTCCCGATCTCAGAAAATTTACGTAATATTTTACAACAAATATGCTCAGAATTTGTTACTGATTTTATTTCTTGTCTGTTATGATATTGTGTGAGCTGTAATCATAATTTTACAAAATAAAATAAAATAAGTTATTAGAAAATACATGTATAACTTGGTAAAAATTTACGAGTGTTTTGTGAAAGAGGCCCCACACAGGGTTGTAAATAGTCACTTTCAACTTCCTGTGGAAGGTGGGGAAAATTTTTTATAATTTTTTTTCTTTCTTGTGCATTTGCATATCTTCCGCTTTTCATTGATGTGTTTTTTCTTAAATTGGCCAACCTTAAAGTTTGCCTGGTCGGGGGTTTGCATGTTATATAACCAGCCCTCCCTTAAGGATTAACAACTTTGTTATCAAGTTCAGTGGCCCCTCAACTAATGCTGAAGGTTACTCCTAAATAAAAGGCACTCACTTGTATACCTAGGAAATATAAAATTACAGCCAGTCCCGGTTATCGGGGGTTCCGTTCGATAGCATGGCGATAGTCGAAAATCGGCGATAATAGTGCGATCCGGGTTATCAGCACAGATAAATGGGGATCAGTGCCAATAACCAGGGTTCAGTGCCGATGACCAGGGATTGGCGCCGATAACTGGAGATCAGTGTCAAAAATCTGGTTATTGTCAGTAACTAGACAAGCGCCATAAAACCAGATCGCCGGTTACCAGGCCGCCAACAACCAGGGACTGCCTGTACTTTTAAAATTTGTTATACTTCCATGGGGAGAAATAAAAAATTTTAAAAAATAAATTGTATTGTCTCATAAATATACAGACCATATTCTTAGATAGTTCTACTTCAGTCTCCCTACTTTGTCCCTGTGGCTGATGGAAGAGTAACTAGTTACATATGGTGAGTGAAGTGTATTCACCTGCTATCACCCTGTGGCCACCAGTTAATGACCTTATTACCAAGTTGAGCGACCACTCCAGTGTCTAGTTTGTAATCATAAGCAAAATACAGGTTACAGTGATTTAAAAACACTGATATGACTGTGGACATGATAAAATAGACTTTCAAAGAAGAAACAGCAAAGAAAGCCATAAAAACACTGATATGACTTTGGACGCGATAATGCAGACTTTCAAAGAAGAAACAGCAAAGAAAGCCATAACAGTTCATATCCCATAGGTTGATAACCTCCTATGACAGACATGAGCACAGAAAGACACCGTCCAAATGAAAGCTAGGTTCTGCTCAATCAGGATTCTGTGGCTCAAGTGACCATTGATAGAGAGAATAAATGAAGGATGACTGAATGGTTTTGAATTTACAATGAAGTGCCTTGTAATTTTACCTCAGACCAGGAACTGGCCTCGGACTTTAATACTGTAATTTATTATGATATACACTATTTAGAAGGAGCAAGCATTCAGCAGTCTTTGTAGGGCCAGTAACAAAAAGATGTAAATATTTTGCTACAAAGATTTTCCTTTCCCTAAACCAATACTGAAATTGTTCTGCTGTCCCACTTAGATAGTCAGTAGAGTAGAGGTCCAGTTATTCTACTTCTGTGAGACATCATTTGGCAAGTGATAAGAAAAAAATATGGAAAATTGGGTCATCCACCATCTCAGTTTTTAATATTTCTTGATGGGTTATTCACATTGAATTTATATCAGTATATACCACTTTCATCACTACTAATATTAACCAGAATATTAAATAGAATGTTCAGACACAATTAGACATCTCAGCCACCTCTTACAAAATTCCAAAAAACAACATTACAAAGTTTGTTTATTTTCTCAGTTTCTTAACATATGTTGGTCAAATAGATTTATCAGAATATAGTACTGTACTGCCATCACTTCTAATAGAGCCACTGTGTTTTCTGATTGAAATCACAGTTCCAAAACATACTATTCAACAAATTATTCACCTCACACTTCAAGATGAAACCAACACTTCAAATTATCACTTATGCTAGTTGTGCTGTTTATATATTTACAAAGTTGCTCAGAAACCAAGGCCTACTGTCACTAGGAATCTTCAGGCAGTATAAGGTCCTACTACAGGCTCTTGGGGCTCTGGATGAGCAACCTTCAAGGGTCACAGTCATCAATATCCAAGAGCTTAGGGTAATCCATAGATTGGGATCAAGGCTCAGGATTGTTAACTTTGACCTTGAGCTGAGGGTCATCCAGCTCCAAGAGGTGAGACTGAGTACTAGGATCTTCAAGCTTTAAGGGCCTTAAAGGAGGAGGTTCAGGAGTCTTTGCTGGTAAAGGGAAAAGATTGATAGATGAAGAGACAGATTTACTTAGATTTAGATGCATGCCTGTATTATAGATGTTGTTTTGAGTATGGAAAACTTCATATATAACACTTTTTAGCCTCTTGGCTCTCAAGATGAAAGCTTCCTTCAGCAACTTTCTATGGTTCCTCCTCTTCATGTGTTACAGTGGCTTCCTTTGTCTCAAGTACTTGAAAGTTTGTGAAACTCAAAATTATATGCCCTTCCAAGACCACTTATACATCATTGTTTGTTCATGCAACTTACCTGTCAGATATATATATAGCTGTATTCTCCAAGTCCGACAGAATTCCAAAAACTTGCGGCACACGCAGTGGGGCCAGGTGGTTAATACCCATTCCCCCGCTGGGAGGCGGGTATCAGGAACCATTCCCATTTTCTATTCAGATTTTCTCTGTCGCGGTACTGTCAACAACTGTTTTCAGTACCTCCGTCTTTGGATTTCGTAAACTCGTTATTTTCCACTTAAGTATTCTATTTGACTTTTGGTTTTGTCTTTGGATTGTGGATTGGCATACGCTTTTGTGGAATTTGCTTTTGATTGCTCTTTGGATGATGTCTGGATCTAGTTATGCTAGCTTCAGAGTATGTTGTGTGAATGAGTTTAAGGTGAGGCTACCGAAAGTTTCGGTAGATCCTCACTTTATATGCATGAGGTGTGTAGGGGCAGGTTTGCTTGATAAATGATCGCTTACTTTGCCTCCCACCCTGCTAATTTATTAGTTCAGGATTTCATTCTCGCACTAATAGTGCTCCTTTTGCATCTGGAAGATGGCTAACAAAATATTATCTATTGCGAAGGTGCATAGATTGAGCGAGTCAGCGATAATAAAGAAGAAACAATAGTAACGCTGGGTCAGTCAAAGTGCACGTGAAAACGGACTCGTAAGGCGGGCGCTGAAGAAGGATATGTCCAATAAAGTTTTCGTAACTATGTTGTTACAACAAAATCAAACACTTATGGAGTTATTAAAGGAAATGTAAGGTTTGTTTTGGAGAACTAGAGTGACGTCCACGTAGGCAATGGCTGCCTCCTAGTAAAAAAGTAAACAAACGCTTTCGTGAGTTCAAAGTAGCACGGTAAACGTTAAAGATGCCATAATTTACTCAGGTCGGTATCAAACATTAGTTTTAGTCAGGGTGAGGAGATAACCTACCATAATTTTAGTTAAAACGACGAGAATAGGTTTTATCTCGCCGAGACTGATTTAAATCTACCGCCTAACGTGAAAGGCGAGCCAAATTCTAGTACTCGTAGGCTAAGCGGGAGTTGAGACTTCCCAAGTAGGTAGCCTATTTCACTATAATTGACTGGGGGGCCTTTCTGTCAAGCATGCTTCGTCTCCCAGTCGTGCTCTCCGCTGGCTGGACCGCCATCGTGACGTTCCGCAAGCAGCTATCCTGGACGCTTCTGTGGCTGCTCGTCAGGACGCTCCTCTCACTGCCGTGCAGGGCGCTTCGGCTGGACCACCAGCGTGGCGCTCCACAAGCAGCTATCCTGGGCGCCTTCTGTAGCTGCTCGTCAGGGCGCGCTCTCGCTGCCGTGCAGGGCGCCGGCTGGACCGCCATCGTGACGCTCCGCAAGCAGCTATCCTGGGCGCTTCTGTAGCTGCTCGTCAGGGCGCTTCTCGCTGCCGTGCAGGGCGCTCGGCTGGACCACCAGCGTGACGCTCCACAAGCAGCTATCCTGGGCGCTTCTGTAGCTGCTCGTCAGGGCGCTTCTCGCTGCCGTGCAGGACGCCTCGGCTGGACCGCCATCGTGGCGCTCCGCAAGCAGCTATCCTGGGCGCTTCTGTAGCTGCTTTCGTCAGGGCGCTCCTCTCGCTGCCGTGCAGGGCGCTCGGATGGACTCTCGGGAGGACGCCTCTTTGGTTGCTCGGTGATGCTTCAGAGCAATCAAAGTCTCGCGGGGAGCGTAGATCCCATCTGCGTGTTGGACCGCAAGGCCTTCGTTTCTCCCATTGAAGAGGAGAAGTCTCTTGTGAGTCGGAGCCTGCAGTCCTGAGCAGCCTCCCCTTCCTCGTCTCACGGACTACCAGGTGTTAGCCGGCCTTTCTTAAGGACTTGTTTGGCGACAAGTTTCAAACCCTCGTCCACTCTCTCTCCTCCTTCGCAGTTTGCTTCGTCCTAGACGAGGAGAGCGCCGGGGTTTGTCAAGATGACTTCGTCTCTGGCGACGAAGAAGGCCTTCAAGAAGGTTAACACCTGGATGGAGGAAGGAAGACCCAAGGCAAGATTTCTTTTGCCCTGCCTCCGTCCAAGCTGAGCGGCAAGGCAGGTATGTGGTAAGAGACCGGGGAGGATGTCGGCTCAAGAGTTCCTTCGTTGTCCCTGGAAGACTTCGCTAGCTTGGTCGACGCGCCTAGAAGGTCCCTCCTGTCGGCTGCCAAAGTGTCCTGGACTATGTCGGAGACGGATCACCATTTGAAAGGACTGTTTCGAACCATGGAGGTCTTCAATTTCCTGGACTGGTGTTTGGGGGCTCTAGACGTCAGGATTAGGAGTCCCGACTCGATCTGCCTGGGGGAGCTGTCCAGCGTGTTGAACTGCACGGACAAGGCAGTCAGGGATGGCTCGGAGGAACTGGCTTCCCTTTTGTATGCGGGCCTCTTGAAGAAGGGGCCTTGTACTGTAACTTTACAGCCTATGGCCCTACCAGCCAACGGCCATACCACGTTGAAGCACCGCTTCGTGCGATCAGCGGTTAAGCAGCGTTGGGTCTGGTCAGTACTTGGATGGGTGACCGCCTGGGAACACCAGATGCCTTTGGCGTCATACTTTTGCAAAGTCAGTTTCTCCGTCGCAGAGGGCTTTGCTGTTCTCCCGTTTTCGAGCCATCTCTTCCCCAGTCCTTGTTCAAGGATCTCTCCTCCAGCTTGAAGGAGGCCACTCAAGACCTCTTGGTCCACTCGTCAAGACGCCCCCGGCAGTCCCTTTGATGTCGTTGTCGGGTCAGACCTCCAGGAAGTAGAAGCCCTTTCGTGGAGGAGCTTCTTCCTCGAGATCTTCTCCCGAGGTAGAGGTCTTTTCAGAGGCGGAGCCCGCCTAAACCTTGGGGCAGGAAGTGATTTGCAGCGCCTCCAGACACCTGTAGGAGCCAGGCTTCTTTCGTTTGCGAGCCTGGAGAGCAAGAGGGGCAGACACCTGGTCCCTTGAAGTTATCGAGAGAGGATACAAGATCCCCTTTCTCGACTCACCACTTCTGTGCACGCTCCCAGGATCTGTCGTCCTCATTCCATCAAGAGAAGCAACAGATCCTTTTAGAGCTATTAGAGCAAATGCTCGAGAAAGAGCTGTGGAGCAAGTCCTGGAGCTGGACTCCCCAAGATTCTACAACCGACTGTTCCTAGTTCGAAGCAGTGGGAGGATTGAGACCAGTCCTTGATGTCAGTAGACTGAACCGCTTCATGGTGAAGGAGAAGTTCACGATGGAGACGTCCCAGTCTGTTTTAGGAGCATTAAGACCAGGAGATTCGATGGTCGCTCTGGACTTACAGGACGCTTACTTTCACGTTCCCATACATCCCCATTCGAGGAAGTATTTGAGGTTTGTACTAGGGGGACGAGTGTTTCAAGGCAGAGCTCTTTGCTTCGGGCTAAGCACAGCTCCCATGATCTTCACGATTATCATGAGAAATGTGGCGAGATGGCTTCACTTGGCGGGTATTCGTATCTCGCTTTACCTGGCGATTGGCTCATCCGAGCCTCTTCACAGTCAAGGTGTCTGGAGGACCTGAATGCGAATTTAGAGTTGACAAAGTCCCTAGGACTTCTAGTGAACGAAGAAAAGTCCCATCTGATCCCGACGCAGTCCATCGTCTTTCTGGGGATTCAGATGGTTTCAGTGGCTTTTCAAGCTTTTCCATCCCAGGAACGTCAGTAGCAATGCTTAGAAAAGTCTCATCCTTCCTAGGGAAGGAAATATGCTCGTGAGGGAATGGACGAGTTTGCTGGGGACCATTTCCTCTCTAGAGAAGTTTGTTTCCCTGGGAAGACTTCATCTCAGGCCGCTCCAGTTTTCCTGGCGGAAAACTGAATAGACAAGGAGAATCTAGAGGAGACCCTGAAGATCTCTCCCGTTTTCAAGATTCACCTGAGGTAGTGGCTCGACCCCTCGAGGTTGGCAGAAGGGGTTTCTCTATGCCCTCAGAGCCCCGACCTGGTGTTGTTTTCCCTACGCTCCCAGGGAGGGATGGGGGAGCAACACTAGGAGGGAGAAAGTGTCAGGCACCTGGAGAGGGGAACAGGTGTCCTGGCACATCAATCTCAAGGAATTAGGGGCGATCCTGCTGGCCCTTCAATCCTTCGAGCCAAGTGTCAGGCTGAGTCGTACAAGTAAATTCAGACAACTCCACAGCCCTGGCATACCTCAAGAAACAGGGAGGAACTCGTTCCCGGTCCCTGTTCGCCCTGGCGAAGAGATCCTGCTTTGGGCCCTTGCGCTGGGGATCACGATCCTTGCAGGTTCGTTGCAGGAGTGGAGTATATCCGCGGGACCTTCTCGGTCGACAGCGGCAGCTTCTACCGACCGAGTGGACCCTTCACGAGGAAGTATGTCAGGAGCTGTGGAGGTTATGGGGACGTCCCTTGGTAGATCTGCTCAGGCAGCCCCATTTCAAAGGTACCTCAAAACTTCCCGCTCTGAGTCTAACTGCATTCAGACTTTCAGCCGACAACAAGGATCTTCACGATCTCTTGAGATCCTTTGAGACTGTCAAGGTACCTCATTCCAGGACGCCCCTGGAACCTGGATGTCGTCCTAAATTTTTATGTCAAATACCTTGAGCCTCTTTCTTGGCGTCTCAAGAATGTGACAAGGAAGGTTTTTTCCTAACTGCTCTGGCTACGGCGAAGAGAGTTAGTGAACTTCAGGCTATCAATAATCATGTAGGTTTTAGAGGCCATAATGCAGTATGTTCTCTAAGCCGTATGTTCTTGCTAAAAGCGAGAACCCGTCTACCCCTTGGCCCAGGACCTTCTCGAGATTAAGGGTATGACGGAAATTCTCAGACATGAACCAGAAAGAGTCATGTGTCCTGTCAGGGCTCTCAAATTTTATTTGCAGAAGACTCGGGAAAGTCGAGGTCCTTGGACAGTCTGTGGTGCTCTGTCAAGAGGCCAGATTTGCCTCTTTCTAAGAATGCACTGGCGTTCTTTTTAGAAAGCACCATTTTAGACGCACTTTCCGGCGTTCAAGACAGTGACTTGAGTCTTTTGAAATTAAGGCTCACGAAGTTAGAGCCATTGCAACCTCGGTGGCTTTCCAGAAGAACATGTCCCTTTGCGATCTTCTGGGTACCACCTTCTGGTGAAGCAATTCGGTGTTAAATTCACATTACTTGCGTGGCGTGAAGGCGACATACGAACTGCTATTAAGCTAGGACCATACGTTTCCGCACTCCAGATCGGCCCCATAACACTTCTAGGCCTGGACCTCTGTCGGACTCCCAGGACCAGGGAGAGGGCAAGTCGAAAGCCACAGGAGGGTTACGGGGGCTTCCACCGATCTGGCGTCCCTTCGGCAGGACCTGTTGTCGCTTCTGCAGACACAGTGTTGCGGGCAGGGGCGATACTCATCCTATCCTTTAGAGGTTAGGAAGTATATTTTAATCTTGATTTTGTTTTTTTATGTCAGATCGGTCCCATAACGCTTCTAGGCCTGGACCTCTGTCGGACTCCCAGGACCAGGAGAGGGGGGCATGTCGAAAGCCGCAAGAGGGTTATGGGGGCTTCCCCCGATCTGGCGTCCCTTCGGCAGGACCTGTTGACGCTCTAGGTCAGGTGGTTGGTCGTTGCTCCTTTTGCCCTCACAGTATGGCCTTATGATCTAGTCCCATTGTGGTCACGCCCCCGTGGACAGATCATCTAGAACTCACCAGCTATATAGGTCACTACCTTGCTGGAGACTCTAGTAAAGCAGAAGCAGGCTTGGGTGACAGTAATCACGAAGTCAGCTATGCTAACATAGGCCTGGACCTCTGTCGGACTCCCAGGACCAGGGAGAGGGCATGTCGAAAGCTGTAAGTTGGTTACGGGGACTTCCCACCGATCTGGCGTCCCTTCGGCAGGTCCTGTTGATGCTCTCGGTCAGGTGGTTGGTCGTTGCTCCTTTTGCTCTCACAGTATGGTCTTATGATCTAGTCCCATTGTGGTCATGCCCCCGTGGACAGATCATCTAGAACTCACCAGCTATATAGGTCTCTACCTTGCTGGAGACTGTAGTAAAGCAGAAGCAGGCTTCGGTGACTGTAATCACGAAGTCAGCTATGCTAACAAGTAAGGAACCAAGGCGTCAGTCGCCTACATATATTTGTTTCTAAATCCTATTCTGTCTCTTCCCACCTCCAATGGTGGATTCAGCTATATATATATCTGACAGGTAAGTTGCATGAACAAAATGATATTTTAATGATAAAATAAAGTTTGTTCATACTTACCTGGCAGATATATATAATCATAGTGCCCACCCTCCTCCCCTCAGGAGACAGTGGCACTAGAAAATCTGAATAGAAAATGGGAATGGTTCCTGATACCCGCCTCCCAGCTGGCGGGAATGGGTATTAACCACCTGGCCCCACTGCGTGTGCCGCAAGTTTTGGAATTCTGTCGGACTTGGAGAATACAGCTATATATATATCTGCCAGGTAAGTATGAACAAACTTTATTTTATCATTAAAATATCATTTTTGTTGCTCCAGTCAACAACATCCTGCTTTTGTGAAATTGTTGAGGACACTGGTAGCATGGGGTACCTCCAACAATTTGCATGTTAGAACAGTCACTCATCCTCATGTTGATGGAGAGACAGCCCTTCAGTGGTCATTCTAATCCTCCTGGAACAAAGCAACATGTCATATGATATTCATGCCTGAGCAGCCATGTAAATAGCATTTGTAATGTTAAATTCATGTTGGAACTCAGAAACAGAGGGGGTTCAATAATTTCTTTCAAAATATGCATGGTAGCTACTTTCAAAATTTGTGAATAACCAGTGACCCATATGCTGAATCTTGTGAAATTTGCCTGTAAGCAAGCAAAATTAATTTTGCTGTAAGTAGACAATCTTGAAAGCTGCAGGAATGCATTTTTCAAGTAGCCTTTGTTGGTGCATCAAACTAGCTATACAACCAGTAAATCAAGGTTGATGCAGTCATCTAGGTGTTCCTTCACAAGTCATGCCTCACCATTAGGTATTGAACCAGAAATTTATTGAATCATAAATTTACGTTTTTTTTTTTTTTTCTTGGTATACCTAAACATGGATAGTCTGATCATTTATTCCTGCATCAGTACCTTCCTTCATACCAGCCTCCAGTCTTTTCAGTTATTCAGTTTTTTGCCAGTATCTTATGAAGAAACTTCTGTCCATTCCCAGAAAACTGTAGAAGGCCAGTGTGATGCGCAAATAACACGAGGTTTTTGATATATACGAATCAAGTTTCCTATGTTCAAGAGGACTGTTGTGTGGTATAACTACTGTATAAACTGCAGTTTCCAAGGCTTGTCTCTACACATTGCAGTCACAGAAGATAAGACCTAGTATTCAAGTTTCGTACTAATGACAAGTCCATTTCATTTCACTCTATATCTCATGAAATTTCAACCTCCAATCTTTGTTTTTTGTTAGTGAGGGTGTCTTCACTTTCCTAGAAAACTTTTTACTTCTAAAAAGCCATTTTAGTACACAGATAGCATGAAATTCACATGTATGGATCAAGTTTCCTCAATGTTTAGGCCTGCTGCTTGACTCAACTATGAACAATAGCTCCTAGATTTGTCTGTATGTTGCATTCATAGAAAAATTCAAATTACAGAATAGTAATAAAACTATTTCTTTTCCCATATATCACTCATGTAATTGCAAGAGACTAGCCACTGAGTCTCTTAGGAGGAGCTAAGCCTCTGTCCTGGTCTCTGTCAGTTAACCTGGGATTTTGGCTGCTTCATCTTTTCTTACCTAAATTGTCATTTTGGCCAGTTGTCAGCAGTAGCTTGAAATCAATTTACATTTTTTTTTTTTTTTTTTTTTTTTTTTTTTTTTTTTTTTTACACAAATTCATAACTTACAGAATGAGCTCCTCCTTCCTGACACTCATGTCTTGCAGCTCGTTGATTAGATGGCATGAATTCCGGCTTGTGCTCCCCATGACCAAGGATCTCCCTTCACATGCAGTGTTAACTGCCAGTCTCTTTGAAGAGGTATTGAAGTGTCTGGGATAATTTTATAGCCATAGAGTGGCTAATTTTAAGGTGGTTTGTATGAAAAAATCAGTTAAAAAAATTTTTAAGCCAAAAACTTATAATCAGCAGGTTGGCAAACAAAAAAATTGTGAAAACCAAAGACTACTTTTGTATTGTTAGGCTCATATAAAATTGCCATAGATATTTTAATTTTATTGACTTCAAATTTGTTTTTACAGTGAGTAACTTGGCAGAACTTGGTACCTACGGTGGCAACGATTGTATTGTAGCATTTGCACGACTTCATCAAGTTATTGTTGTTATTCACCAACTGAATGCTCCTCTTTGGCAGGTTAGTTACTAATGGTTTTATAAAATCTTTTAGATGTGAAACTGCTGCACCAATTTGAAGAGCATTAGTGAATAAAATTGTGTAAAGGGCAACCTGAGATCACTGACCTCATAGATGCCAAATAAGTTTTTATTATTCAAGAAGTTTAGCTAGACCATTTGAATTAAATTTATAGTCTGATAAAGCTGGTCAAAAATGTTTATTCATACAGGGAGAAAATAGAGGCAGTTAAGTATAAAGAGAGCACTTGAAGCAAATACAAAATAAAAAGACAGAAAGCAATGTAGCTGAGGCTGAAGGAATGCCACAAGATTTCCTAGCATTTGAAGTACTTTTCATTGCTCCTCACAAAACACACAGTCATAGTAGTAGTAACCTTTACTAATCCTGTATAGTTCAGTAATATCAGTGTAAGTGGTTGTGACAGAAGTAAACGTGCATGGATGAAGGAAGGCCACAGCTCTATGTGTGTACATACATTATCTCTAATAAAGGAAGCTTCCACTAATTTGATAAGTCTTAGTCTTAATCAAATCAAGGCTGAAGCGTCCAACTGATTAAATTGGCAGAAGTTTCCTTCAACAGACGTACATACATATAACTGGATTTCTTCACCCATTCTGATGTAATGAGAGTGATGGTGTGTATTAAACTTATTAACTGTGCATTACCATTAATTGTATACAGTATTCACGTTGGCAGACTTGCCGATTCCTGGATTTCTCATGGAACATACATACACATTTCTCATGGAACATACATACACATTATTCAGGGAAAATTCACCCATGCACAATATTTTTCACTGAGAAATATACACTAATTACTGTATTCTGCTTATAACCGAATCAGAAAACAACAGCTGTTTTGCTTGTATTTCAACCATCGTACGGTAGTAAACAATTACCGTAGTTATGTTACAAATAACGTTAAGTAGAATAGGACTGATATATTTATACATTATACCCTTATTTACTATAGATAAAAGATTGGCAAGGAAACCTACTATTAAGTTTAAGCTGCAAGTAGTAGCTGAAGCTGAGGAAACAATGTTCAAGCTGCTTATGACTAAATTATCGTGCATCGGCAACATGGATGAAACTCGACTGTAAATAAAATTGGAGAGAAAGTATTTTAATCAAAACTACTGGACATGAAAGAACACACATTACTGCTGTTTTCATGCCAATAAAAGATAAATACGTAAAACTTGTATTGTGCTGAAATCAAGTGAAAATAGCAAATGAAAACTTGATTTTTTTTTTACTCAAAAACATGCCCCCAAACGGCTAATGTCATCTATTGATGAAAAGAATAGCTAAATTCATTACACAACAAGACGTATTTAAGTTATATTTCAACTTAAAAACACTTCGTATAACAAAAAATAACCTTGCCCCATATAAATAAAGTATCTAGAGTTCATGTACACTAACTAGAAGCAAGAAAAGTGCTCTGAAATGAGTTAAATATGCGAAATAAACTTAACGCATAATCGATTTCCAAACCAAGACATTGATCGCAATTTATAATACAAAATCACTATAAGAATATTTACAATATTATTGGATACAGTGAAGTAAAGCATAACATTTTAAAAGATCCATGGAAAAGATGCATATTCGTTATGTTTATGTTTGTATGATATGATATTAATTTGTTAATATAGAGTACAGTACAACGTAGGCTAGTCTGCCGTATATGTATACAATACACCATAGTGTAGGCTAAGCTAATTCTTGTTTGTTATTCAATTTCTCTGTATTGAATTATCATAAGTCAATCTGCTTGAACCTTCAGAATTAGCTGATATTAATAATTACCTTACCATATATTTATATAGTGTACTTTATAGTGTAGGCTAGGCTACCATATATGTATACATGGTACGGAATACGCTAGTGTAGGCTAGGCTATATTCGAAATAAGTTTTTTCCAACAGACGATTTGTTTTTTGGAACCTAACCCCATCATAAGTAGGATAATACCTGTATAAGCATTTTTATAGTTTTTTTGTGTGTTTGAACTATCAGAATAGACAGTTCTAAGTGTTTTTAGAAGGATGTTAGCTATTCGCGGGGGCGAGTGGTATGCATCCCCCGCGAATATGGTGGGTTTATTGTAGTGATAGACATTTAGATGAGCACTTCCGCACAAAGAAAAATAGTATAGAATTAATAACAATAAATTTTGAAACCATAGAAGATATATAGTAGAAAATTTAATATGGAAGAGTTGGATTGTGCTTTGTTGAACATCAATAGATCTGCCCCTGGAGGTGACAATATTTGGCTTGAAATAATCTGCCACTGAGCACCTTTGGCAAAGTCATACTTATAGAGTTTTATAATCCCTTATGGCTTTGAAATTTTTCTCCGGATGAATGGTGTAAAGCTATAATTATTCTTATCCCCAAACCTGCAAAGGATCTTAGTAAAGTAAACCCCCTATTCGTGAGGGATGCGTACCCCACACACACACACACACACACACACACACACACACACACACACACACACACACACACACACACACACACACACACACACACACACACACGAATAGCTAAAACTGCAAATACTTAGAACCTTTCTAAAAACACTTAGAACTGCCTATTTTGATAGTTCAAACAGACACAAAACAAACTAAAAATAGTTATACAGGTATTATCCTACTTACAATGGGGTTAGGTTCCAAAAAACACTATCGTTTGTTGGAAAAAACATAATAAATACCAAAACATATCTCGAACATGGCCTAGCCTACACTAGAGTATTCGGTACCATGTACAGTATATATACATGGTAGCCCAGCCTACACTATAAAGTCTATACATACACAGTATAGTAATTATTAATATCAGCTAATTCTGGAGGTTCATGCAAAGTGACTTATGATAATTCAGTACAAAGAGAAATAGAATAACAAGAATTAGCTTAGCCTGCACTGTGGTACATTATATACATATACGGTAGCGTAGCCTACATTATACTGTACTCTATATTCACATATCGTATTATACAAATATCAACATAACGAATATGCATCTTTTAAAATGTTATGCCTTAATTCACTGTATCCAATAATATTGTATATACAGTATTCTTATATTGCTTTTGTATTATAAAATGTTATGCCTTAATTCACTGTATCCAATAATATTGTATATACAGTATTCTTATATTGCTTTTGTATTATAAATTGCAGTCATAGCATTCAATGTTTTGGTTTGGAAATCGTTGATGCGGTGTTTATTTCGCTATATTTAATTCAGTTCAGAGTGCCTTTCTTGCTTATAGTTAGCATAAATGAATCTCTTAGATACTTTATTTATATGGGGCAAGGTAATTTTTCATTATACAAAGTGTTTTTAAGTCGAAATATAACTAAAATTCGTCTCGTTGGGAAATATATCTATTTTTTCGTTAATAGATGACGGTGGCCGTTTGGGGGCATGTTTGTTTTGTGTAAAAAAAAAATTAAAATTCCATTCGCTATTTTCACTTGATTTCATCATAATACGAGCTTTACGTATTTATCGTTTATTGGCGTAAAAATAACAGTAATGTGTTCTTTCATGCCCAGTAGTTTTGATTAAAATACTTTCTCTCCAATTTTAATTATGATCAAGTTTCATCCATGTTGTCAATGCTCGATAATTTAGCAGCTTGAACATTGTTTTCTCAGCTTCAGCTACAATTTGCAGCTTAAATTTAGTAGTATATTCCATGACGATCTTTAATTCATATCGATTAAGGGTATAATGTCAAAATATATCAGCACTGTACTATTCTACGTAATGTCATTTGCGCTATAAGCTACAGTAATTGTTTTTTACCGTACGATGGTTGAAATATCAGGTAAACGGCTGTTGTTATTGATTCGGTTATAAGCAAAACAACAAAAACAACAGTTTCTTGGTTGGTTGTTTATGGCTGTACGCATTTACTTAGGAGTATAACGTTACTAACAACACTTTTATCATTCTCTTTTGCTTTTTTAACTAGAAGATGGAATAAAGAGATGGAGGAAAAGTTGTCTATTGTAATTTGGTCACTCTCCCTGCCTGATTATGCTGCTGCCTACGCCTGCACGAAATTTAAAAATATTTTATAAATAATATTGTCTATCGGTATTAATTGCTTACCCCATTGCAAAGTCAAATTATCGTAAGGTGAGTTATCGTAATTTGAGCATTTACCTGAGTATTTTAATAGTTTTATCACAAAAGTCCATTTAGTCATGAAAATGAGATGAAAATACAGTAATTAGTGAATATTTCAGTGAAAAATACTGCGAATGGGCGAATTTTCTGTGAATAATGGGTAGATACGTTCCACAGAGAAATCCGTGAATACGTGAGTCCGCGAATCATGAGATCATGAATACGGGGGGGTGTACTGTAATGTAAACGATTACAGACCAATTTCTTTAACAAGTTGTTTATGTAAATTACTAGAGAAAATGGTAAATGCTCGACTAACGTGGCACATTCGAGCAAATAAAATTTTGACTCCCACTCAATTCGGGTCACAATGTAACAGATCTACATTGGATTCTCTATCTAACTTAGAAGACCATATATGAAGAGGATTTGAACGAAAACAAATTTCTGTAACTGTCTTTTTTTATATTGAAAAGGCGTATGATACTACATGGAGATATTGCAGTATTAAAAACTTACTTAAAAACAGCATCCGTGGACATTTATCCAGGTTTTTCCAAAACTTTTTGACAAAACGCACTTTTCAAGTGAGAATTGATAATGTATTGTAAAGTACATTTCCACTTGAAAATGGTGTTGCACAAGGAAGCGTCCTTAGTGGCACACTGTTTACTTTAGCAATAAATGACATCAGTAATATTCTGCCTGTTGGAATTAAAAGGACTATAACTTGTATATAGATGATTTTGCCGTATATTATACAGCATCTCGCTTAAAGCATGCAGTATGAATCATTAATAAAAGCATAGTAAAAACAGATGAATGGGCCTCATCTGTAGGCTTTAAATTATCCATACAAAAATCTCAAGCAGTAATGTTTTATAAAAATAAAAGTGGAAAAAAGGTGAAGAAGTAGATTTAAAAATCAGAAACCATAGTATACCAATTAGCCAAACAGCAAAATTTTCAGGATTAGTATTTGATACCCATTTGAACTGGAAAGCCCGCATAACATACATGAAATCAGAATGTAAAAGAGCATTAAATCTTAATTAAAAAACTATCAATCACTACTTGGGGAACTGATAGACACACCCTCACTTTACTGTATAAAGCCACAGTGTTGTCTATTATTGACTATGGAAGTGAAATATATGGCCCAGCATCAGACGCAATGCTGAAATTGTTAGACCTAGTACATAACAAAGGCCTTAGAGTATGTTCAGGAGCCTTTAGATCATCACCAACCTCATCTTTACAAGTTGAATGTGGGGAACTACCGCTGTCTTTCCATAGAGAGTTTGTAATATTGAACTTGAGAATTCGGACAAGTGATTCTCCAACAAAAAAATTATTTGAATTAAGAGATGTATTTATAAATAATC
The DNA here is from genome assembly GCF_040412425.1 of Macrobrachium rosenbergii. Lineage (NCBI taxonomy): Eukaryota > Metazoa > Arthropoda > Malacostraca > Decapoda > Palaemonidae > Macrobrachium > Macrobrachium rosenbergii. The sequence continues at coordinate 65,791,335 of NC_089795.1, forward strand.
ACTCGCCACCTTTCCCTCTTAGATCTAGAACTGTTTGAATCGTTGAATATAAATGTGCAATTTACCCTCAATAGTAAAATTACCTCCTCCTTGGACTATGAATAAAATAAGAATTTGCACACACTTAAAATATTTATCAAAAACTTACTCATATACCTCAGACCACCATAGACCAGTGGTTCCCAAACTTTTTCTGGTCGTTACCCACTTTTTATATGCAGGATACTTGTCCATGGCCCACCGCTGAGTATAACCCATGACTGCAGTGACTGTCTACAGTCCTACCCACTAAACTCCTTTGGTTTTATGCATACATATCCTCAGATTATGACCCCCTGCATTCTGCTACAAGGCCCCAGTTTGGGGACCACTGCCATAGACAACATACAATAGAGCATATAAGCTGAAAAGGTCCACATTATGCAATATACACAGACGGATCTAAATCAGAGTACGGAGTGGGATATGCTGCAGTATCACAAGACAAAATTTATCAATTCTATCTACCTGATAATGCCTCAGTATTTACAGCTGAGTTATGTGCAATAGCATCAGCCATAAAAAAAAATCAAAGAAACCTCATGTAATAATTTTGTAATTTTTAGCGACTAGAAGCGCCATCGGAGCCATTCAGAGTTACAGACCAAAAAATAACATAGTACAAATAAAGTTATTACTCCATGAGTTAAATGATAATGGGAAAATTATAGAAATATGTTGGATCCCTGCCCATGTAGGGATCAAAGGAAACAAAAGAGACTGATAAAGCAGCTAAAGAAGCAGCCCATATGACACGATCTAACGTAAATATTCCAGTTAACAATTATATAACACATTTAAAACTAGGCATTATAAACAAATGGCAGAATAAATGGAATGAAGAACCTGAGAATAATAAGATGAAGCAAATAAAACCTGGAGGTAAAATGGAGTTCATCATACCAAAGAAAGAGACATGCGCAAATAATTCAAACACGTCTCCGAATAGGTTATATTCGTCTGACACATGGACACTTGATGAACAGCCCACATGAACCAGCTCCCGAATGCTCAGAATGCAAAGCGATAATAACAGTTGAACATGTGTTATGCGAATATCCAAAATATAACCGTCAGTTATCAACTTTAGGAAATAGATCGATTGGGGACATTTTTTCAGAGTGCAACATTTTCAGTTGACCCAATTTTAATATTCATGAAGTGTAAATTAATTGATAAAGTATAGAAAGTAATTTATGAAAATGAAAAGCCCACTGGGCAACTAATATATATAAAGTATATAAAAAATCAGAATTTTAAAAACGTTAAGTTATTCTGATTTTTATCGTTACTCAGTTTTATTTATTTTATATTTATGGTGCAGATGGAAACTTGAGTAAATGATTTAATGTGTGCATGTGTTCTAGTGTGGAAGCATATGCCTTTTTGCATATTTTTAAAGTTTCATTATTCATTCATCATTTAGTCCCAATGCTTAGCTTATGGCTTGGAGCTTGGACTCCATTTCATCTTAATCCTTCGGGCCAGCCCTATGAGAGCTGTTAATTAGCACAGTGGTCTGGTTAAACTATTTTAATAATAATAATAACTTGGGTATTTTAGCCAAGGTCAAGGTCCCATTCAAGACCTGGATCCATTCTTTCTCCATTTAGATCGTTACAGACTTCCTTGACTTCCATGAGCACCTGACATCTCATGTTCTCATAACTTACCTGGCGCCCAGCTCCTCTGGCGCCAGGCTGGCCAAGTGTCCGCCAGCTCCCGAACTCCGAGCTTACCTGGTGCCCAGCTCCTCTGGCGCCGGCCACAGCCTGGTGCCAACTCATGCCCTACATGTCCGCCAGCTCCCAAGCTCATAGCTCTCCTGGCACCCAGCTCCTCTGGCGCCAGCCACAGCCTGGCTCCAGCTCATGCTCTGAGTGTCCGCCAGCTCCTGAACTCCTAGCTTGCCTGGTGCCCAGCTCCTTTGGCACCAGCCACAGCCTGGTGCCAACTCATGCTCCAAGTATCCACCAGCTCCCGAACCCCTAGTTCGCCTGGCACCCAGCTTGTCTGGCTCCAGCTCTTCCTACAAGCACCCAGTAGTACTTCCCAGCTCTTAAGTAGTATAAAGAGCTCTCTGTCCAGTTGGAGTTTTTCAGGAATTCCCTGAGCTGAACCAGAATCAGAGTACTATCCATAACCTAGGGAGTTATGGCAAGAACCTGTCTCTTCCTCTTTCTAAACTTGTTGTCCTCCATCTTATATGGACTTCATCTTACAGACACACAGTTTTTTTTTTTTTTAGTGCATTTTGCCTACTTTGAAGCGAAGCTAAGGACGTCAGAACAGCCTCTACATCCTTAGTTTTCAGATGCTATATGCTCTTTACGTCCATTCTACTATCAACCCACCGGAAGTGTAAGCGATCTTTGCTTCTCACTGTTTTTATGAAAGCTTGAACAGTGTTGAAATTTTCCAATACCTCAAGACCATTTTTAGTGTCTGGCATGGCATCGTGGGAGGAAGCACAGGATGATGTTCTACTATCTCTTCACCTTTTCAGTAAGATGCTGAGTTTGGAGAGCCAGTAGGTACAATGTACCTGGAGCACCCACCACTCTCAGTGGATGGGTTGTGGTTTTTTCAGTGTAGGTGTCAGTGTTATCTGGTTGTTTTTATTTTGGTGTTGTGCCCAGGGCAAGGCGGGCACCTGTCATGCTTTGTTAGCCATTGGAACACTTCCCTAGCTGCAAAGTTCCCTCTAAGTAGGAGGCGACCCTACGAGTTAAGATAACACCAACCAGAGGCAGTATCCACATGCAGTAGCTCTCATAACTGATAGGAAATGACAGGCATTATTTTCAATGCTAGCAACTTTTCTATTTCAAATTCATTACATGACTTGTTGTTTTGGGGTAGAATTATGTCCATGGTCCCACCTCCTATCAGTTTGGAATCAGCTATGTAATTATTGGGTAAGTCACTTATATAAAAATAAAATTTTTATAATAAAATAGTTTTGTATATACTTAATACTTGCCCAGTAATTACATGATCGGAGCCCTCCCTCCCTCCCTCTGATGGACATCAAGCACAAAACAGAACAAGGTGGATAGCTAAGTCGTTCCTAGTATTGCCATTAGGGGGTGGTACTGTGCACCTCCACCGCGCAATCAAAGTGCTACCCATGAAATTTGAATTTAGGCTGCCGTACATGGAAAACTAATAGCTATGTAATTACTGGGTAAGTATATATAAAACTATTTTATTATAAAAATGTCATATTCAACTTGATATTTTTAAATTTTACATTTTAATATGTTCTGGTAGCATAAAACTTAAATCACAGACTTATTTCACATGTATAGGAAGGTAACTGTACACTACTCCTTTTTTTAACAACTGTGTGAAAGTCAAGTTATATATGTATGAAAAACATAATACATCTGTAATTGGATGACTCCTACTTAATGTCATTGCTAATGCAATTGCTTTTTTCTTGTTACTGAAAGATATGTGGTCTAGAAGGGAAAAAAAACTTACGTGAACTTCACATTTCCTACCACAACGGCGATCATTATAACAGCGTGCGAAGATTTGGTGACTGCACTACAAGTCCTGTGAGCATCAAATTAGCAGTAAGTATATGAAACCTGTTTTAAAAAAGCCTTTGTATGCTATAGAACCAGTATTATACATTTGCTTCTGCTTGTTGAAAATTTACTGTTGGTTTTAGGCACTTTAGTTGTCCCAGTTTACCGAAAGATGTAGAAACCAAATTGACTATCAGATGTGGGTCTTTGCAGGCTTTGAGTTCTCATGTACTCCATCCATATTTTTACATTAGATATAGGGACTGCTGTCTAATCTTCTTTAATAAATGATTCTAAAAAGGTACAAAAGTGATTTCAGATAGTTTTGTGAAATTGAAACATGAAGATAATGGTAAAGCTTATCACTGTTATGGTGTAGTAAAAGTATTTTAAAACTAAATTCTTTGGGTTATTACACAAATAGAACTGTCAAAATTTTTATGTAGGTTTTTGGTAGTCCAGAGAGTTGCCAACATGTCAACTAGGAATTAGGAGATAAGTGATGTTTCTGTGGAGGAAGCATGAGGTGGTTATACTAGGGAAATTTACATGCCAGTGATCAACATCATCACTTTTCCCTCAGCTTTTCCCTTTATGGAGATCAGATTTATGGAATGAGTTATCTTCGCTCTTGTGCTCTGTGCTTTTTCTACTTTAACTCCTATCAAGTTTAGATATCTTTATATGTATTTAACTGTTTACTTCATCTGAGCACTAAAAATTATCTAATGACACTTATTAATGTCGATTTTAGATTGTAGATTGCCCACTGGTCACATCACCCCATGTCCAAGATTAGTTTTGTTCATGAAACTTACCTGTCAGATATATATATAGCTGTATTCTCCGAAGGTCCGACAGAATTTCAAATTTCGCGGCACACGCAGTGGCCGGTCAGGTGGTTAGTACCCATTCCCGCCGCTGGGAGGCGGGTATCAGGAACCATTCCCATTTTCTATTCAGATTTTCTCTGTCGCCGGTGTTGTCAACAACTGTTGTCTGCACCTCCGTCATAGGATTTGCTTTTTTCTTGAGTATCTGATTGTCTTTTGGTATTTTGACTTTGGATCGGTAGATCGGCATACGCTTTTTTGACTTTTCTTTGGTTTTGCTTTAGACTATCATTATGTCTGGGTCTAGCTCTGCTAGTTACCGTGCGTGTGTGATGTCTGAATGTAAGGTGAGGTTGCCGAAAGCTGCGGTTGACCCTCACACTGTATGTTCTAACTGTAGGAAGCATATATGCATGTTGAATGATAGGTGTGATGAATGTGCTTCTTTGTCTGAAAATGAATGGAGAGCGTATGATAAATATGTGAGGAAGTTGGAGCGTGATCGACTGAGGAGGTCTTCCTCCAGGAGTGCTTCTCTTTGCGGAAGTGTTGATGTCGGCCCTAACTCCCCTGTACCTTTAGAACCTAACCCTGTGGTTTTGTCTCCAGCCCCTGAGATCGTGCCAGTGGAGACTAATATGCTTTCCGCCATGATGGAATCGATTCGTGCATTAGAATCTAAGGTGTCAGCTCTCCAAGAAAAGTGTTGTGAAGTGACTAGTGCCCCAGTGCAGTGGAGGGGGGTCAGACCGCCCCATCATGCCTCTAGGCCTGGACCTCTGCTGGACTCCCAGGACTCAGGGAGAGCATGTCGAAAGCCGAAGGAGGGTGACGGGGAACCCCACCAGTCTGGCGTCCCTTCGCAGGTCCTGAAGACGTTTCCCAGGCTGCCCAGGCGCGAACTCGTGTTCGGGTCCTAAAGGACTGCTTCTCGCCTTCTGACACGTCCTCCCCACGCAGGGGTTGGAACCGTCAGATAGACTCTCGCCCTCTTAAGAGAAGCTTTAGGGGGGAGGGCGCCACGCCCTCTCTCTCCTACTCTGTGCTCCTCGCCAGAGTTTGTGGATGCGTTCCCCACAAAAAAGAAGTACAGGACGTCATCCGAAGAAGACGTGTTTGAGCGCCCAAGAGCTCTCCCTCCTCAAGAGAAGAGGATTAGGACGTCTCCTCGTCCTTCTGCCTCTAGGTTCCGTAATTCTCCAGAGAGAGAGCGCCACCTCGAGGACCCTTATTGCCTCCATGCAGCAGCAACTCTCCTCATTCATTGCAGAGAGAGAGTCCAGGTCCCGTGCTCGGTCGGAAGGATGTTAGACTTCCAGTGAAGAGATCTAGGCGTTCTCCTTCTCCTGCTCCTCGCTCGTCACCTTCGCCTGCTTCGCCTGCTCGTCGTGGAAGGAACCCCAGACTCTCGTCCCCGGAGGGTGTTGGGGAGGACCGTCGTGACGTCACCCCAGGACGCCCTCCTCCCTTCGTTCTAGACGCCACGTTCACCTTTTTGTTGATGACGCCGTCAGGCTCCTGACGCTCGGGCCATGCTGCCAGACGTGACGCCTCTTCCGGACGATCCAGACGTTCGCCATGCTGCCAGACGTGGCCGCTCGATTGACGCCAAGAAGCTCGTCATGCTGCCAGACGTGACGCCCGATGGACGTTTTTGACTCCCTTCAAGACGCTCCACCTGCCGTTGCTGTCGCCTCTCGTGGTGGTTCCTGGTTCTCCTGCTGCTTTGCACGCCAGTTCCTCTTCCAAGCAGAGGTCCCTGCGGGCGTGTTTCCTCTCCAACTTCTCTCTGCTCTTCCCCGCCCGATGTTGGAGATAGACTCAAGGTCTCGGAGTCTGAAGATGAGATTAAGGATCAGTCCTCGTCGTCGGACTACCAGATTCTCGCGTCAAGCTGTTGAAGGAATTGTTTCCCGACAAGTTTCTGCCGGCAGTACCTCTCTCTCCTCCTTCTCAACTGACTTCAACTAAGTCTAGGAAAGCCCCGGGATTTCTGAAGATGACTAAATCGCTTTCCACTAAGCGGCCTTCAAGAAAGTCCATTTGTGGATGGACTCCCAAAAAGCTCAAGGAAAGTCTTCTTTCGCCCTTCCCTTCAAGACTCTCGGGTAAAGCGGCGATGTGGTATGTGACCGGAGAAGACTTAGGCTTACGCCTTCCTTCCTCATCTAAGGGAGACTTCGCCTCTCGTTGATTCAGTAGGAGGTCTCATCTGTCGACGCCAAGGTTCCTGGACTCTTACGGAGATGGACCATCTTTTGAAGGGCCTTTTCAAGACGATAGAAGTTTTCAACTTCCTTGACTGGTGCCTTGGAGCTTTGGACCTTAAGTCGCGGAGTCAGGACTCGATCTCCTTGTCGGACCTTTTGAGCATCTTGTCTTGCATGGACAAGGCGGTCCGAGATGGTTCTGACGAATTGGCCTCGCACTTTGCGACTGGAGTGCTCAAGAAGAGGTCACTCTTCTGCGGTTTCGCCTCACTGCAAGTCCGTCTCCTTGGCACAGGAAGGAGAACTGTTGTTTGCTCCCTTTCCAGTCATCTTTTCCCGGCTTCGATGGTAAAGGACATCGCTGCAAGCTTGCAAGAGAAGACCACACAGGACCTGTTGGCTCAGTCATCGAAGCGCCCTGCGGTTCCTGCGTGACCTCGACGACGCCAACCCGTCAGCATTCACCCAAGATGAAGAAGCCCTTCGCGTGCGGATCATCTTCAAAGCCTTCTTCTCGAGGAAAGAACCTCTCGAGAGGAAAAGCCCTTGCTAGAGGTAGGGGCAAGAAGTGATGTGATTCTCCTCCAGATACCGGTGGGTGCCAGGCTTCTTGCGTTTTCGAGGCCTGGAAAGTGAGAGGGGCAGACAGTTGGTCCCTTTCGGTTTTAGAGAAAGGATACAAGATCCCTTTCCTTTCTCCCCTCCCTTAAGCCTTTCGCCCTTGGACCTCTCTCGTCAAATGGGTCCAGAGAAACAAGAGATCCTGTACGACCTGCTGCGGCAAATGCTCGTCAAGAGAGCAGTAGAACAGGTCTTAGACCTGAATTCCCGGGCTTCTACAACAGGCTGTTCCTGGTCCCGAAACAGTCGGGAAGTTGGAGACCTGTGCTGGATGTCAGCAGCCTGAACCGGCCGTCGTGAAAGAAACTTTCAAGATGGAGACGGCTCAGTCTGTTCTAGGAGCCTTAAGACCAGGGGATTGGATGGTATCCCTCGACCTTCAGGACGCCAGTGCTTCCATCGTGCCGATCCATCCTCAGTCAAGGAAGTTCCTGAGGTTCGTCTTGAGGGGAAAGGTGTATCAATTCAGAGCTCTTTGCTTTGGCCTGTCCACAGCTCCCATGATTTTCACCGTCATCATGAGGAATGTAGCAAGGTGGCTGCATCTGACAGGCGTACGTGTGTCGCTCTACTTGGACGACTGGCTGATTCGAGCGTCATCGAGGAGAGGTGTCTGGAGGATCTACAAGCAACTTTGAACCTGACGAAAGAACTCGGCCTGCTGGTCAACTTCGAAAAGTCACACCTGACCCCAACACAGTCCATCGTGTATCTGGGGATTCAGATGGACTCAGTGGCTTTTTCGGGCTTTTCCGTCCCGAACGTCAACAGCTGTGCTACGGAAAAGTCCTAGCCTTCCTAGGGAAAGAAACATGTTCGGTGAGGGGAGTGGATGAGTCTGCTGGGGACCATTTCCTCACTGGAAAAGTTTGTTTCCCTAGGGAGACTACATCTCAGGCCTCTTCAGTTCTTCCTGCAAGACAACTGGGAAGACAAGGAAAATCTCGAGTTGTCTCTCAAACTTTCCTCGAGGTGAAGGAGCATCTCAGGTGGTGGTTGGATCCCTTGAAGCTTTCAGAAGGCGTGTCTCTCAGCCTTCCAACCCCGACCTAGTGTTGTTCTCCGACGCGTCAATGTCGGGGTGGGGAGCAACACTGGGGAAGAGAGAAGTGTCAGGCACCTGGAGAGGGAACAGGTGACCTGGCATATCAATATGAAAGAATTAGGGCGATTCTTCTAGCCCTTCGATTCTTCAAGATCAAGTGTCCGATCGCACAGTCCAGGTAAACGCGACAATACCACAGCTCTAGCTTACCTGAAAAAGCAGGAGGCACTCATTCGTTCCCTGTTCGTCCTTGCGAAAGAGATCCTGTTGTGGGCGAGTTCCAGGAACGTTCACGATCCTGACGAGGTTTGTAGCAGGCGTTCAGAACGTGAGAGCGGACCTGCTAAGTCGTCGTCATCAACTGCTCCCGACAGAGTGGACTCTGAACCAGGAGGTGTGCCAAAAACTGTGGGGTTTATGGGGTCGACCCTTAGTAGACCTGTTTGCAACATCGAAGAACAACAGGCTTCCGCTCTACTGCTCTCCTGTCCTGGATCCAGGAGCAGTATCAATAGACGCCCTTCTTTGGGACTGGTCTCGTCTGGACCTTTACGCTTTCCCTCCCTTCAAGATCCTGGGAGAAGTGGTCAGGAAGTTAGCGTCGTCGCAAGACACAAGGATGACTCTGATCGCTCCGTATTGGCCTTACAAGGAGTGGTTCCCGGAGGTAATGTCGCTTCTGGTAGACTTTCCAAGGGTGTTGCCTCTTCCATGTCCAGATCTACTCAGACAGCCCCACTTCGAACGATACCATCAAAACCTCTCCGCTCTCGGTCTGACTGCGTTCAGACTATCGAAATGCTGGCGAGAGCGAGAGGTTTTTCAAGCAGGTGGCAAGAGCGATCGCGAGAGCCAGGAGAACATCTTCGATCGCGGTTTACCAGTCGGTGGGCCGTGATTTCGACAGTGGTGTAAACGCAGAGGATTTCCTCTTCCTCGACCACTGTGAGCCAGATTGCAGACTTTCTTCTTTTTCTTAGGAAGTTCGAAGCTGGCAGTCTCTACTATTAAGGGATATAAGAGTATGTTGTCGGCGGTCTTTCGGCACAGAGGAATAGATATCGCCAACAATACGGACCTGCATGACCTCATTAGGTCGCTTGAGACGACTAAGGTGCATCAGTATTTGGTTCCATCTTGGAATTTGGACGTAGTTCTTAAGTTCCTGATGCAAAGCCCCCTTTGAACCCCTTCATGCTGCTTCTTTGAGGGACGTAAAAAGAAGACGTTATTTTAGTTGCTCGCTACTGCAAAGAGAATCAGTGAGATTCATGCAATATCTAAGTCAATTGGTTTTAAAGGAGACGATGTGGTGTGCTCTCTTCAACCGTCGTTTCTTGCCAAGAATGAGAACCCGTCTCACCCTGGCCCAAGTCCTTTGAATTGAAAGGTTTGGCGGGTATTCTGGGTCAGGAACCAGAAAGATTGCTATGCCCTGTTCGGGCTCTAAAGTTCTACTTGGACAAGACGAAAGAGTCAAGAGGTCTTGCGGATAGGTTATGGTGCTCGGTGAGAAGACCTGACGTCCCCATGTCAAAGAATGCGCTGGCTTTCTTCTTGAGGTCCACCATTCAAGAAGCGCATAAAAGTTGTCAGGAGAGTGACTTTGAACTTTTGAAAGTTAAAGCGCATGAGGTTCGGGCTGTTGCAACGTCAGTAGCCTTTCAAAAGAACATGGCTCTGAACGATATTATGAATGCCACCTATTGGAGAAGTCATTCTGTGTTCACCTCTCATTACCTAAAGGACGTAAGAACAGTGTATGAGTCTTGCTGTTCATTGGGACCTTACGTTTCGGCTGGTACGATCTTGGGAGAAGGAGACAGTACCCATCCTATCCTTTAATGTATGGTTAGGAATAGTTTTTTAAAAAAATTTTGGTTGTGTTTTTATGGTTGTGGGTAGACTGTGGGGGCAGTCTTCCTTTTCCTTAGTTTTTAACTAGTCACGATGTTTGGTAGGCCAGGTGGTTATTTTTGTCTCTTTGCTTCCTTCTTGAGGGCTATGATCTGGTCACATAGTGGTCACGTCCCCGTTGACAGATCATCTGGAACTCTCCAACCATATAGGTCTCTACCTCGTTGGAAACTCCAGTAAAGCAGACGCAGACTTGGGTGACAGTAATCACGAAGTCAGCTATGCTAAAAGGTTAAGGAACCAAGATGTGTAATCATCTACATTGTTTTGTTTCTCAATCCTATGCTGTCTCTGCCCACCTCCAATGGTGCGATTCAGCTATACAGTATATATATCTGACAGGTAAGTTTCATGAACAAAATGATATTTTAATGATAAAATAAGGTTTGTTCATACTTACCTGGCAGATATATATTTCATGAGTGCCCACCCTCCTCCCCTCAGGAGACAACGGCACTATGAAAATCTGAATAGAAAATGGGAATGGTTCCTGATACCGCCTCCCAGCGGCGGGAATGGGTACTAACCACCTGACCGGCCACTTTGTGTGCCGCGAAATTTGAAATTCTGTCGGACCTTCGGAGAATACAGCTATATATATATCTGCCAGGTAAGTATGAACAAACCTTATTTTATCATTAAAATATCATTTTGTAGAGATTTAAACTTATTGGAAACATTCTCTTTGGCCGTAACGTTTTCCATAATTGGGTTTTCAAATCAGACATAACCACTTTGTGTCCTTCCCATCCTCTTAATTGCTGGTCTTTTAGTTTAGTTTTGTGAAGTCAGAACATCCAAATTTCTAATAAATATACTCGTATATTTTCTCTTGTCTGACCATACTTGACTATACCCAGACAAGTGCAGAACTTCAAGCTTTCTGTAGTTTTGCCATATAAAGGGTGAGACACCACAATCTCCTGTCTCAGGCCATTTATGTTTTAGTTATTCTTGGCATACTACTGAAGCATTATAGTTAATGTACAATTGTTTGTGGTTGATGAAAATACTTCTCTGCCATCTAGGTGTTGGTTTTTCCACCAGTCCTGTGTGGTGTCCTGTAGACTGAGACTGGTTCTTTCTTTGATTCCGTCTGCATCGCTGTCTGTCTGTTACTTTTTATGCTCTTTTACTTGCCAGCCACGGCCTTTTCAATGGAATGCTATAAATGGCTGACAGTAATACAAAAAAAAAAAGCTGAGAAAAATGAAAAGACAGGGAATACTACTCTTGATTTCTCCCTTTGTCAAGTTACTGTAAGGCTTAATTATACTCAATTAATGATTAACTACAGCTATGTAACGAAAAAGTAACAATAGTCCGCAAAGAGTCATACAATTGTTACATGTGTTAATACAACAGTAAATGAAATGAAATTATAAATATTTGGCAGTGCCGTAGAGAGGTAAAAATCCCTTGTTTTGTCACACATGGAGCACAGGTGGGTGATGGTGTAAATGCTGAGGTGGTCTTATGTCACACACGATAAAAGCATCCTTCTGAAAGAGAGAGGTGTGGAATTAACTATATAAATAGCATGCATTTAAAGCCCTAAATATATATCATTGAGCTATCCTAACTCCTACAATATGAGGCCCGAATGCTTAAAGATTTCTTCAACCAGTCGAGTGGCACATAGATGGTGCAGCCAGGCAAAAGACATCATGGTAACACTTTCAGATCTTGAAATTAACTAAGCAGGCAAATGGTGGGCGGCTTTGGCATCGAAGAGAGGTATGGGGGTCCAAGGTGGGACATATAGTGACAAAGGGAGAGAGAGATACATGTGGGAGACCACTGGGAAATTTGGGAAGGTTTCTCGATAAAAAGTAAGGAAAATAGAATATAGTCAAAGGAAAATGGGCTGCCGAATTCCCATGTAAGTTTTAGACTCACCTTGGGTATCCAAAATGATCACTCCTTTGTGAGTTGGGGTCCTAGAATTGGTGTCACGTGGCATGATGCAAATGGTGGTCTCTATGAGTTAGAGTGGGAATAGACTTCCCCTCGAAACAGCTCCTAGTAGTAGAATGCCTAGTCTCCCTGGGCTATGTTTCTCTGGATTGGACAGGGATTGCCTCAGGGCAACTTTCACAAGATGGCGGTGGCTGTGCGTGCCACTCCCATTAAGCCTAATAGACACAGGAATACAGCAGCACAGAGAGTGGGTAACAGGAGGGGTTATTGAGAGAGAAGAATGCTGGTTTGGACACCGTCGCACTCCCATTGCACTGGTCAGCCATCTTAAGTGAATTCGGTCACTAGGTTAAGTCCAGTGCCTGTAAGAGCTCTCATTTGTCTCGAGTTTTCCATCCCTTTTAACTGTACTGTGTTCCATGTTTTACATTTCATTTAAGGTTCAGAGGTCTGGTTAAACAAATCATTTATAACTAACTAACGCCAATGCCAAAAGGCCCCATTATAAAGTGAACGACTGTTTCTACCTTATGATTGAAGAGATTTGCTTCAGATTTTTACCACTTTTTCTACAACTATGATGAAAATTCTCTCGTGGGAAAATTTAGAAATTTGACCTCTTAGGTTCATTTGTTTTGCAGTTGAAAAAAATCATAATGTCACTTTTCAAAATTAATATGCTAAATTAAAATTTGCACAGAAAAGTGATTTTCCCGGCGATAAAATAAAGATATACTGTAAAAGTTTCATTGAGCATTTAGTTTTGAAAAAAGAAAGTTTTGAGAAAACAGCAAAAATAGAAAATTTTTGGACTTTCAAAAATCCTGAGAGAATCATGCATCTTGGGCAAGTTATCACTATAGCATTATAACTCGTTTTCTCTGACACATCCCATAGAGAGAATGGGATATTTTAGTGGGTGACAATTATTTTTAATAAATTTTTTTCACTCATTTTACATGCTTTTTTTTTACAATTTGTCGTTCACAGTGCAGTACAAGCGATGAACAAAATTGTCCATGAGCCAATGTAAACATTTTTTTTTAGCAATAAGGTTTCTAGATATGTTTATTTGTTCATAGTATTATAAAAACTATGAACAAAATTGTCAATAAACCAATCTAAAAATTTTTTTTTTAGCATTATCACTTCAAGAAACCAATCTAAAAATTTATTTTTTAGCATTATCACTTCACGATATGTTTATTTAGACATAAAACAGTTGAAAACTGTTAATAACTAAAATTCGATAATTCCTCGAAATTCGGCTATCAGCATGCCCCTTAAGAATAGATCTCCTTTGGATGACAACAATAATAATGATATTTTCCCCTCCAAGTGGTCCACAAGGAAGGCTATACAATAAAAAGAATGAAAATGCTCTGTTCATTAACTGTAGTAGGATGAATTTTTACTCAATTTAGGTTTCAGTGGTCAGAATTTATAAGTACCTTCCATTGAGTTAAATCATCACCAAATTTGTTGCTCCAGAATTTGGTTTATGTTCGTCAAAGTACAGTACATGTACTTGTTTTATACACACGTACCTTGTATACTTATACTAAAACTAAGGAAATTCTTTTGTAAATTATACGGTTTAGTTTTGCTTATGCTAAGTGAAAAAATAGGAAAAAATTGCAATGACTCAGAATTATAAATTAAAGATTATTAATAGAGTATTTGTGAAAGACTGTATTTTCCTCTTGTATAAATTTTCCTCAATACATTTATCAGGTACAGGAATCATCAGAGAGTACCACTGATGCATCACAAGCTGAAAGCACAACTAAAGACTCTCTGGCAGCTTCTCAGATAATTATAACAAAGGGTTTTCAAGCAGAGATTATTCTTGGTCAGCAAAAGACTATGATTACTCAGAGCCTGTCTATGAAGGATTATCGAAAGCTGAGCAAATGGTTATGGAGCAGACAGGCTGTGAGGATTTAAGCTTAATTCGCCTACACCTTGAGGCTCATGACTATGATGTCCATGAAGCTGTTGATGCAATTATAAACTTCATAGTATTGCAACATAAAGGTTAGTACAAATCTCAGCAGTATTGTAGAAAAAATTAAATAGTATTAGTCTCAGAATAGTATGATATTTTAGTCTAGTGTATTTGTTATTATATTACATTCTTAATTACTGAATTTTTTATGAGTAAGCGGTAATTGTTGTATCCTCTTCATGTTATTAGTAGATAAACGGTGAAAACTGTTGACCATTCTGCCTGGAGCCATATTTCTTCCTTCGGATCAGCGTTGTCAGCGTCATAAACCCGGAACATGCATTGTAACCCAGAAAATAATTTTTTGATGCATATATTTGAAAAGCATCGTAAACTTGGAACATCGTAAGCCGAGCCTGTCGTATAACCCGGAGACTGTCTGTGTATATATATGCATCAAAAAATTATTATCTGGGTTGCAACGCATGTTCCAGGTTTATGACGCTGACAACGCTGATCAGACAGAAGAAATATGGCTCCAGGCAGAATGGTCAAATTTTGGAGTTTTTTTTTGTTGAAAACTCAATATAAATGCAGGATACATTGTTTCAAGACATCCAAAGGATTAAAAGTAAGTGTTTCTTACGATTTTCGATGGTATTTCCGACAATGCCAGTCCGACGCATATCAGAAGAAATGTGCATCAAACGGCAGAATGGTCAATATTTGGAGTTTTTTTTTTTTTTTTTTTTTTTTTTAATGAAAAGCTCAATAAAAATGCAGGCTTCATTGTTTTCAAGACACCCAAAGGAGTAAAAGTAAAGTTTTCTTACAATTTTCTACGGTATTTCGGATGACGACGATTGGAAGAAATATGCATCCAAAACGGCAGAATGGTCGATATTTGGAGGGGTCTTTTAATAAAAAAAACTCAATAAAAATGCAGGATTTGTTGTTTTCAAAACAACCAAAGGATTAAAAGTAAAGCTTTCTTACAATTTTCTATGGTATTTTAGACAATGCCAGTCTGACGCCGATCGGAAAAAATATGCATCCAAACTGGCAAAATGGTCAATATTTGGAGGTTTTTATTATATACAGTATATATACAGTAGAACCCCAGTCCTCGACTGTACTAGAACTCGAAATAATCGGATTTCAACACAAAATGTTGAGTAAATTTGCGCCGGAGCTCAAACAACAAACCGGAATCCGACCGGATGAATCATATGATGTTTGTAGAAAAAAGAGTTTTGGGCGGCTGCCGCTAGTTGGCGTTGTTGGTGGCGTTCTTCCTATGCTTATTTAAAAGCATTTAAAGCCCACACATGCTGCTGCTCAGTCAAGATTAAAAAAAACCTGAGCCATATCATCACATTAAATTAATAATACAGTATTTATAAACTGAATTACTGTATGTCTGTTATCATAAAATTAAGAAAAATTTCCAGTAAATTACATTGGAACGTAATTTGTAATGGAAATTTTTTTCTTAATTTATGATAACAGACATACAGTAATTCGGTTTATAAATACTGTATTATTAATTTAATGTGATAATATGGCTTGTTTTTCAATGTTATCATAATTAACAACAGTTTTCATGTGTACCTGTTACAGTACATTCTGGCAGTGCTACTTAGCCTAGCCTATGGCTCTTGAGAGCAATTTATCCTTATTTTGTGCCAACTTTTTTGATACAGTATGCATTTAAAAATGTAAAAAGTGCTTCTGATACGGTAAGTTATTCAACTCTGAACCTATTTAATTGTAATTTGTGTAAAGTTTTGTATAAAAAGGCAAGGTTGGTAATGACTGGTGGTCAGGAATGGATTAATCCATTTTCAGTTATTACTTATGGGAGAAATTAACTCAGAATTTGACAAAATCGAATCTCGACAAACTTCTTCTGGAAACAATTAGCATCGAGAACCAAGGTTCTACTGTATATATATATATATATATATATATATATATATATATATATATATTATATATATATATATATATATATATATATATATATATATTATATATATATATATATATATATATATATATATATATATATATATATTATATATATATATATATATATATATATATATATATATAGGGGTGTCCCCGGTTTCTGACGGGGTTCCGTTTCTTGATCAACCCGTAACTCAGTAAATCGTTTTTGGAAAATCGTCAAAAATCGTCAAAATCATAAGAAAACCTTACTTTTAATGCTCTGGGTTCATTGAAAATGACGTAAACTGCATTATTATTGAGTTTTACATAAAAAAACCTTCAAATTATGATTATTCTGCCGTTTTGGCCATATTTCTTCCGTCGGATCGGGCGACGAATGGACCAACGTAACTCCCAGAACATGCGTCGTGGCGGTAAATAATTTCTGATGAATATATTTGAAAAGCTCTCACAACCTCGAACGTTTTCAAAAGCCGAAACCGTCATAAACTGGGACATTTCATATATATATATATATATATATATATATATATATATATATATATATATATATATATATATATATATATATATATATACACAGTATATATTCATCTTCTTTTATGTGCTTTTTTTTCCCATTTTTGTATGGGGTAAGCACGGTGCCTTCTTTGAAGGACTTTGATTTGGCTTTGGGGTAGAGCATAGTCTCGATCGGCTGCCCTGCCTGACATTGCTTAGACCCTGGTAGCATATACATGTATTGTACCAGTCACCAGCTCCCTTTATCCCAGCAGCGAGGAGACGTTGAGCGGTTGGGTCGACAGTTGGAGATGTGTGAGGTGTCTGTTATGTTTTTAGGAGATGTTGGACTGGCTTTGTTTGTGTGTGTATTAGTCTGTAACACCCATTTGCTTTTAACCCTTAAACGCTGACTGGACGTATTGTAAACGACTAAAATTGTCTATTGGGTGCCGAGTGGACTTACCGTGAAATTATAGACTACAAAAATTTCAACCTTCTTTCAACTTTTGACTCGACCAAATGGTCGAAAAACGCAATTGTAAGCTAAAACTCTTACATTCTAGTAATATTCAATCATTTACCTTCATTTTGCAACAAATTGGAAGTCTCTAGCACAATATTTTGATTTATGGTGAATTTTTGAAAAACTTTTTCCTCACGCCTGCGCCGGATAACTCAGCCTAAAATTTCAGAAATTCTTTTATCATTTTGTCGTAATGTTTGCACCGTTTATATTAGTCGTTACATAAAGTTTTTATATATGGAAATGTGCCCAATTTCATGTAGTTTCTATCAGTTTTGAAATATTTCCATATAAATCTTGATAAGTGCCAAAATTTCAACCTTCGGTCAACTTTAACTCAACCGAAATGGTCGAAAAACGCAATTGTAAGCTAAAACTCTTACATTCTAGTAATATTCAATCATTTACCTTCATTTTGCAACAAATTGGAAGTCTCTAGCACAATATTTCGATTTATGGTGAATTTAAAAAAAAAACTTTTTCCTTACGTCCACATGCGGTAACTCGGTTGAAAGTCTCAGAAATTCTTTCGTCACTTTGTTGTAATGTTTGCACCGTTTTATATTAGTTGTTACATAAAGCTTTATATATGAAAATGTGCACAATTTCATGTAGAATACAACAAAAAATAACTCATGGTTGTAGCTTTTATCAGTTTTGAAATATTTTCATATAAATCACGATTTGCCAAAATTTCAACCTCGGTCAACTTTTACTCGACTGAAGTGGTCGAAAAACGCAATTGTAAGCTAAAACTCTTACATTCTAGTAATATTCAATCATTTACCTTCATTTTGCAACAAATTGGAAGTCTCTAGCACAATATTTCGATTTATGGTGAATTTTTTGAGAAAACTTTTTCCTTACATCCGCTTATGGTAACTCAGCCGAAAATCTCAGAAATTCTTTCGTCACTTTGTCGTAATGTTTGCACCGTTTTTCTAATAGCTGTTACATAAAAGTTTTATATATGAAATTGTGCGCAATTTCATGTAGAATACAACAAAAAATAACTCATGGTTGTAGCTTTTATCAGTTTTGAAATATTTTCATATAAATCACAATAAATAGAAAAATTCGACCTTCAGTCAAATTTAACTTGACCGAAATGGTTGAAAACTGCACATTGTAAGCTAAAACACTTACAGTCTAGTAATATTCAATCAATTACCTTCATTTTGCAACAAACAGGAAGTCTCTAGCACAATATTTCGATTTATGGTGAATTTTTGAAAAAAAGCTTTTTTTATGTCACTGTAACAAAATTCAGTGGGCCGTTAAGCAGGTTCTTTAACATACTCAGGACGGGGCTGTCATGACTGACGGCAGATGCAACAAACAAAGGAGGAGAAAACAACAAAACAAATAAAAATGAGCTTAATATTAATTTATTTTTAAAAATATTTACAAGTGAGACAGGTCTGGTAAAAATTTAAACCATAAGCATAAAAAAACCAAGAGGCAGCACTAAACAAAAATAAAGTTAAAATAAACGATTAACTTCATAATCCAGAAAGTATATTAAAACAAAAAAACGCAAAAATAAACAACAGCAGGCAGAAAAAAAAATACAAACATACGTCCTCCATGGGGGCACCAAGACAGCCCTCAGCTGCACAACAGGGACAAAACCCACCAACCAGAATACCCCGATGGAGACGCCAGGACAGCCTCACGCTGTCATCAAAGATGAGCAGCTTGGTGGTCACATCGACTACTCATGGTCACACTCCTCCCACGACGTGCTCCACCGTAGGCGTAGCTCCAATTGTTGCTCAAAACTTTTCCAACGCCGACTCAAAACTGCCTGCTGCTGCTGCCACAACCGCTTCCTTCGCTGCCCTACCAGACCCGACTTGAAGCAAGAAACACGGCAGCTCACCAACGAAAAACATCAAAACATAAAAACTTGAAGGTAAGGAGGCAGCAATCCACAAAGGGAACGAATATTTGGAACCAGCAGTTCCCGGCAAAACCATCACTTAACGTGATCTGCCCGTTACAAATTCATGCATCATTTTGTGATAATATTTTCTCTGTGTTGCTTTGATCGTTTACAATTTGTTATATACCAAAATCATCGCAATTTAGTGTACAATACAAAGAAAAAAAAATAACTCGTTAGATTTAACTGTTTTGCTCACAGCGCGATTTGTATACAATTATATGACATTTTTTTTTCGCGCTGTCATATATTTCAATATTTATATATGATAATGATATTTTTTTTCATTTCTGATGGTTTTGCATACTAAACTTCAGGCAGTGACAAAAAAGGAGCCAAAAGTGAACTCTTAATCTTAAAAACTAAACGTGCTGTGATTTAAAAAAAAAAAACTTTTTTTTCCGCTTCGGCGCTAACTCCCGAACGCTGCCAGCATACGACAGACACTTTTGTAAATAGAGGCTTGGTGTTTAAGGTTTAAGGGGCTTGGTACACCGTAACTCTTGTTGGGAACCTTGATGGATTTAGTGTTGCCTCCAAAGCTGTTTGAGTCATTAGTAAAGCCTCTTGAAGCAATTAAACCCTCTCGGTAGTTCTAGGACCTGTGATACAGTGCTGACTTTTGCATTAAAGATACATTACTAGTCTTTTGGTCCTGATGTAGGTTGAGAACAAAATATCTATTTTGAAGTTTTTCCCTCTCAGGATTGTTAAATGCAGACTGGGCCTTATTTATAGATAATGAGGTTGACACTCTTATGCCTTATAGGGCAATTAGTGTGTGCTCAAATAGAGTAAGCCTCTTAGAGACGATATTAATAATTTTTTGTTTAAGGAGTGAACACTTCTATGTCTAAATGTTCTGCCACCCTTTTCTGTTAGTTGGTCAAATTAGCTCACATAACCTCACCCCAATTTATTACCTTTGCAGTGGGTAATTATTCATTATGAAGATTTTAGCAGATGTACTCAGTCACTGAGATGAGTATATGCAGTCCCCAATTTCCCAGCGATTGTTAAGAGGGCGCCGATCTCAGCGATGAAAATCGCGACTTCCGCTTATCAGCGCTGATAATTGGGTATTGGTACTGAAGCATTACCTAAGAGAGGCACAATAACTGAAAATCGCAGAAAGGCCCCTTGTCGATTGCGATTTTCGGTTATGGGTAATTTTCGGTTCTCGACGCTTGTCAGAACGGAACCCCCACCGATAACCGGGACTGCCTGTCGAGAGTAATGGAAGGTACTCAACATTCAAAGGCTGGCTGTAACAGTGGGCTATGGGCATCCCCTGTTATGGACCTATTTGAGACTAAAGGAAGTTGTCTTTTTTCCAATTTTTGGTTTACCAGGGCAAGGTCCTCTAGCTTGGGCAGGGACACCAAGCTATTCCTTGGGTAGGGCTAGATTTTACTAGCTCTTGTACTCTTGCTAGGTTTCAGGAAGTCATCAGTGTATTAGTGCAACTTTGTAAGTTATCTCTTGGCGTTGATTACCCCAGGTGACCAATGAAGGCTGGGTTTCCAGTTTCTTTCAGTGGTGGACGCTAGCAACAGTAATGAAAAGTTTTGCATCACATCCCACAAGCTACAGATGACTGCCTGGTATGGTCCTTGGTTCTGGTGAGCCCAAGGCGGGATCTCGCAGTAATGCCATTATCAGTGCTGGAAGAGAATCTACTAATCGGTTCTTCCAACACCAGTGGTCAGAGTGTAAGTCATGGTCGCATGTTCAGGGGTTTTTTCCAGCACTGATACCTCTATAAACAACATGGTTAGGTTTCTGTTGTTTCTCAAACATGAGGAAACTTCTTGGTAGCAGCTTTTAAGGCTAAAGGGCCATGTTGGCTTGGGTTATAGGCTTGCCTGAGGATAAAGAAATCTAGATGTTCTTCAAGGTGTTAAAGTGGAGTTTCTGAGGTCTCTGCTACGTACCTTACCTTGGATCTGTATGCGGTTCTTCAGTTCATTATTTTGTTGACCTTTGAACCGTTTGGAACTAGCCCTTTGTAAAGAAGTTTCTGTGGAAACATCACAGTAGCCTTAGACACAGCTAAAGGGTTAGAGAGCCACATTTTTAGTTAGATAAGATAGGCATTCCTAAAGACTAGGCAATTATCTTTGCCTTATTTTGAGCTAAGTACAGTTTTGGGCTAGGCCCTTACCTACAACAGTATCTTTACCTAGCCTGGAGTCACAAGGGCTTAGGGGTCCAGTGCTGTCTGTAAGGATTGTTGGAATTGTGCTAACAGAATTAAACCTGATGTAAAGGTTCTGTCTTGAGTGATATGGAAACCTGAGTTTCCTAAGAGTAGAATGCAGTATCCTTTTCATTGGGTCTTTGGATAAAGACTTTCATGCTAATTTCTATCGTTAATGGAAGGTAAGCTACTGGACGTGTGAGCAATGGCTACAACTTTTAAATTTGAGAACTTATCCTTGGATAAGATATTGACGTCATTCAGTGGCATGGCAGTCTTGTACTTGCTTTGGCTTATCTTAATGGGGTGGAGATTAAATATGATTATTGCAGAGCATTAACTCCTCTGGTTTGTGCAGGGGATATTATGTCCTGAATCGATAGGTAGTCTTTTTTTTTTTTTTTTTTTTGTCTACTGCCTTTTAAATCTGGTTGTGGTTTTTGGAAAGCTTGGAGGTACTCAGCAATGAGTATTAGAAGTATACCTTTTTTGTACATTTGTACTTCTTAGTTATGTCATTGGCTCTGTAGGGTTTTGGCACAGTAACCCTACCCCTCCTTCTGCTGAAGGGGGCATCCTCCAAAGAGACCTCAGCTATCTTCATAATGAGGATCTCATACCTGAGTGATGTTCTCCTAAGGTGTCATTAATAGTCAATGGATTGAATTTACTGAGTAAAACAAACAAACACTGTTTTGTAGAAGTATTTTGTTACTAAGTAGGCTTTAAGGGTTTGCTGATTTTCACTTTGCCCACCTCTTGTTTCAAATGTGGGAATCAGCTATATAATGGAGAGGTAAGGTTCATTTCAAAAGTATAAATACTTAATTTAAGATTTATTTTTTAAATACTTCTCCATTATATAAATTGTCCTCCCTACCTCCCCACATTCAAAGTGGACAAAAGTAGACTGCTGGCTATGGGTGTTTGTGCCTATTAGTCCCCTGGTGGTGGGTTGGGGAAGTAGATGGATAGAAAGATATTCATAGAAAACCGAGTGTTCTCATGTTTTGTTTCAATCTGTCGAACTCCCTTTGGCACGGAAGTAAAAGGTATATAATGGAGAGGTACGTATTTATTTAAATAATAAATCTTAAATTAAGTATTTATATTTTTCTTTGTCACTAACCTGTGTGTGCTGCCCTTGGTAACTTATGATGGCTAGACTTTTAAAAACTTGTTAGAAGATGTACTAGTCCTCCTCCAGCTCCTCCCCCACTACAGAGAGTGGAAAATGCTTTTTACTACCAAGTGCATTGATACTTTCTGGGTGTAGCCAGTTAGAGAAAGATGTGTTTATGACATGTGTATATCAGCCAGTGGAAAGCAAAAATCACATTAACGTATATACTTCTGCCAATAGCAGGAAAGATTACAAAAAAGATAAGTGCTTGCCAACCCTTCATTACTATTGGGAGAGTCCCTTATAAGTGCTTTTTTTCATTTTATTATTGTTTGTTCATATACGGTACAAACCCTGGTCTTTATGTAGGGGAAAATTTAGCACTACAAATCTAAGTCTTTTCCTGTCCTCATCCCCACCTCATGCCACCCCTCATTCAGTTGCCTGGGCTGGAAGATAGCTGGTGCGTCACGAGGCACAAGAGGGGAAGAGAGGTCAGACTCTGCCTACTCTCTTGCCATTGGCTGTCATTCTGGTGTCACCAACCTTGTTCTATTTTTAACCAGATCAGCTAGTGCTAAGAGATTTTCTCCTATGTAAAGACCTTAGGTTTGTAGTTATGAACAATACAAATTGATGAATAATTTGTCATTTTTAAATGTTACATAGACTCCTAAGTTCCTAAGGAGATGGAGAATATCTTTGAAGTTATTTGTTTCTCTGTTGTCATTATCATTAGCCATTTTTGCCACTCATAATACATTGTCATTTCCTAAAATTTGTATGGTTGTTATTGCACTGTTGCAGGTGATTACCCACAAACCACATCCACTAGTAGTGATGGTCTCTGGAGTCCAAATGGCACAGGTACTCGTTTGTTTGGAGAAAGTGCAGCAGCCCCACCTCCTACTTCAGTACATCCTAGCTACCAGAGGAAGACATGTCAAGAGAAACTGCAACGTTCATTTCAACAGGTAAATTGTATTACTTAGAATTTTGAAGTTTAAAGTTTATCTTAATTGTACAGAATAACTGAAAAGTATCACTGCTCGTGGTTAATTACAAAATTTACAGGCAGTCCTCGGTTATCGGTTAGGTTCTGTTCTGAGAGTGTGACGATAAGCAAAAACCTCCGATAACCGAAAATCAGCAATTTTCGGCTTTTATCGGTGCTGATAACTGGAGATCAGCACCTTGGTTAGGTATGTATCGGCGCCAATACCTGATTATCAATGCTGATAAGCAGAAATTAGGGATTTTCAGCACCGAAAATCTCTGATTTCCGTCACTAGACAAGCACTTAACCGTGAAACCTGACCGCTGATAACCGAGCCCACCGATAACTGAGCCCGCTGATAATTGGGGACTGCCTGTATTTGCAAAGGCTCTAATCATTCTGTGTTTGAGGAAGAAGAGAATGAGGCCCAATATAAAATTAAAACCTTTATTTCAATATAAATTATAGGTTTTTTTGTTAATCATTGATTTATTAAACCTTCATTCACAGCAGCTCCCCCTATTTTTTTTTTTTTTTTTTTTTCTCAAACTAAATGTCCTTAAAAGAGATCATAATGTTATTGATGGTATGTCTAAATGTTCTCATAGCTGTTTGATACTTCCTTTAGCCAAAAGACTAAGCACAAAAGAGATAGAGTGCCTAATAACTTGAAAATTCAGAAGCTTGAGAATTTTCTAGTTGCATATAAGGATGAATGAGATGTCTTGTAGTAAGAGGGAGATGGTTACAGCATCAGTTAATATATTATTATAGTCATTATTATTATTATTATTATTATTATTATTATTATTATTATTATTATTATTATTATTATTATTATTATTATTATTATTCAAAAGGTGAACTGTATTCATATAGATTAAGCCCACAGGGGCCATTGACTTGAAATTCAAGCTTCTAAAGAATATGGTATTCATTCGAAAGAAGTAAGAGAAGGTAATGGGAAATACGGAAGGCGGAGATCAGTTATCAGAGAAACAGATAAATTAACAAATTAGTACATAAATAAAAATGTAAGTAAAATATTAGAATACTAGTTGAATTGTATTAAGGTAGTAATACATTGCATCTTCGTTTGAACTTCTGAAGTTCCAGTTGCACAACATCCTCAGGGTGGCTGTTCCACAATCCAATGGTGTGAAGAATAGAGGACCTCTGGAACTGAGAAGTTCGACAGCGAGGCACATTGTATATATATGTATATATATATATATACATAGTATACTATATATGTATATATATATATATATATATATATATATATATATATATATATATATATATATATATTGTCACAAAGTGATCAAGTACCTGGTTATTACACAATTAATAAGACCAAAATGGTACCTCACTTCAGCCAGACACTTGAAACCTCATAACAAAAATATTAAGACTGAATACTCTAAAGGTACAGTGATCCCTTAAAACTTGTATATCACTTGAAAAATCAATGTAACTCTATCAAGTTATGGGTGAGGTAACAACTAATAGGCTACAAACAGACTAGTGGAAAATGGGCATCACTTCATCAAACACTATAACGGTTTCCCTGGTTCTATTTCACTTTGATAAAGAACTAGACAGACATATCACTTACCTTGTACACATTCAGTAATTTCTCTAATCACTGTTGGTCAAAATGAAATACTGTGCTTTTAAAACTTTAAACAGACAAATTTATTTCTAAGTTCAAAGTGACTTAGCAGATTTCACAATCTCAAAAAGATTTACTATTACTTGACAACAGTGTAAGATTTAAGACCAGATTTTAATCAAGATTAGTTCACAAAACTTTAATTTATCAAGAAAAAGCAATTTGTTGATAGTAATTTTGAACCATTAACTCTCACTCAATTTTTAAATACGTCTGAACATCGCAACTAGCCCAAGTATTCACTAAGACATTAATAAAACAGAGTCATTACAGGTATTCTCTGAAATCTCAATAATAAGTATGCACTAACAAAATGCTAAGTAATCACAAACACAAACTTTGGAGAACACTGTGTAATTAAAAAATTGGAGCAATATGATAACACAGACATATAAGAATGAAATATGCAATGCAAAAATGGAAATATACCAATGGCAATTTCACTAAGACAAAAATATGTTTAAAGATGATATCAATCTTTCAAAAGATTACCTTCACTTTAAAAAAAAAAAAGCTAAACTCATGTCTTTCTAAAACTTCCTCAAAGACAACACTGCCAAGTCACAATGATATGCACTTAGTAAAATATAGTTAGCAGCAAGACACATTAGAACTCACTATAAGAGATATTATCCACTCTATCAAAATAATAATTCTCTATCACAACAGTACAAACATATCAAGTAAGAATCTTATCTTCTTCAACAGAAAATAGTAAAATTCATTTTCACAATGCTTGCACAATATAAACACCTTAGATCATTCTTACAAAATGTATACATACGTGAGTGAATTTGACAAAACTTATACTTTGTGGAAGAACCTATATTTATATATATATATTTATAAACAGTGTTGCATTGCTATCTTTGAATTCCCCACACAAATTGCTCTGGTGTCATCTGTTTGCCAGATATCTGTGGTGATTACCTGAGTTTACTAACTAGTCTCTTGGTCTTTGAATAAAAGATTTCTCCTTCCACCTCTCAGTATACATGATACATAAAGTATACATGCATTATACATACAGGTATACATGTACAGTATACATACAGGACTGGAGCTTCAAGCTCCTTATCTCAAAATTGACATTTCCTGTCCTGGGTTAAGCAGCTGGGTAAATAGAAAAAGTATTTTGAGACCAAACTGGCTCGGCTGTCAGCGTGTCAACTTCATCTCTCTCACTTCCTCATTCTTTTCTACTCAGATTATGAAAACATAAGAGGCATATGAACAGAGTTAATAACTACAGGAACAGACACACATGATAAACATATAATAAAGCATTCTGGCCGAGACCTGTCAACTCATCAAGATAAACAAGTGGCCCTTGCCTTTCCAGCCCCTTCACCCCAAACACCTGTGTCAATACGGAGTGTGGCGATCTGATAATGGTTCAAAAATAGCTCTCTCTCTACAGCACTTAAGCTTTACAACAACTTTGCAGACACAGTATGTTACAAACATGAATAAGTTATACATTACAAAGTCACCTCAAAACATATGAAATAGCAGAAAATTATATCAAAATATGAACACAAAAAGAGTCATCAAGAAATAAAGACATCTAAAACCATGGAGCATAAGTAAAAACACTCCATAATCTCACATTATAATAATATATATATTATATATATACAGGCAGTCTTGACTTCGACATTCGAGAGTTATGGCGCTTTCAGAATAATGTAGTTATTTCCCTGTTCAGCGCTGTATTCCAGAGGTTACAGCGTGTTGTACGATCATGGAAGAAATATATATAGCTCCAAAATGGCAGAATAATAAAAATTTGAGTTTTTTGATACAACTGAATAAAAAATGCAGTTTATCATTTAATACACCAGACTATTAAGTAAGGTTTTCTGAGGATTTTTGACAGTTTTCTCGATTTTCCAGTTTCTGACGATTTTCAACACAACATGATTAAGAACCAGACCCCATTAAGTAAACAGGACTACCTATATATGTATATATAACATATATATATATATATATATGCTCTCTCTATATAATAACATATACCATATATATATACTCAATCATAGCTTCAAAATGTGGCTTAATATAAATTCACCTTCTCAAATTATCTCTCAGTTGGAGGTATGCGCGAGAAGGAGATTTATAGGTGATAAATGGTGGAATCGTGAGGACACAGACGCGTAGCCTATTCAAACTCCAGTTGGCGGCAGCCATTGGTGCATCAGATGGCTCAATGGTTAGACTTCAAATCGCTAGATGAGCTTTAAATCATGAGGTTTCCATTACTAAATCAACTGAATTAAGCTACAGACCAGGCTTTGATGTGAGTTAGTGTCCCACGATTAATTCATTTATCACATATAAATTCCCCTTAGGCTATTCAATCTCGAGTAGCATAATTACAATATTAACAGCTTAGCTATACTATAAATAAATATATAAATCATGATTGTGATAAAAAAATTTCATATATATATATATATATATGTATATATATATATATATATATATATATATATATATATATATATATATATATATATATATATATATATAATATATATATATATGTATATATATATATATATATGTATATATGTATATGTATATATATATGTATATATATATATGTATATATGTATATATGTATATGTATGTATGCTAACTCACATATATGTATATGTATATATATATATATATATATATATGTATATATATGTATATATATATATATATATATATAATAATAATATGTATATATATATATAATATATATATATATATATATATATATATATATATATATATATATATATATATATATATATATAACTAATCGTTCCAGAAGAAGTGTCGGGAATTTGATTTTATTAGAGATTCTGAGTTATTTCTCCATAAGAAATAACTGAAATGGATTAATCATTATATTACAGTCATTACCAACCTTGCATGCAAAACTTTAAATTACAATTAAATAGGTTCAGAGTTGAATAACTTGCAAACTCAAGCACTTTTTGCATTTTTAAATGCATGTACTGTGTAATAAAAAAGTTGGCCTAGCCAATGCAGCACCGTGTGCCGATGATATACCGAGCCATAGGCTGAGCTAAGTAACCTTACTAAACTTTTCCAGAATACACTGTAACAGTACATGGCTTGTTGTTAATAATATTAACATTGAAAAACAGCCATATTATCACATGATTAATATACAGTATTTATAAACCCAGTTACTATTATGTCTGTATCATAAAATTAAGAAAAATTTCAAGAATCTGGCCGAACCAAACAGCCTGTAGCGATATAAACAAACCAGGCGCCCGCCCTAGTGGTGTGTCAGCAGTTACTATTTACATAAACATTCTGAATGTTTGTGGTGGTCTGTGACCACCTGCTGTATGACTTACTCTGTTACTATCTACCACAGGCTTCACCAGTTCTGGCAATATTTCAATTTACCTTCAAACCTTTCATTTCTCTAATGTTCCGATTATATACTAACGTATCGAGCTAAATGTGATCTTGTTTTTTCAACTTTAACGCTTTAACAGCAGCATGTGTGGGCTTCATGCTTTTAAATAAGCATGGAAAGATATACCAACAACGCCAACTAGCAGCAGCACTTGAAACTCTTTTTCTGCAAACATCATATATGATTCAGCCAAGATTGGATTACGGTTTGTTAGTTGAACTCAGCATAAAATTTACTCAACATTTTGTATTTGAAATCAATTATTTAAGTTCTATGCAGTCGAGGACCAGGGTTTCTACTGTATATATATATATATATATATATATATATATATATATATATATATATATAATATATATATATATATATATATATATATATATATATATATATATATATATATATATATATATATATATATATATATATATATATATATATATATATATATATATATAATAAATTTCATTCTGCGTGATTGTGTGTTGATGATTTCTATATATATATATATATATATGTATATATATATATATATATATATGTATACTCTCTACACAGGTATTCCCCTACTTAGGATGGGGGTTAGGTTCCAAAAAAACCATAGTTTGTTGAAAAATGTGTGCTTTCGAATATATTTGCTTACACTACACAGTATACTCTATACATATATGTTATAGTAATTATTATTGTCAGCTAATTCTGCAGGTTCAATGCAGATTGACATGACAAGTCAGTATAAGAGAAATTGAATAACAAACAAAGGGGCCTAGCCTGCACTGCATTATATCATATATGGCCTTCAACCACCACATTATCTGTATTCTGTTTTCACATAACACCGTATTATACAAACATCAAAATAACAGATATGCATCTTTACTACACTGTATCCAATAGTAAAACCTACCTCTTGCTTTTGCATTATGAAATTCGATCCATAACGTTAAATGTTTTGGTTTGAATCGATCACGCTGTCTGTTCACCGCATTTAACTGAGTTCAGAGGCATTTCTTGCTTCTAGTTAAGCGTAGATGAATCTCTAGATACTTTGTTATAGGGACATGCTTATTTTTCGTGCTGAAGTGTTTTTAAGTCCAAATATAACCGTATGTCTCGTTGTGAAATTAATTTTGCTATTTTTTTTTGTTAATAAATGACATTGGCGGCTGGCTGTTTGAGGGCATGTTTGTTTCTGTAAAAAACAAGATTCCGTTAAGCTATTTCTCTTGATTTCATCATCATACACTCACAGGCACCATTATTTTATCTTTTATCGGCGTGAAAACAGCAGTAATATGTGTTCTTTCATGTGCCAGTAGTTTTGATTAAAATACTTTCCAATTTGTTGCGGTCAGAGTTTCATCCATGTTGCCAATGCTGCGATAATTTATAGTCATTAGCAGCTTGAACATTCTTTTACAG